>NC_060145.1:362806713-363114392 GCF_021461385.2 Schistocerca piceifrons | reverse complement strand
CACCCTTCGCCAAGCGATCAAATCAAAACGACCAGGCAATCTCACCCGTGGGGTCATTCTGCTCCACGACAATGTAAAGCCTCATATGGCAAACACAGTCGCACCAATTCCGCAGAAATTTAGACGCGACGTTCTTGACCACCCTACATACAGTCCGGACCTCTCTACCTGTTGTTACGCCAATTTTCGTCCCCTCAAAAAGGCTCTGAGCGGCAAACGATTCACCTCGGATGACGACGTCTAGCTGTACGTGCTGAACTGGTTAACATCGCAGCCACAGGAATTTTATGAGACAGCCATTCACCGCCTTGTGTAACAGTGGGACAAGTGTCTCAAAAACCAAGGTCAATACTTCTAACATACAGGAACTGGTTTCTGTAATTATTCCTCCAGCTCGTTTTCAACGACCCTTACAGAACTACACTCCTGGAAATTGAAATAAGAACACCGTGAATTCATTGTCCCAGGAAGGGGAAACTTTATTGACAAATTCCTGGGGTCAGATACATCACATGATCACACTGACAGAACCACAGGCACATAGACACAGGCAACAGAGCATGCACAATGTCGGCACTAGTACAGTGTATATCCACCTTTCGCAGCAATGCAGGCTGCTATTCTCCCATGGAGACGATCGTAGAGATGCTGGATGTAGTCCTGTGGAACGGCTTGCCATGCCATTTCCACCTGGCGCCTCAGTTGGACCAGCGTTCGTGCTGGACGTGCAGACCGCGTGAGACGACGCTTCATCCAGTCCCAAACATGCTCAATGGGGGACAGATCCGGAGATCTTGCTGGCCAGGGTAGTTGACTTACACCTTCTAGAGCACGTTGGGTGGCACGGGATACATGCGGACGTGCATTGTCCTGTTGGAACAGCAAGTTCCCTTGCCGGCCTAGGAATGGTAGGACGATGGGTTCGATGACGGTTTGGATGTACCGTGCACTATTCAGTGTCCCCTCGACGATCACCAGTGGTGTACGGCCAGTGTAGGAGATCGCTCCCCACACCATGATGCCGGGTGTTGGCCCTGTGTGCCTCGGTCGTATGCAGTCCTGATTGTGGCGCTCACCTGCACGGCGCCAAACACGCATACGACCATCATTGGCACCAAGGCAGAAGCGACTCTCAACGATGAAGACGACACGTCTCCATTCGTCCCTCCATTCACGCCTGTCGCGACACCACTGGAGGCGGGCTGCACGATGTTGGGGCGTGAGCGGAAGACGGCCTAACGGTGTGCGGGACCGTAGCCCAGCTTCATGGAGACGGTTGCGAATGGTCCTCGCCGATACCGCAGGAGCAACAGTGTCCCTAATTTGCTGGGAAGTGGCGGTGCGGTCCCCTACGGCACTGTGTAGGGTCCTACGGTCTTGGCGTGCATTCGTGCGTCGCTGCGGTCCGGTCCCAGGTCGACGGGCACGTGTGCCTTCCGCCGACCACTGGCGACAACATCGATGTACTGTGGAGACCTCACGCTCCACGTGTTGAACAATTCGGCGGTACGTCCACCCGGCCTTCCGCATGCCCGCTATACGCCCTCGCTCAAAGTCCGTCAACTGCACATACGGTTCACGTCCACGCTGTCGCGGCATGCTACCAGTGTTAAAGACTGCGATGGAGCTCCGCATGCCACGGCAAACTGGCTGACACTGACGGCGGCGGTGCACAAATGCTGCGCAGCTAGCGCCATTCAACGGCCAACACCGCGGTTCCTGGTGTGTCCGCTGTGCCGTGCGTGTTATCATTGCTTGTACAGCCCTCTCGCAGTGTCCGGAGCAAGTATGGTGGGTCTGACACAGCGGTGTCAATGTGTTCTTTTTTCCATTTCCAGGGGTGTATTTTCTATTTCTCGACCTATAACCTACTTGTAATCTAAGGTGTATTAACGATTTAAATATCTTTTTACGCAGTGTTCCCTACTTCACAGAGAAAGCACCGATTCCGAAGATTAACGCTGACGGAAAGAATGCAAGCGAAATTATATCTATCACACAGATACTTATTACGTACGCCGACCATCGGAACAAAAGTATTTAAGATACTAAATAGTGCACCGTGGCTATAGTTTTGAACGTGTAGCTAAAATTATGTGAAATCTGGGTAGAGAATTATAAATTTACGGGCGTCAGCTCCAAAGTGAGCTAAACTTAATAATTTTAAATTGCAAAAATGGAACTGAAGTCACCCAAACAGTCACAAGTGTGTAGGTATGCAGCAGCAGAGCAAAAAAATGCACTCGTGCGAGCATGAATTGGAAAGTCATGCACGGAAATATGCTTTTAATTAGTGGGACATTAAAATTCTGTGTAATTAATAAAATCCAATACTGGTAATGGCAATGCGTAACACAAGGTGCACCAAGCAACGTCACTCAGCGTAATATTATCTGTCCATAGGTTTTGAGAAGCAAATACCGACGACTAACCTTAATTTTGGAGTAAAGGAAATCCTGTAATAGTTTCATTAAACAACTACAATCACTTCTCAAAAGCCAATTTACGAAATCAAATTTACATCAAAATATTTGAAAACACATAACAAATAACGACTTTTCTCAAAATTCAACATTCACTTTAATTTACCGGTAATTCGAAATTACTTTTAGTTTGCCAAATTTTTGTTTTGTTGCCGATAGGTAGCAGTATTGGCACTACAATGTAAAATGAGCCTTATTACTTCACCCAGTTTTATGAACTGACTGATTTTCAGTTGAAATAAGACACTGTCTTTCAATTATGATTCACTGAGCAATAATGGAGAAAGAATACGAACATACTGACGGTCTGTGAAGAAGAATTGAGCTACACTCAAGTCAATTACTGTTTTACTAACAACAATAATGTTCAAAATATGTCTAAGACGTTGGTTAGCTATGTACAAAAATAATAAACTAACTGGCTGCATCTTACTCTGAGGCAAGCTACAACTGGTATTATTTTTTGAAATATATGTCAATAGCTAGCGTCTTTTATCAACACAGAACAAACAGTACTTTCTTTCCAATACTTTGATTACATGCTTTGTAGTACGACCAGATATGTGCTCGCTAATTCATTTATAATGGCATTCCATACTTAAAACACCCTCAGCACCGCCATACTGCGTCAATAGTTCAACGTCGATAACTAGCAATTACTAACTTAATAGTCTAACGGAAGAGTTGACACTCCGTCTTGTATTTCTTACCCACAGTGATAGCAACGCTCCAAGCGGCCAGCAAGCAACACTTCTGAATACGAAATCGAACAAGAGTGAATGCTGATGTTTATATTGATTTGTAATATAGTTTTTACAGTAGGGAGTATATGTAGTGCCATAACAACCGACAACATCTAAAAAAATTACATCGCACTTATCATTTGATTGCCTAAGGACTAGGGAGATCCGAAACGGTGCTTTACACGACAGTTTTTTTAATACTCTCTCTTCAGTTGCAGACATTTGCTGAATAATGTCGTTTTCTTTAATAACAGTAACACCAGAAAACCTAATCTTTTGCTGAAAGACGGCGTACATCTGCCCAACAAACTAAAAGTTTTGTTCTTCACACTTTCAGCAAAATCAGCGAATGTGGAACGTATGAAACCTATATTTACAGTATAAGCCGCCACAACTGTAGCTCAAGTGAAAACCAGACAGACGTGTTAATTAATTGTCAAAAGCAATAAAACTGTTTCCCAATACAGAAGAAACTTATTCCACAATTGTTGCTAAATCTGAGACTCAAACGGTAGAATTTTACATCATACTCGCTTTTGAAGCAAAAGTAATTATATTTTCAAAAAATATTTGTATATTAGACTGTTAAGTGAAGTGTAAGAATGGTCAAATCACTAGATTCCAAAAAAATTTTTTTTTAAGTGTAAAGGAAAGTGCCTATGATAATAACAATGGAAAACAACAGAAATATACATATGTTTTTCATCCAGGAAATGTTTGTTTATCCTCTCTTGTTTCCAGAGCAATAAGCTGCAAATATACACATATTGAAAAATATATTTACATGAATATATTCTAGCTTACGTCACTCAATCGGCGTGACTCGACTGTTTTTATACGTACTTCACGATACTTCATTTCTCTTCTTATATTTTTGCGTTCAGTGAGTTATTAAATTGCCTACTATATCATTAATTAAGAAGAAAATAATTACAAACAAATACTAGCTTTACTAGGCGTGAGACTACCTTCTCACCGCTTAGAGCGCTAGTGTCGCTGCAGCTACCAAACGATAACAACTTTCCCGCCAGAGAGTGATCTGGCTAGACTGTGGTAACCATGTAGGTAAAAAGAAAAAAAAAGGGGGGAGTCGGCGCTATAGTCTTAAGCTGTACGTTGCTTTGCAGCCAGAGTGGGCGGAACGTCGCGCATCATAAATAGCCCAAAACGTTAGCAAACTTGTTTTCGATTCCTTCTTGTTCATTGTTTCTGACGTGTGGACACAACAGCTGTTTTAAATTCTAAAAGTTACAGTGCTTGCATGGATAACACAGTGTGAGGAAAGCAATTTCGAACATTTTTCTTTTCATGAATACGTATTAGCTCTAGTTATATGACAGATTAGGCCTCGTTAATATAACTTGTTTTTGTTGATATAGTTTGAATAACGAAGAAGTGACGAACGTGCTGTGAAATAGTCGTTTTCGTGATGCATTTTATTTCACTTTTACCATATTTATGTTGACAGTAAATGGAGCAGGAATTCTGAAACCAGTGCTTGTTTTCTCACTGCTACTGCTAGTTGTTCGTCACATTTTCAGCTTTCAAGCGGTATTCAAATACTTTTATCGTTCACATGTGCAAAAATATTTCCTACATATTCTTTGTTAGCTTATCAACGCGTCTATTGAGGCAAGAAGCAACGTGTGATATCATATCTTGTACATGTCAAGTAAGTGAACGATTATTTAAGTGTCAAAGAAACATAACACTATAGGGGCATACCTGTATGTTGGACAGAGCTCTTGTTTCATTAGATTGTTAGCGCGTTAATCTCACTGTCGTGTACACACTGAAGTTTTACTTTTGATACGTCATTCACTGTCTGGCCAATAACAGTAATTTATAGGGTTATATACAAAAACAAAGAATAGATATAATTTTTTAAACTTCTTCCATTGTGGAATGTTATAAATGTGATTAAGCGAATGGTCTCAAACGCTTGCCACTCGGTCAGATGGATATTTTGCTTTAACATTTTTAGCAATGATAGCAATGATAGACGTATTGCACCTGTCCCATCAGTATCCTACTTGCTTGTTTTGCAGGAATATTTTTCACTGGTAACTCCGTAGGTTTTACAGGAATAGCCAAACATAGCAAAATTGGAATGTACGTCTACTTTTATAATCTGTTTGATTCTAGTTTTAAGTTTCATTTTGAGGTTTTCAAAATATATAAGCCTACACTACGCTTTGTGAGATATCAGTAGTTAGTTACTTAAGTAATTAATTTTATGTTCTATGTATCATTTGCACAATAAATCGTAATGATGTGAAATGAGTCTTATATGTTGACATCAACATTTTCTTTTTTGGAAAATGCCTCCATTCTGATCATTCATTAGTTTTCTCGTTTTTCATTAAAGATTGACATATGTTGCTTAATAATTCCTACCCATCACCATTTGTGCATTAAAATAATAAATAATTTTTGGCAGAACATGAAGGCTTGTGAAAGAGAAATGTTTTCCGTTGTTTCGAATATTAATTTTCTGTCTCTCTGGTATTTTATGTAAGTGTGTAAGTGAGAAAAACTTTTGTTTGCAACATTGTGAACCACTGTTTGTGCTACAGCCAGTCTTAATGTTGTGTAATGAATGTCACTTTGCTCTTCTCGTACTGTAATTATTTACATCATTTTGCCTTTTGAAATGCATTGAATTATTTACGACAAACTTATAAGGGAATAACTATACTTTGAAACGCAGAGATTGTCACTTACACGGCGAGCAGCACTCAGGGACGAGTAAAAGAGTGGTCACACAAATTTTCAGCCAAAGCTACTTCAGAAAGCAAGCAAAACACAGCTACACATTCATAAAATCGTACACACGAAGCTTACACACGCGACTACCGACTGTTCTAGCCAGAATCTTTTTTAAACAGAAGAAAATGTGAACAATGAATAATTATCGGCAGAAGAAATTTAGGGCATGACATGCTGCGCTAACAATTACTGCGGTTACGTAGCTGCTTGTTGTACGGGTACGAGACCGTTGAGATAGTGTGGCCTTGATGTAGAAGTGTATGTGAATTAGAAGGCAATTAAAAACACGAGAAAGAACGGCCAATGAGTACAGTAAGGTACATTTGAAGTTAAAAGACAGAAATGAAACCACTACAATAAAAATAATAAGTGCAACCATGATTGTTGTATAGGAAACATGTTGCTTGAACGACTCCATATACGAATGAAATGTCATTCTATTAATCGTTATTTTCGACCGGATCGATTAGGACACCTGTAAACAAACCAGGTGTTTTTTTTATGAAACCACTGCGTTTCCACTCAAAGCACCCAGCACGGTCGAAACTGGGCACGGGCACGTCAGAGGACATCACGGGCAAATAACACCGAAGTGAACCATGGAGATACGAATTAAAACAGCCCACGTCGGCTCGAAGTTTGTAACGTTATGATATCTCCATTTTTTTTTTTTTTTTCGCGTCCATGGCGCTAATTGCGTCTCTCTCTCTCTCTCTCTCTCTCTCCCTCTCTCTCTAAGCGGGCACGCGCCCAACGATATTATTGCCATACTCGAAACATGATCTTTGGATTTTTACGCAATACGAATTTCTCTGACTTTGCCAAAGTTTCTATAGCCTAAATTTACAATATTACTTTCCAGTAGTTCTTCGTAATTGCAATATCATTTTTTAAGTAGTGTACATTTACAAAATTAACTAATTACATACATATTTAAGAAATTAAATCAAGTTACAGAATTAAATAACTGGTAATTATGAGGCACTGCTTTGTAATGTTAAAGACCATTCCCCTCTCAAATACCACATTAGGTGAATGAGCCAAAAACCTTTCCGTGACAGTGCTCATACCTCCTAGAAATGTATGGGGGAATCAACAAAACATTTTGATATTCGGACGAGAAACTTGGTGATTGAATTTTGTGTAAGTACTTTGTCCGAATGAGAAACGTCTTTGGTTTTTTTGTGTATAACACCCCAAGCTGTTTATCGTTCTCTTGACGCTCTCTCCCCTACTTCACGATGGTACAAAATGAGCTGCCCGTCTTTCGACGTTCCTTTTTCCTCCGTAAATCCGGTCTCGTAAGGATCCTATAGCGTGCAGCAATACACAAGAATTGGACGGGCAAGCGCAGTCTTTATGGTCTCTATAAGAAACTTGTTGCATCTAAGTATTCTGTAAATAAAACGCAATCTTTGATTCACCTTCCCTAAATCATCTTTCTATGACGTGGTTGCAGTTTGAGTTGTTCTTAAGTTAATCACTAAGTATTTGTTAAATCGACAACCTACCATTATGTGTGATTTATAGCGTAATCAATATTTAACGTTCTATTGTTTATTTTTTTATTGTACTCATGTGAACAACTTCAAACTCTCATTAGTTTGGGTCAATTGCCGCTTTTAGCACCACTCAGATATATTGTCTATGTCATTTTGCAATTCATTTTGATCTTCTGATTATTTTACTAATCTGTAAACGGCAGCAGCATCCGTAAACAATGAAAGGGTCTTCTCAGATTTGGTCCTAAATCGTTTATGTTGACAAAGACCAGGGACTGTAACACTTCAGATAACACTTCACTTTCGCTAGAAGACTTCTCATCAATTACTACAAACTATTTGTTCTTAATGGCAGGAAATAAGAAATGCAACCACACAACTAGACACACGATTTGATTAGAAACTCTGTGTGAGTGAAGTTGTCAAACATTCTGGAAATCAGTACTAATAATAAAACTGTAAAACCATTGTGTCTGTTTGTTTGAACACGCTAATCTTCAAAACTTATGGTGTTTTCACAGGTAACGTAAGCGTAGGTTGGGGCAGCATACGGGCTCTATTTTACCAGAATCACAGGCTTTTCGTGACTTAACTGCTGAACCGATTTTGATGAAATTTGGTATGGAGATAGCTTGAATACCATGGAAGAACGTAAGCTACTTAATGAAGAACGCAGTACAAGATATTTATTGATTTACAGAATATCATGCGAACGAAGGAAATGTATTCACTCTTTGAAAAAGAAATTTAGTATTTGACTTTTGAACTTCATAATTTTTGTGAAAACGCATTTATTAGTTCGTATGTTCCACACAAAACAACTGAAAATAATGAATACAATACTTATACAATGTTCAACGTGTTTAATACATACTTCCATACTACGTAATATACGTACGCAAATAATTCTATTGCAGTTTCACGACCAAACCACAGAATCAATGCGATGAAATTTCGTTTAGAGATAGCGTTAACCTTGAGGAATAACATATTGTACTTTATAAAGTAAATAAAAAAAGAGAAAGAAAAAGAGAAGTCGACACTTAAAAGTGTGAAGTGTGAGCTAGCGGATGGACCCTCAATTTTTATGTTAGTGAACATAAACTATGTTAAAATATTATTAAATTTTCTGCCCAATGAAAAACGCCCATTCGCTAGCGTCACTAGGCAGCAACGCTATATGCGTGCCATGTCATCGTTTGGAGAAGTTGTGGGGAGGCGCGTCTCGGCGTCGAGCTACGCTTAACAAACTGCGAAACGCGTGAGAGCAGCTGATGCTATTGCACGTACAATACCTTATTTATTATTAACATAAGAAAACTACCGATATGCGAGCGTATCCGCAGGTGACAGTGGAATCTAGAAATATGGTATGGTCTTGAGGTGCCCTGCTCATAAGTCTCATCAATTCACGTTTCACACGAACGACGTATTCTGAATCTGTGTACGTTAATGTCAGTAGATGATTTTCTGTGAGATATTTCATAAAGTTAGAAAGCAGTGTATTTACGAAAAAAATCCTACTGCAAATCGATATGAAAGATGTGAGTCTTTAACTCAATGGCTTTCTTCCGTTTCTTGTGTTTTTTGCGATCTGTGCAACTTTCTAGTTCTTAGGTACGGATGTTTTATAGAGCTAGCGGTTACATACCATTGCTATAAATGCAGCTATCACTGCACTCCAAAAGGCATAAAATGAAGTTCATAGAAAACCAGTTACAATAGTTCTAGCAGATGACACACGAAGTAATACTACGTTGATGTTCAAAGTAATCCGATCAGCTATCTTCACGAATGTAATCATATAGTAAGGGTCTAATGCCCGCCCGGTTAGCAGTGCGATCTAACGCATGGCTTTCCGGGCGGGAAGGAGCCCCTGGTCCGTGGCACGAATCCACCCGGCGGATTTGTGTCGAGGTCAGGTGAGCCGACCAGTCTGTGGATGGTTTTTAGGCGGTTTTCCATCTGCCTTGGCCAATGCGGGCTGGTTCCCCTTATTCCGCCTCAGCTACACTATGTCGGCGATTGCTGCGCAACCAATTTCTCCACGTACGCGTACACCACCATTACTCTACCACTCGAACATAGGGGCTACACTCGTCTGGAGTGAGACGTTCCCTGGGGGTATCCCCTGTGGGGCGGCGGAGGGGTGAAGTGGACTGCGGTAGTCGTCGCGGGGTTGTTGACCACTGCTGCTGCGGCGGGGACGGAGCCTCTCCTCCGTTTGTAGGTCCCCGGTTAACATAACATAACATAGCATAACATAACGGTCTAATACCGAAATGGGAGTCGTGTACGTTTATCACTGTTTCGTGTCTCAAATCAATCTTTTTGCAAATACTGTCGCAAGTGTAGGAGAGTGCTAGTCAATGAAGAACGTTTCTTTCGGACTATTCTAGGAGAGAGTAGGAACATTGCAAGAAAAACCTGGCCGATCAAGGCGTCTTGCTTCTGGACCCGTTCCGGCATACACTCTCACCTTTTCAACAAGGTTAACTGCAACGTATCAGTAAAGTGCTAAATTCCAAGCAGTATGTTTGAGGTATATATTGACGTAGTTGCGATGTTGTAACTTAGAACCTCAGATAAGAAGTTCGCAGTGATTCATAGAAACAGAGTAATTTAACGTTAACCAAACTAAAATTGTGTAGCAGCATTGAAATTCTTAATTTACAGAAGATGTAACTTAATTTACCGTATCCATTTCACTGTAGGAAGTTTACTGGCTTTAGATTAAATCTAGTCGTTACATTTAATGGTATAGTCAATTTATGATATGTAGAATGCGAACCTTCGACCAAGTACAGAATGTAGAGTCAAGTAAAAATGGGGTCTGATGCTGTAAAGAATGTCAACATTGTTTCGTAAAACGAAATAACGGAAGATTCTTTTCATGACGAGTTAAGTAGGCCATGCATTAAATTATTTGATATCTGTAGTTGCCATGATTAATTTCTCCATTAAACGCAACTTAAGAAATATTACGCACTAATTTAACAGCAATATGTCATAAGAGTTATATAGAAGTAGCGTATATAAACCCAGTAAGAGCCCACCACGTGTCACCGAAAGGTCAGTACTGCATATAGCTCATATAGCAAAGAGCCTTCAAACAAAGTGGAAACCTAAACGTAAATTAAGCAGTCGGCGTTGACGTCAACGGGGCCAGTTCCAGTTAGCCAGTGAGCTCAAAGGGAAATACACGAATTGTTTACCGGAAAATGGGTTTGTAACGCTGTGACGTTTCGGCTCCCACAGGGAATACAACAACGACAATGATACCTGCATGGAACTCAGTTACGTGAAAAGCGACCAAATCAGATTCAGATGAACTATGATTTACACAACAAAAATAAAGTACAGAACAATATATTTTTTTCATTAAAATTTGCAAGTTTTCTAGAGGTGAGCGCTGCAGATGAAGCAATGACTGGTCAACATGGGCACGATAGAATCACCAAATTATTCAACCGACTTACCAGAAGGTGAGTGACATCTCACATTTCTTTGGCGTTGTTGATACGGCGATCATTCTAAGGAAACTCTAACATAAATCTTCTAACGGTATTGCCTCTACTTTTGAATCACAAAATGAGCAATGTACGGAGGTTGCCATACGTGCAAGTTGTTAAGCTTGCAAACTGTCTCTCATTTAGGGCATTTCCCGCATTTCAGAATAAAAAAAAAAAACATCTTATGCCTTATAAGTCTTTTACGGGAAGTCAAAGTTCCCTGTACAGTGTTTTTGCCACTAATTAAACTGTAATTCATTAGTCTAAATATTTCTTTCTAACCACATCTTTTCATTTGCCAGTATTCTTACCGGGTGCTGTCTCCTTAAATTTGCTTTCCCCATAACTCGATTATTAGTACTACTACTGTCACTGTTAGGATCACAGCGGCAGTAGTAGAATTACTGTGAGCATTAATTTACTATCTCATAGTATTGTGACTCCATACATTCAGACCAATTTAATACCATTTGTCATATTAGAACCAGTAAGTAATGTAAAGAGGTAATGTATGTGTGAAACTTTAGTCCGACCTAAGAAAGAACCTGATGGTCCTAAACAGACCATGTTGAATAAAAAACTTGTATAAATAAATAAAACAGTGAAATTGTATCATTGTTATGCTTGTATGTTGCTCATTAATATATGGAGATATTAATTTGTCTTATAAAAACTGGTCGCAATCACAGTACGGTGCATTATTTGTTTAGTATTTGGCAGCGCATTTAAGTTTGGATCTGCCGTATTTAATTTTAACCTAAGCTAAACAGAATACAACATATGTACCACATAACAATAATTTGATCTTTGAGAAGTTGTTCAAATATCAAACGACACTTTATTTGATTAAACGGCTCAGAAGCAACGGCACTTTACATCTTCGCAACTCGATGGTTCTTGATGGTGTGTGAGGACGACTAACATCCAATAATGGCGAATTCAACTCCTTTAGAAATGTGGGAGAAGTTTCACGGTCTAGCACGAGTTAGCAAGAGTTAGTTCAACTTGAGATGTGTAAGTCGTAAAATATAGTAGCTTCTGGCAGGAGATTATGAAACTGTTAACAATGATAAGAATTAGTTAACTAAATAAAAACAATTACATGAATACGATTTTGCCACATTGGGAGATATATTTTGATGTTTAATTTGTAACATACTGAATGTTTCGTAATTATTGAAATGAGCTCTGTTGTATTTTCATTCGAAGTTATTTGACACCAACCTGAGTTTTCTAATTACCATAATGTGTACTTCCTTTTTTAAATAAAATTTAAAAGTTGTCATCATATCCGTTATTGGGGTGTCACAGAAACTAAAAACTTCATGAGTTGCTGACCGGAACAATTTGAAGAAGAATTTGACAGAGAATTGAGGATAATCTTAGCTGACGATCATTTTGGCTTTAGTAACCGTGAACTCATCAGAGAGGCATATCTGACGTTAAGCTCGATAACAGACTTTAAGGAAAAACAGTTAATACACAACATCTACAAGAACCAAAAACGACAATAACAATGGAGTACAAAGAGCGTAGTGCTTTGTATTAAAAGGGTGTAAGACAGGGTGCAGTCTTTCTCACCTACTGTCCAATCTATACATCGAAAGCAGTACGGAATGAACAGGAAAGTTTGGGAGTGGGAGTAAAATTTAGGGTGAAGAGATATCAATGACAAGTTTCACTGATGGACGAGCGGTTCTAGGCGCTTCAGTCTGGAACCGCGCGACCGCTACGCTCGTAGGTTCGAATCCCGCCTGGGGCATGGATGTGTGTGATGTCCTTAGCTTAGTTAGGTTTAAGTAGTTCTAAGTTCTAGGGGGCTGATTACCTCAGATGTTATGTCCCATAGTGCTGAGAGCCATTTTGAACCATTACTATCCTCAATCACAGTGAACAAGAATTACAGGCCCTGATGATGGAACGGGAAGTCTAGTGAGTACACACTACTTAGTGAGAGTGAACTGAAGAAAGACGAGAGTAACGACGAGTAGCAGATATGAGATTATTTATAACCTTAACATCAAAATCAGAGATCACGAATTAAACGAAGAGAAGGATGTATGTTATCTGGGAAACAAAACAATACACAACGGACAAAACAAGAATGACAGGTCAGATTAGCTCAGACAAAAAGGGCATTCCTGGGGAAAATAAGCGTCAAATATTGGCCTAAATTTGATAAAAAAAATTCTGAGAAAGCACTGCGAAGCACAGAATTATGCAAAACTGAATTAAGGACTATAGGCAAAACACAAAAAAGAGACATGTACCATTTGAGATTTGGTGCTACAGAAGGGTGTTGCAAATAAGGTGGTGTCATAAGAAACGTGGAGGTTGGCCGCTGAATGGACAAGTATGAAAACATGTGTAAAATATTGACAAGAAGAAGGGAAAAGGTGACAGGGCATGTGTTAATGCTTCAATGCTTCATGGAAAGGTACAGGAGGGAGCTGTAAAGAGTGAAAACTAGAGAAGGAGACTGAAATTGAAATATATCCAGAAACAACTGATGAGTTTGATGTGTAAACTACCCTGAAATGAAGAGTTTGGGACAGGAAACGAAGTAGTGGCCAGGCGCATCACATCAGTAAGACAACTCATAAAAAGAAGGTGTTGATGTTGCCACGTTGTCTGTCGTCTTTCGTCCCACGTAATAATTCCCACACGAGAATACCTTAACAGTACCCTGTTGGTTCACAAGATGCATCATCTCGTGCGATTTTAAAACCCTGCTTTTGTAGCCTGATTGTTTATCGTGAACTTTCAGTTCCAGCGACCCTTTCCAAAACTGGAGCTTCCCATGGTGTCCTACTTGTGGCATCTGGTAAGCAGATCACACATATCTATAGGTACGTTTATATCCCATAACGAGAAAGTCATTTTCGATTGTATGTCACATCATAAGTTACTGAAATGTAGTATTTACCTGACAAGTAATTTGCTCCTACAATTCGTGATTGTAGAGGGCAATCGACGTCTTCATTATGCTACTAGACACAGCACTCCACTTAGAGTTGAGGCCTTTGCGGTGTACGTAGAGGGTGCATCAAAAGGTATGTTGCAAGGCTTAGTGATTGGTAAATAGGTACCATGTGAATATATTTTGTCAATAAAGGTATTTTCGAAAACTCTTCTAGCTTGATAACGTTTCTGAAATGTGGCGCAGGACGCAGGCGGTTTGGAACATAGGAGTTAGGCCAGGAATAGCCCCGAGAAAGTAAACTGCAATAGTTTTGAGACTGTTGACGCACTCGAGAATGTCGGTAAACGAACCAGTGTAAGGAAGAAGCAAAAGCCATACTGTGTGCACTGCGATTTCAGATTATTTACCAGTGATAGGCCTACTGCTTTTTTTGTTACATACTGCACACAGCACGCCACAACGTCTTCTAGAGAACGATACTATACAATACTTCTTTGTGTTCCATAATTTCATGCTAGAAATAGCTTTCAGTCATTCATGTAGCTACCGGAAATCGGGAATGAAGAGTTGCGGTAGTGGACTCAAGTGCAGAGTACACCGACCTGCTTCTCGTTTACGGGAAATCCAAGAGAATGCAAGAGAAGCTTGCCGGCTCTATGAAGAACGCTACTCCAACAGCCGTCACCCAGCATGCACCTAGTTGGTTTGCAACACAGGACAGGCGTTTTGGTGAAACGGGTAGTATAAGTACTAATTTCAGCAAATTGGACTCCCTGGGACACGTCGTACAGCAGAGCTTGAAGAAGCTGTACATCAGCGTTTTGCAGGGCAGCCTTCTACGAGCACCCAAGCTGTACATACACCATGATTGTGAACCACATGTCAGTGTTGCACGTTCTGCGCAGTGAGCACCATCATCCCTGCAAAATCCAGAAAGCTCATGCGATGATTCAGTTGCCTTTTTTCGTAGCGTTAACTTTTGCCAATGACTGCTCGAAACAGTGTGCTGGTTCCTCACTTTCTGCAATGTATCATGTTTTCTGGTGCGCGCACCTCTACAAGGGGCGGCATGTTCAGTTCCAGAAACATCCATAATTTGGTGGATGAAAAGTCTCACCAACATCTTTTTGTTGTCATCGTGTGGTCAGATCTCAATAATTACCGTATTACGGGCCCATACCTCATGCTCCTGCATGTTGACGGTCGTGGTTACCTTTGTTGCGGGGTTGGGGGTCGAACCCGGCACTACACATGGCCGAGCTGAGGCTGGGACCCACCGCGCCGTATTTCGTCAGGAGGCCAAGAAAGTTCAAGAGTGACGAGGGGCAGTGCAGAGTGATACAGCGGTATTCGGTAGCATTGCTTTATGCTGCTAATTTACTGGATTCAATGGGCGCAGCACAGTGTCCGCATGCTGACCGTAGCCGTGTCACGAGTCCAGCTGGCTCAGGTATGCCGACGCTGCTGCTGCTGTTGTCATCAAGGCCGCTCAGCTGTAAGTCGGCCGCGATCTGCCCGGTCGCCGCCAACTGATGCGTGGCGTCTTGCACTGCGCCGCTGCCCGCAATTCCGGAGACTGCTACAGTCCCTGGTGCTCGCCGTACTCCGCCCCGTTTGGGCTGCTCTGTCCTACCATGGGACGAACGTTGATACTGGTCACCCGTGGCCCTCGGACCACCGCTGCTCCCAGGACAGGCCCGTACTCGAACCCGCGCCCTCCTGGATTCTATGCCGCAACTTGCCACTAGTGGTGCTTGCCGGATGGCAACTCCCACCGCCATCTCTGGCGCTGTTGCAGCGCCGCTGCCCTTCCCACAACGTACGCCTAGCCAAAACCCCGGTATGCCAGGTGGGAAGCGAACGTGGCGCGTAGACGGGAATGGAAACGAGCTCCTCCTGGACGCTGCAGCCTACTGTCACTGCCCTCTTTCATGTTTACCTTGCCTGGCCTGCTGGCTGTCGTCTGCTACCACACTCTGCCAGCGGCCCCAGATTTCGTCGCCCAACAGCGCCTTCATTGAATTTTGTTAAAATTTCCCTTTCCCTCTACTAGGACTGACACTAGCGCTGTAGCTTGTATTTGGGAGAGGTCTTACCCGGGTTGTTGTATGTGGTGCCTTGGGACATCCCCCGTGCTATATTGCACCAGGAGGATGGCACTCCAACACGTTTCGACAATGTGGTACGTGGGCACCTGAATACACCTTCGGCAACAGGTGAATTGGACGTGAAGGCTCAATAGCCTAGAACCCTTGTTCACTGGACTGATATGATAGAATTTTCATTTCTATGTTCGGAAATCCTGATTTACGAAACACCCGTGGATTGACGTGAATGCTCAATAGCCTATCCACTGGACCGACATGATTGCATTTCCATTTCTATACTCGGAAATCCTGATTTACGAAACACCCGTGGAGTCACCAAAAGGTACAAGAAGCAGCTGGAGTAATCTGTGACATGCGGTTCGACAAGATATGGTACAAAAATGTATAGGAGTTTGTGTCGATAACATTGAGTACTTTCAGTAACAGAATTAAACTCATGTTTTCTTCACAATAATGTACAATGTCTCCTTTACTCATTGCCTAGCTGTGTGGTCCAAACCACCTACGTCGCCCTGCACATTTCAGAGACGCTAGCATGCAAACGAGGCGTTAACGAACATAAGTTAACTAGCACAATACGCTCACATGGTACCCTTGAGACACCCAGCATCCCTTGTACTATCTATCGATATGTCCTGTACGTTCCTCATGCTGCAGTGACAGGACATACTTTCTAGCCTAGCAACTATCTCCAATTCAGCTGCTAAAGATTGTGATTGCGTTGCTCACATTTGCCATATTGTTGGTGGGGAGCCCCCGTGAGCTTGTCATTTTATGTGCTTCTATCGAGAATCTGCATATAATGACGTAACTTCCTCCCAGTTCGAATCTTTCACTTTGTGGCACTTTTTGTCCATGAAGGGTACAAGTCAACGCGCACACAAATTTCCGTTATTAATTATACCGATTTAGACCCTCTTATAACTTTAAACAGTCCAATATTCGTCTTGGCCGACAGCTACACAAGAAAGTAATAGGAGTGATCATCTCCTCAGGCTTCCTATTACACGTTGACTTTCACAGTCAAATCTCATTACAGTGGTATCTAAAGATAAGACATCTGGAAGGCAGTAGTTAGGTTATATTAGGCTATAGGATAAAAAGTTCTATGCGTCACCGATGACAACTAGCGGTGATCCACTTGAAGGGAATAGGGATTTCGAAAAGCTTCCTAGCAGACTAAATCTGTGTGCTGGAACTGATTACGAAAGCGGATCCTTGCTTTCTGCGGGGCAAGTCCTACCATCTGAAGATCCAACCACCCTCACAGCAACACTCTTGCCAGTATCTACTACTCCCAAAACTTCACAAAAACTCTCCTGCATGTGTAGCCGGACTAGCACTCCTGAAAGAGAGGATATCGCAGAGAAATCTTAGCCACAACTCAGCGGGTCGTTTCCAGAACAAGTCCTGCGTCCTAAAACGGAAGGAGTTTTTTTTTTCAAAATTCTTTACAAGGGAACCTCCCCATCACAGCCCCCTCAGATTTAGTTATAAGTTGGCACAGTGGATAGGCCTAGAAAATCTGAACACAGATCAGCCGAGAAAACAGGAAGAAGTTGTGTGGAACAATGAAAAAAATAAGCAAAATCAAACTGAGTTGTCCATGCGCAAGATAAGCAACATCGAGGAGGGTCGGAGCCCAGGAACGCCGTGGTTCCGTGGTTACCGTGAGCTGGTACGAAACGAGAAGTCCTTGGTTCAAGTCTTCCCTCGAGTGAAAAGTTTACTTTTTTTATTTCGCAAAGTTATGATCTGACCGTTCGTTCATTGAAGTCTCTGTTCACTGTAATAAGTTTAGTGTCTGTGTTTTGCGATCGCACCCCAAAACCGTGCGATTAGTAGACGAAAGAACGTGCCTCTCCAATGGGAACTGAAAACATTTGATCGTAAGGTCATAGGTCAACCGATTCCTCCACAGGAAAACACGTCTGATATATTCTATACCGACACTGGTGGCGGCATGTGCATCACATGACAGGAATATGTTGTCGACCCTCATAACTTGTACACTTGTCGAATGGGTAAAAAGATTCTTCTACCTTGCCTGATTTAGTTTTCTTGTGGATGTGATAATCACTCCCAAAAAAGTGATGAAAACATAAGAGTTTGTCACATAAACTGCAACAAATGAATGCAAAAGTTACACAGTCGCACAGTTTTCTCTGTGCTCTGTCAAAACATATGTTTTTAATGTTTTCAAACTTTCCCGTTTAGGTGTAGCGTCCCCACACTACGACGCAGTTCCCTCGCATCGGACGGACGGACGGACGGACAGATAATAATTATCTGAAAATGAAAAATTAAACTTCTCACTCGAGGGAGGACTTGAACCACGGCGCTCCTGAGTTTACATCTTTCTTGCACATGGACTACTCAGTTTTTTTCATAGTCCCACACAACTTCTTCCTGTTTTCTCGATTGATCTGTGTTCAGTTTTTCAAGGCCTATCCACTGTGCCAAATTATAACTAAATCTGAGGGGTGTGCCATGTGGAGGTTCCCCTGTTAGCACAAAAACGCGGAGCTCATTATGTCTGAAAGTGAAAGATTCAAACTGAAAAGAAATTATGTGATTCCGTACAGAGTGTCGATAGAAGTACATTAAATGACAAGGACGTGGGTTCAGGAGATAATCTGACATTGCTCGGCATCTCGGATGAGCTATTTCTTCTTGCGAGTCTACGCAACACAGGAAATCAAGACTCCACTGCGGTAAAAATTCACGGACGTAATCATACGTTTGCTCGTGAATCTTCCTAGTTTAATGAGTCCAGACAACAGAAATCTACTGGTCATAAAAGCAGACTATGATGGCTGAAGCGGTCATTAACCGCGTCTTGGGACGAAGTACTTTTTCGTAGGGTATATTGTCAACATATTTGAAATCTAACGGAATAGAAACTGCAGTGGTCCAGCATATATTTCGCTAAGGTTTTCAAGCCATTGTTTAAAAATTATGGACGCGTAATTTACGTATTTGTTATATAATTTAATTTCTTTCTTGATGAGTTATTGAAATCCTTTAATAACGCATGTCACATCTTGAAAGTAAAATAGGCACTCGTTTTTCTTCTCTCACTTCTAAAACTGGGGTTCAAACTGATAAAATGTTACGTAGTGTGTTTCTGTATGCTTTCAAATCATAAATATACGCTATCTGAGAAAAGGTATTCGGATATCGACTAGCGGGCATTAATGAGGGGTGTGTCCACCATTCACCTATGCGTTGGCCTGAACCCTTGTGGGACCACTGTCAACGATGCGTCAGATTGTATCTGAAGGAATGGCCGTTCATCCTCAAGAACTGTAGTCAGAGAAGATAGTGGTGATCGACGCTGTCCTTCTGAACGAAGACGACTTTCTAAATCATCTCAAAGGTATTCCATTCGGTCCAGGTCGGAGATATGTGCTTGGCCTTCCACTTCAGAAATGTTATTGTAAACAAACCACTGCCTTATAGATGCTGCTTTATGACACGGTGCCTATTCATGTTTATACAGTGTACTGTATGCAGTACATGACTGTGTAAAATGCATTGAATCCTTCCATATTCAGTATTTAGCGTGTTATTAAGCTCAATAAGGGTACCACACCATAACCACGAGAAACACCCGCAATACCATAACACCACCTCCTCCTTGCTTCATTGTCGCCACTACGCATTATAACAGGTAACATTCTCTGTCACTTGCCAATTCCAAACCTTTCCATCGGAATGCCGTAGGATGAAGTCTGATTCATCACTCCAAATCTCTCGTTGTCACTCATCCACTGTCGAATAACATCTCTCTTTGCTTGATCTCAAGCGTCCCTTTGTATTCCGTTCAGAAATGAGCTGTTCTTTCTAACTAATTCCTTTTAACTACCTGCGCTGATTGTCCTAGATGGATTGCTGGTGGCACTTGGGAACTCAGGAGTCATTCCTTGCGCTGAATTCATGTGATTTCTTACAACTGGCCACCTAAATGATTGACAGTCCCTCCAGTCAATACGTGGGGTCTGTCTCGTCTTGTTTTAGCTATTATTGCTCCTTCGCGTTTCCAATTCGCCTTCACAGCACAAACAGTCGTGCAGCTTTAGTAGGTCTGAAATGTCCCTCACAGATATCTTAATCAGGTGACACACAATGAATAACCCACGTTCGAGGTCACTGACCTCTCCTGGCTGTGGTATTCTGCTGTACTGCTCTCTGCTAACAACACAATATTCCTCGACTTCTTTTATAGCGGCGAGTACACCTCGTGTCATCTAGTGGGTAATTCTGCATTACACAGGGTTGGCCACATACTTTTCGTCAGGCAGTATATACCGAAACCTCCGCTTCCTCAACATTTTCTGGGAAACTGCCTTCAAATACTTTTATACTAAGCTTCATTCTTACTTAACGTTAAATTAAAAAAAAGCATAATTCAAAATTCATTAAATGAGTAGTGGATTTTCCACAGTCTTATGTTATATGACACAACGCTAGTTTCCTGCTAACCCATATCAACAGTAGTGTTGGTAATCATGCCAGTGGTGATCATTAAGTACAGCATAATATTTGGGGTATAATATTCAAACTATTACCGTGTGTTTCTGTAGAGCAGTTATAGTGCGTAACTGGGTTTTCTACTTGTCCATCGGTTTTCCAGCTTACTCGCGAATCTGTAGAAGAATCTAGCAAAGCACGAACTGATTCGAAGTTCAGGGGAAGGGATAGCAATTTCACCTGGAGAGCGCCCTCGGCGGCTGTAATAAAACTACCAGATATCGATCTGTGTGACCTTTCCGTGTCTGCGTCATTCACTGCCAAAGCCTGATATTTTAGCTATCTCCATCACATACTTTGTATCTGATGTGCCACAGGAAAAAAGTAACTGCCACAGAATAGCACTCAGCTGTCACTGAATTGCGATTACTCATACGTACACAGAGGTGTTCTCCTTTTGAAATGAAGTTCTCGTTTATCGACCCCAAGTACTGCGACTTCCTGGAGATACAATATATAAAACGGAGAGAGAATGTCGAAACACTCTACGCAATATCCGATACTATGCTCCAATATCGGAACATTCTTCTTCGGATTGTCTTGGAACCCTATAACATACGTGCCGATGAAAGGTAAGACGTTTCTCTGATATTTTTAGTCTGGCTTCACTCCCTATACCAGTTGCACAGATTCAGAAAAGAGCTTCGCATTTCATCACAGATTCGTGCAGCAACTGAGAAATCGCCACGGAGATGCTCAGCCAACTATAGTGGTGGGCGCTGTGAGAGATGCGCCGTGCACCAAGATGGGGTTTACTGTTGTAACTCCAAGAGTGCATGTTCCTAACTGATTTATTACTTCCGGCTACGTAGATTTCGCAAACAAGCTACGAAGGTAAAATAAGGAAAGTCCAGCCCCCACGTATGTTTACCAACAATCGTTCCTCCTGTTGACCATTCTCTTCTGCAACAGGAAAGGGATAAGGTGACAGTAGTACGTAAAATACCTTCAGCCAAGTACCATAAGGCTGTTTATGGAGTGTAGATGGGGTTTAAAAGCATTGTATCATATATAGTACGTCACTGAATATGACTCGTGGATCGTAAATTTAAAATATGACTGTTACAATCGCTCACAGCCACGTGTGTTATCGGACATACGTGATCGCTAGTTACAGGAACAGTATCGCAAATATCGGTATTTGGAGATTCTACAGGTATTACACTGTGTCAACTCTGAATCGACTTGTAACCAGAGTTAGCTGTGAAATAACCAGCTTCTACACTGCATATTGAAACCGAACTGTAATGTGTAGGAGAAGAATGAAAGTGATGGTAGATTTTATGTTGTTTTAAGCAGTGCATTTTACTATTGTCAAAAGTACCTCTGCACATTACATTTAAGTATTTTTCTGTATATAATGAACATATTCAATCTAGTTATTTATGTTTTGTTATCTTAATTTCAATGACATAGGATGGATTTTATTTGATGAGAGAGTATTAGGCCATGTAAGCGCTTTAAAATATTTTACCTCATATTACTAGAATCTACTTGATCAAGTTCACAATGTGACGCTGTATTGACAGATATAAATATACGTGTTACGTGTTCTCTCAGTTGGTATGCAGGGTATCTGACGATGAAGATTGAAACTGATTCTGAATAAAGAATCAGTTATCGTCAGCTCTTGGTGTTTTTATATGCCAATTTTCAAATTTATAACGGAAGGCCTTCCGAAGTTTGACAACATCCGAGGCTGATATTTCTTTAACTGCAGCATTATACCGGATCAATAATAAACGGACACAGCAGTTTTGCATGTTCATTGTGGATAGTCACGATCGTTGGACTCTTCCCTTAGGCATGCATTTTACATGGTCAATTTGTGTCTGAGAACTTTCAACCAATTTCAGTTTAATACTGTTCAGCGAGAAAGATGAAATGTTATGACCATGTTACTTCGGAGACACGTAAAATTAGCGTCTCAATATTCTTACTTTGATTAAATGAGTCAGCGTATCATTTCTTACCGAAGATGTACTTGCGACTAGTGTAGGATCGAATTCAGAAATCTTTTAATGGATGCGAGGCACCATGACTTCCGATATATTGCAATTAAAAGTTACACGTAAAGTGGCGTAAGATTCCTACAGTTGTTTAATGGGTTGCTATGAGAGCCAGAGATGCTAAGCAACCGCAGTGCAGTGATGTGAAATATCCTCAGAGCCCTAAATTCGTTCTTCAGTTAACTGTAGATAGCCTTTAACTTTTAGGCATTGCCCACTATTTACTACTTTCTGATAGTTTACTGTCGTAATATTAGTAATAGATAGCCTATGTATTGCTGTAAATTGTCGCCGTAAATCTGTAAGGTCAGAGGTAGATTTTCCACTAATATTTCTCCGTCGTGTAAGCAAAATATTTGACACCGTATTATAAATGCCTTTCACAACTAGTGATCCACTAGTCAAATACTGATTTAACACTTCAGGTAAAATGTTATCAATAAAAATTTATCAATCAACCACAGATTAACGTTCAAGAAATCACAAGAAATTCTCAATGCACAATCCACTGCCACGAATAAAAATGTTACGTTGCTTAACAAAGATGTGCAGTCAAACATGGTTATAAGTTAGATGAACATTCACCTCATTGTTAACTTCTTCGATATCATTATTGATAGGCGGCTTTGTAACACAGCAACCCGCATCTCCTTACAGAATGGCAGTCAGGTCTACAAACTTGGTCCGGTAACTCGATAGCTTACTCCACTGTATCCCATCAAGGCAGCATGACCCGTTCCGACAAGGCTACAAACATTGAACAAGTTCGTAGGTTAGGTGAGATTACGTCCTTTCATAACAGTGAAAAAATTGTTACCAACAAATGATCGGTTGTGTAATCACTGACATAAACAATGTATAGATGGAAAAATATAATTTTCTGAAGGACTTATATTGAGAACGTATTAATCATTCAGATGAAACTTAAGTAAAAATAGATCGATACATGCAGAGTGGAAAGTCTACGTTACGGGTGGTAATAACGATAATCGGTATGTAAGTGTCCCAGCTCGTTCCTATATTGTTAAACTATAAACTGACTGTTAGGGAAGCAAAGATACAATTGTTTGACGGTCTACACAGTGGGATTTTTTTCAGCAAAACCAAGACCAGTAAGAAGATCTGCAAGATAAAGAATGAAGAACATTAAACGTATTTTGGGAGCGGATGCAATGAGCAAGACTAGTTAAGATTACCTCCAGAAGGTACGAAAGGCTCAAGAGACTTCATCAGCGAAATGGGAAGCCTACTTAGCATGGAATATATGTTTACCCATACAAAAACGCGAAGAATAAGGTGAAGACATCTTGTTAAAACATGAAAATTGAAACGACATGGTAGTGAAGGGGCTGAAGAATCTAGGAAATAAGACTACAAGATAGACGAAGCAGAATTAGACTGCAATAAGCAGCGAGCATTGGTATTATATTGGTTCAAATGACTTTAAGCACTATGGGACTTAACATCTGACGCCATCAGTCCGCCAGACTTAGAACTACTTAAACCTAACTAACCTAAGGACATCACACACATCCATGCCCGAGGCAGGATTTGAACCTGCGACCGTAGCAGCAGCGCGATTCCGGACTGAAGCGCCTAGAACCGCTCGGTCACAATGGTCGTCCGTATTGTATTAATCAGGTTGGAATTCACTTGTGATTTTGGGTTACGCAATTTATTTGTTGCATTTTGCATTCTGACATGGTGTGTGAAATTTTATGCTTTTGTCCTTGCAAACAAGTGACCAGCACCCATTTTTGAGTCAACCATCCTTCAAATGGAGTTACATGAATAGATTTTCTCATTTTCAAGGTCATGTTCTAGACTTTTTCCTTCAGTAATGAAGCCTATTGGGCACAAGTACACCTTGAGGTAGTGTAGAACAGTGTTTGCTGTTCATATTCTAACTCAAATTTCAGTTGTTTTACTTCAGAGTAACTCCTCCATCTTCTTATCTGTATTTGTCGAGGTTCTTTCATCTCTGAACCTTCATAACAGTTGTCATCTTGCATTATTAATAAGTCATATTCGGTATCTAAATGTTTGTTTCGGTACAGAACCCAGGTACACAATTGTAGAGGAACGTATTGTTCCAGGTTAGAAGCTAGTTATAAGCTTTCTTGCTCTGTTTGTATTAGATGTTTGTACGAATTTGATAATGAATTCCTAAAGGGCGCATATGGAACACTGAAAGCGAAGTCTGATCTATCAGGAATGTGAAGAGCCAATACATTATGTCCACAAAATGCTACTACCACTTCAGTATATCATAACATGGGAACTGTTACAGTATCATGCTTTCATTTACAACGTTTCGCGTCTCTCGAAGATTTTTTTCCTTACGTTTTGTTGTAGATTTGACTTGGAGTGCATCAAAATGCCGAGAGACCTGGAGTATGCGCAATGTATCATCTGGTGTGCAGAATCAGTGACAGCAGTAGATATTGGAGGGTACCACTGGCAAAATGAATGTAAATAAGATGGTTCAAACACTTTAAAAAGACGGGAAATGTCAAATAGTTTCTTCGAAGTGGACGTTCCCTTGTGTTTCAAGCACTTGATGGCAGAGCGCAAGCTGCATTTCAACGGAACCCAAGTCAAGCAGGAAGCGATCTCTAAAGAGTTACAAAAGCGGTTATAGCTTATTTGTTAATGTGCAAATATTCAAATCGCTGCAGCCAAACGATCGTCCTCTTTGGTATGCTTTCATATTTTTCATGCTGGCCTACATAGATACTGACAATGACTGCTAGACAAAAAGTGCCTGTTTCCTGATGAAGTAAAATACCACGTTTCTGTACATGCGAATCGCTGCAACCGACATAAATTATGCAAACACATCGATGGTCACCAGAAGCCTACTGTTCGGTGGGGCCTAATGCTGATGGTGTGATAGGACCTACATCTTGGAAAAAGAAAACTATGGCAGGAAATGGTTACCTGGATATGCTGAAACATTTCAAACTGCCATAGGTAGCAGAGATCCAGTTATCCGTTATCTTCTACATGCACGTCTATATTTTGCCAGCCACCTTACGGTGAGCGGTGGTAGGTACCCTGTGTACCTGTATCAGTTACTCCTTTTCAGTACCAGTAGCGAATGCCCAGCAGGAAGAAGAATCGTTGGTAAAATTCTGCCCGAGCTCGAGTGTGTGGTTACCTTCTTCGTCTTTCCGTTACAAATAGGTGCCAAAGGTAATATATCGGTTCAATCTTCTACGAACATATTCTCCTGGGCACTTAAAATCAAACCACATTGTGACGCAGAGCGCCTCTTTTAGTGACTGTCATTGGAGCTGGTGGAGATTTTCCGTGACGCTTCCGTGCTTACTAAATGGATCTCTAACGAAGAGTGCTGCTCTTCTTTATACCTTCTCAAAGTCCTCTATGTCCTGTTTGGCACGGATTCCAGAGAAATAATAAAAACATTCAGCCATTGTTTGAACGAGTAATTTATAAACTACTTCTTTTCTTCGAATGGTTCAAATGGCTCTCGGCACTATGGGACTTAACAACTGAGTCATCAGTCCCCTAGACTTAGAACTACTTAAACCTAACCAACCCAAGGACACCACACACATCCATGCCCGAGTCAGGATTCGAACCTGCGACCGTAGCAGCCGAGCGGTTCCGGACTGAAGCGCCTAGAACCGCTCGGTCACACCGCCCGGCTACTTCTTTTGCGATGGGTTACATTTCCTGAGGGTTCTTCCAATATATCTCTGTCTAGTATCTGATTAACGGGGACAAATTTTATGTGTTTCCACTTGAACTCGCTCCGTACATATACACATATGGGAGAAACTATCCCTGTTAACTGTTCTGTAATAGTGTAATCATGGAGTAAAGATGTTTCTGTCTGCCTATCGAAAGTATGATGACGCTGTTTATGGTAAGAGCGAATAGCCGTTACCCGCATCAAGGGCCGATCCTCTGCAGGTATTCCTTCAATTTGCTACAGTTTTCTATCTATACTTTTACGCCTGAAGACTTCTCTGCATTGAGAGTGACTGCTATATTATGTTTGCTAGAAACTGATCAATCCAGTCACCCAGTGGGTCTGATATTCCAAACGCCCGTTTTTGTTCATTCGGTGGCAGTTCGGTACTCTGTCGAAGGCCTTTAAAATCGAGGAATGCGGCACCTACCTCGACGAAAGTCTCTACTGCCTTTTCGGTCTCGTGGACGAATAAAGCGAGCTGGCTCTCATATGATCTTTGTTTTCAGAGACCTTGCTGATTCGGGCAGTGGAGATCTTTGGTTTAAAGGGATGTCATAACAAGTCAACAATAAAACAAGTTTCAAATATTTATAACATATCGATATCGGATATGGGTCTCAGGTTTTCTGTGTCTATTCGACAACCCTTCTTAAAAATCGGAATGACTTGCGTTTTCCTCCAATCTTTAGTAATATTTCGCTCCTCTAACGCCCTACAGTACATTACTATTAGGAAAGGTAAAAGTTCTTTGGCATACTCAATGCACGCGATCGAGTCTCATTAGAATAACCGCCGGCTATGTTTGACGTCACAGATCTATAACCACTCACAGACAGCAGATGGTAACGCTAGCATTGGAGGATATACACTCGTGCTCATAAGTTAAGAATAATGCTGAAATATGGTGAAAAAACGCTGTGGTGGGCGGTTTGCGGGTTTAAATCATCTCGGGATATGACCATGCAGTGCATTTGACCTAAGGTCGTCGCACGGTGCCGCTGGCACATATGCAAATGTGTCTTGGTGCATGTCAGAGTAAGGTGCAGCGAGTAAGTGTGCAGACGTTTTCAGAAGTGCTAATGGTGACTGTGTGTTGAAAATGGCTCAAAGAACACATATGGATGACGTTATGAGGGCTAGAATACTAGGACGACTGGAGGCTGGTCAAACCCCGCAGGTTGTAGTACAGACCCTCCGTGTGCCACAAAGTCTGATGGCAACGATTCCAGCAGACAAGAAACTTGTCCAGGCGCCACTGTGCGGGACGTCCACAGTATACAACGCCACAAGAAGACCGATATCTCACCGTAAGTGCCCGCAGACGGTCACGGAGTACTGCAGGTAGCCTTGCTCGGTTCCTTACCGCAGCCACTGGAACAGTTGTCTCCAGACACACAGTCTACAGACGACTGAACAGAAATGGTTTATTCGCACGGAGACCTGCAAGGTGCGTTCCACTGACCCCAGGTCACAGGAGAGCCCGTAAAGCCTGGTGGCAAGAACACAGTACATGCTCATTGGAACAATGGTCCCAGGTTGTGTTCACAGACGAGTCCAGGTATAGTCTGAACAGTGATTGTCGCCGAGTTTTCGTCTGGCGTGAACCAGGAACCAGATACCAATCCCTTTATGTCCTTGAAAGGGACCTGTGTGGAAGTACTGGTTTGATGGTGTGGGTTGGGATTATGATTGGTGCACGTACACCTCTGCATGTCTCTGACAGAGGACCTGTAACAGGTCACGTGTATCGGGACGTCATTTTCCCCGAGTACGTCCGCCTTTTCAGGAGTGGAGTGGACCCCACCTTCCTCCTGATGGACGATAACTCACGGCACCACAGAGTTGCCAAAGTGGAGGAGTACCACCTTGAACAGAAGGTATCAGGCGAATGGAGTGGCCAACTTGTTCTCCAGACCTAAACCCCATCGAGTACGTCTGGGCTGCTATCGGTCGACATATCGCTACACGTCTTCAAACCCCTAGGACACTTCAGGAGCTCCGACAGACACAGATGCTCGACCACCTGATCCAGAGTATGCCAACTCGTTGTGCGGCTTGTGTACGTGTGCATAGTGATAATACCCCATACTGATGTCGGGGTACATGCGCAGGGAACAGTGGCGTTTTGTACCACATGTGATTCGGGACGGTTTTCTCCACTTGTCACCGACAACGTGGACTTACAGATGTGTTTGGTATGAGTTCCCTATGTGCCTATGCTATTAGCGTCAGTTTTGTGTAGTGCCACGTTGTGTGGCATCACATTCTGCAATTATCCTTAATTTATGAGCATGAGTGTATATTGGCTTTCAGGTTAAGGGTGTAAGCATTTCCTAAACGACCAATTTTGTAAACTGTTGGCGTGCTGCTGTGGATAAAATAGCGCTGGCCGAAACAGTGGTGCACCACGTGAAATGTATGAAATGGGTGAACTGCATCTGCAGGGATGTGTACGGGTGAATTGCCGTACAATTGTTCAGCAACTGCCCCCCAGATGAACCAAGGGGATACCAACAGTGTCCCCTCAACGGCTGTTCTGCGATTGTTGTTGCGTATGGGCCTTTGAAACAGGCTCCTGGTTTTGTACCTACCTTGACTGTTGTTCATCGGCGACCGAGGCTGGAACTTGCACACCAATAATGCAAGTGGATATCCACTGCTTGGCGACAGATGGTATTTCGAACTGAATCACGTTTTATACTCCATCGGATAGATTTCCGTCCGCACGTACACCACGAAATTTCTAAATCAAACATCCTGCGACCAAGAGGAAACGTTATAGTCTGGGGAACGTTTTCGTGACATTCCCTGGGTGATCTCGGAAGGCATGATGGATCAACAGAAGTATGTGTTCTTTCGCGCCTTGTCCGTCCCTGCATGCAGTTTGTTTTCCCTCGGCACGATGGCATCTACCAGAAAGACAATGTAACACGTCTCAGAGCTCGAAGTGTACGTGGGTGATCGGAAGAGTACCAGCATGAGTGTACCATACTTCCCTGGAAGCTCTCCGAACGTAAGCCCAGTTGTGAATCTATGTGACCACCTCGATCGGCGTGTTCACGCCGTGGATCCTCAACTGCGAAACTTAGCGCAAGTGGTCACAAGTCTGGAGTTTGCATGGATCTGCATTCTTCCAGAACCACAATGGCTCTCTTCCTGCCCGTCTTGCCTTTGTACGTGGCCACGTTTATGTTTATGGACAGTGTGGAATCCAATTGGCATCCCATGAGTTCCAATGGTCATTCGTCTATTGAGCAATTTCAGTTGCTTTTAAGTCCCTTGATCACTTATGACGATATCTGTTATTCAGCCGTTCTTGAGATCATGCAAAACAGTAACTACCGTGCGATATTCCTCTACAACACTATTTCGGAAAAAGATGTTTAGTATTTCGACTTCTTCAGTGTTCTGTGTTTCATTGCCATATGGTCACAGAGCGTCTGGACAGATGAGCAAAATTTCTTAATATTTTCTGTCTAGCATGATAGTGCACCCACACAATGGAGTTTGAAAGTGTGGAGTGTGCTGAATCACATGTGTCCTAAGAGGTGGGTGGATGATGATGGGCCCTTTCGCATGGCCCCCGCGCTCTCTCTATATCATGTCGTTGCACTTCTCTTTGTGGCGTTACGTCAGGGATCGTGTGTACACAACACCGGTGATGACACTGCTACCCTTCGTAAACGTATCAATGAAAGAATCTGAAATGTGGATGCTCCAATGGTGACCCGAACATCGCGATAACTCTAGTCTGGATGTGTGTGACAGTTGCAATGAGATTCTGACATAACAGAAAAAAAATCTTCGAGATCTACTAACCGCCTTGAAACGAGTCACGATGCTCTGTGTCTAATAGTTCCCTAGGGGACATTCTGTTAAACTGTTAAAGGGATAGAGGTGTATCATGGACAACCTGCATGATGCAGTCGAAACATTTAAAAATGACGTGGAGAAAATTAATAAGGTACGTAATAAAGTAGTACTGCAAATAGTTGACGTTTATGGAAGTCCCTTGGCTGAAGAAAGGACAGAAATAGTTGATTTGGCACTGGAAGGACATTTACAATTCAGGGGATGGGGGGGGGGGGGGGGGCGTCGATGTAATCTGTAATATCACAAAGGGTTAGCAGGAAATCTTGTATGCAGCAGCTACGTAGGTAAGTGAGCACAGAATGGGAAAAGATGGAGGACACCTTCTAAACACTCGAAAGACTTCAGGAAGGGAACCAAAAACCTTGAGTATGTATTAATAATGCTGATTAACTGTGTCCTGAAAGGTCATCTCACTGAAGACTAGATTTCGTCAGGCAGATGAACTACTTACCAGGTGTACCGGTATGAAATGAGCGTTTTTTGTGAAAATGAAACACTAATATTGAATTGAAAAGTAAAAACATTTTATTGAAAGTACTAACCACTGCTTTCTATACATTTTGATCACCTTTCTGGCAATCTGTGGACACCACGCCAATAGAAATGTTCGTCTTTTGAAGCAAACCAATCACACCCAATTTTCGACTTCTTCGAAGTGTTCCTCAGCCAATGCGTGTCCCATTGATGAAAACAATCGGTAGTCGGAAGGGGCGAAGTCTGATGAATACGGCGGGTGGGATAGCAGCTCCCAGCTAAGTGTTCTGATTGTATCCTGAACCAGTTTTGCTTTGTGTGCAGGTTCATTGTCGTGTAAAAAAAATTCTTTGCCATGTCTTCTGGCCCATTCTGGTCTTTTTTCGATCAATGCATAGTTCAAATTGCTCATTTGTTGTTTGTAGCGATTAGTATTCACAGTTTCACCGGGTTTTAGATGCTCATGATACAGCACACCTTTCTGATCCCACCAAACACAGAGCATTGTCTTCTTGCCGAATCGATCTGGTTTTGCAGTCGATGTTGATGGTTGTCCCGGATTAACCCAAGACTTTTCCCGCTTAAGATACTTAAAATGAATACATTTTTCATCGCCAGGAACAATTCTATGCAAAATTGATTTTATTTCATGTCTTTGAAGCAACATTTGACAAATGGTTTTTCGATTTTCCATCTGTCTTTCATTCAATTCATGTGACACCCACTTTCCACATTTTTGGATCTTTCCCATAGCTTTCAAACGGTCAGAAATTGTTTGTTGTGCAACATTTAGCAATGCTGCCATTTGCTTCTGACTCCAAGTATCATCTTCATCCAATATTGCTTCCAATTCGGCGTCTTAGAACTTTTTTGGTGGTGTTCCACGTTCTTCATTTCTTATGTCAAAATCATGACTTCTGAACCGTTGAAACTATATTTTGCATGTTGTTTCTGGCAGACATGATCACCATATGCCTTGACAAGCATTCGATGCGACTCTGCAGCCCTTTTTTTCCAAATGAAAACAAAAAATTAATGCTTTCCGCAAATCATCACTTTCTGGTACAAAATTCGACATCGTTAACACGATGAAAACATAAGATGATGTTTGTTCATGACTTGATGTATACTTTTATCTTTGAAAAACGTCATACCAACCAAAAAAAAATTAAGGTTCGTTGACAACATATGTTCCCTATCGATACATTTGTATCTTAACGCTCATTTCATACCGGTACACCTGGTATGTAGCTATGCGTGTGGATAAAAGAAGCTGACAGCAACAAAGAAAATCTAAGGATTGATTCTCGTAACAATAAAAAGGTATTTCCCAAATTTAAACGATAAATGAGAAATGTGGAAAGGCAGCTGAAGCGTCAGTGTTCTCAAATAGGATAATTGGGTTCAGTGTAGTAATTAGATACGCATTTTACTAATAGCGGACGCCGGCCAGTGTAATCAAGGGGTCCGGCGTGAATAGATTCACCAACACAGGTACAAACAAGCTCGCACAGTCGCCGTTTGAAATACAGTTTTTATTTTTTTGCGCATTTCGCGTTTCTGCTTAATTGGAAGCGTCAGGAGCGGCAGCTAAAATGACAGTCGTTTCGGATGAAACAGTTTTGTGGAGGGCGGCTTACCGGATAACGTTTTGCTTCCACATAAACAGCGGCAATAGAGTACATTAATTACACTGGATCACTGAGCTGTTTCTGATAAGTAATCAAGCGAAAATTGAAATCTGTAAGTAACGACAATTTTAATTTCTCTTATTCAAACAACGACGTCGGTCTTCAAAGATTATCAAAAAATTTTGGCCGTTGTTTTAAACTTGTGTTATTCCGTATCTCTTTTCAACCGTTCTCTCCATTCAAGTGTGTTGCCTAGCCATCTTTTAGTACCATTTACATGAGAAGTTAGTGTCAGCTTGTAACAATTGTGCGGTCTGTTAGCGGGGAATAAATGTTGCAAGTGGTGCGTTGTATTTAAGAGGAGTAGGGTTTGCGTTGGAGGGGGCTCAAATTTCATAATTAACAGAATATCTACATCTAAAAATAAATCATTTCGGCAAACACTTCATTCTTGAAGCCCCAATAAACTTTAGCAGGGCTCAATCAATAACACGAAGTATCGGCTTTATAATAACAGTATATAATATAGGATAAATAACCAATCCCTAAAATGAGGAACCAAATACAGGACAACTACCAGTATATGGTCCTCGGCCCTTAGTAGTTCTGACACTAGCATGCCCTTACAGTTAAAAATAATTAACATGTGTGCAGCAGGCACAAAGAAATATTTTCTTAAATTTGTTATTTTTCTAACGATTCAAAATTGTCTGATAAATCTAAAATGTAAATGTCGTGTGACTAGGGCCTCCCAGCGGGTAGACCGTTCGCCAGGAGCAATTCTTTCGACTTGCGCGTCGATGGGGATGAAATGATGATGATTAGGACAACACAACACCCAGACCCTAAGCGGAGAAAATCTCCCCCCAAGCCGGGAATCGAACCCGGGACCTTAGAAGCGACAGTCTATCGCACTGACCACTTCTCTTTTTTTCATTTTTTTCGTTGTTGATCGTTGTGTTTGGTCGTTGCCGACGTCACATGACATCCGTTCAAGTTAGTGGTTGATCCTTTCACTCAGTTTTTAATTACAAAGGCCAACCAGTTCTCTGACCGAACACACTGAGCTACCGTGCCGGCATCGCTCAGCTACTGGGGGCAGACATCGCAAATGCAGTCAATACATGTTAATGGAACTCCTTTACCTTTATAGCGCGTTTTGGACGTGACCCATCATCAGAAGACCTGCTAATTTATTGATACAATCATACATTACAAATATGAACATATCCAGGTACAATAGTTTAAAAGAAAATTCACGGAAAAGTTTTGCAGAAATGCGTACCATGATGCAGTATGAGTACAAAGCTGCAATAAAGAAGCCTTTCGATTTGTGAGGTATGAAATTACGAAATTAGGTATAGAAATACTTACACCACACAGCTAGCAGACGTATGAACATAGCGGGTCTAAATACAGCGTAAGTAAATTCCCTTGCGCTAGATAGAGTGTAATTGGTGGCGTTGCAGGCCGCTAGTACGGGATAGTAAACAATTGCTTTCCGAATATTTATTTTATAATAGGAACAGATATTTGTACAAGTTCTAAGGCGGCGTGTGTTTCATGCCAATATATAGATAAAGTGAAATCTATTTAAGACGAATGATAAACGACAAAATATTGAAGTAAAAGATTAAATCTACGTATAGAATGCGAGTTACTTTGTAACTTGTTTTATTTAAGGCTATCTGTAAGTCACTAATAACACAGAGGGGTCCTACATTTGTACAAGTGAAAAATGGGAAAGAGAAATTAAGCTAGTAGTTAGCCAAGAATGCTAAGCAACCATTGTTTTCCACTTGTTACTTCTTCATTCATTGCATTATCTGGGTTAGTACGACGGTGTCCATAAATTTCAAGATCTTTCAAAATGTTCTAATCCGTGCCTAACGAAAAACGTAATGCTTACTATCCTGTACTGGCTGTCTGCAGCGCCATATTCCACCTGCCATCTAGCATAAGCGAGTTTACTTATACGACTTTGAGAGCAAAAGTCTGCTTGCTGCCTGTCTGATATACTGTGATTCTGGGTTTACGTGAATCTAATAACTTCATGTCTTGTAAGTCGAAACACTTCTTTGTCACAGCATTGTACTCATATAGCATTGTGGTATGTATATCTGTAAAAAACCTTTATGAAGCTCGGTTCAGACCATTGTGTTGACATTCGTAACGTAAAAGTGCGCTATTAATTTAGTAGGTCATCTCATGAACGGTCAAGCCCGAAACTTGTTTTGCGACACATCTTATTTTTTATAAGGACAATAAAAAGTCATTAAATAATGGTCAGGCGCCTCGCTCACAACTTTCAGCCGTACTGCCAACACTAAGCATCTTAGCCGCTAACTTCCCTTTGCTCTCCAACTACTTCATAGATAAAATCAGCAGGACGTCAGCTATCCAACTACTCACGCTTGTGTCTAAATGATCACTAATGCAATAACATACGTGATAAATCAGTCACATAAGATATTATACCACTTTGCGGTACGCTACAGTGAATAAATTGTTCGTTAACAACGACAACATAGGACAATTTGTAAATGTTTACTTATGCGGTTTTGAGAGCGTACGTTTGCTAGCTGCCTCTGTGACATACAGCGCTTCTGTCTTCGCGTGAATATAGTAACTTGATATATTATAACTCGGAACACTTCTTTGTCACAACATTGTACTGATAGTGCGCTGTGGTATGTATATCTGTAAAAACTCTTTATGAAATTCGGTTGAGATTATTGTGTTCACACTCGTAACATAAAAGTAAGAACGGAAAGAGGAGCTTAAAACCTTAGTAAAATGAATACAAGAGTGCGCTATTAACTTAGCAGGTCATCTCATATTTACAGAACAGATACACTGTTGCAATAGAAACAAATTCAACTCTCAGTTAGCACAATGTATACTGATATCATGAACTGGCGACATGGCATTCACTACCTTACGCCCCGCGTGCAATCCACAAATAGACTTTTACGCGAAGCATACAAATATCCTAGTACAGCGAAGTACAATTGCGAGAATTTAACGCACCATCATACTGTTGGGCATAACGCTGTGCCTCGAACTGAACCCTTGGTGATCAAGGTAATAGCAGTAACACCAAAAGCACTCTGACAGTGGTCCTTCCAATCTGCTGAAGCCGTTCCCCGCCTTCACTGCAGTGTCATGCACGTGGGCGCAGAAGACAGCACACATTCCCACACGACCGCCGTCCGCTATGACAATTTTCCGTCCGGTATCTCTCTGCGCCAATGCCAAGACGTCGCTAGAACGTGGCTCCTTGCAGCACAAACTTCCTCGTGTCTCGCCCGGAACTGACCCGGTCACCAGCGGCGACTTCCAGGGCCAACCACGCAACAAGTGTGGTCCGCTCGCCGTACTACGTCTCCGCGCCAGCCCACGACTTCTCAGCCGCTACCCGCTACGGCCTCCGACTGTGGGGCAAGCCGATCGTTGTGGCCGAGCGGTTCTAGGCGCCTTTGTCGGTAACCGCGCTGCTGCTACGGTCGCAGGTTCGAGTCCTGCCTCGGGCATGGATGTGTGTGATGTCCTTAGGTTAGTTAGGTTTAGGTAGTTCTAAGTCTAGGGGACATGATCTCAGATGTTGTCCCATAGCGCTCAGAGTCATTTGAACCATTTCTGAACTGTGGCACAGGTCCAAGTTGCCGCTTTATCTCGCTACAGCAGCAATGCCACATAGTCAGTAACGAGATAGCTGACCCCGACTAAACTAGCAGTGCCTTTCGACACGGTACAGAAGCAGTATTCTGGTTCTTTGAAAGGCCTCTCTAAGTCATATACAGGGTGCTCCATTGATAGTGACCGTGCGAAGTATCTCACGAAATAAGCATCAAACAAAAAAACTACAAAGGAAGAAACTCGTCTTGCTTGAAGGGGGAAACCAGATGGCGCTATGGTCGGCCTTCTAGATGGCGCTGCCATTGGTCAAATGGATATCAACTGCGGTTTTGTAAATTATTACATACTCGTGTAGTACGTAAAGAAAAATGAATGCTTTAGTTGGACCACATTTTTCGCTTTGTCGCAGATGGCGCTGTAATAGTCACAAACGTATAAGTACGTGGTATTACGTAACATTCCGCCAGTTCGGACGGTATTTGCGTCGTGATACATTACCCCTGTTAAAATGGACCGTTTACCAATTGCGGAAAAGATCGATTTCGTGTTGATGTACGGCTATTGTGATCAAAATGCCCAACGGGCGCGTGCTATGTTTGGTACTCGGTATCCTGGACGATACATCCAAGTGTCCGGACCGTTCGCGGGGTAGTTACGTTATATAAGGAAACAGGAAGTGGTCAGTCACATGTGAAACGTCAACCACGGCCTGCAACAAATGATGATGATGTCCAAGTAGGTGTTTTAGCTGCTGTCGCGGCTAATCCGCACAACAGTAGCACACAAACTGCGCGAGAATCGGGAATCTCAAAAAAGTCGGTGTTGACATCGATTGCACCCGTACCATATTTCTAAGCACCAGGAATTGCATGGCGACGACTTTGAACGTCGTGTACAGTTCTGCCACTAGGCACAAGAGAAATTACGGGACGAAGACAGATTTTTTTGCACGAGTTCTATTTACCGACGAAGCGTCATTCACCAACAGTGGTAACGTAATCCGGCATAATATTCACTATTGGTCAACGGAAAATCCACGATGGCTGCTACAAGTGGAACATCAGCGGCCTTGGCGGATTAAAGTATGGTGCGGCATTATGGGAGGAAGGATAATTGGCCACCATTCTGTCGATGGCGATCTAAATGGTGCAATGTATGCTGATTTCCTACGTAATGTTCCATCCATGTTACTACAAAATGTTTCACTGCATGACAGAATGGCGATGTACATCCAACATGATGGATATCCGGCACTTAGATCGCGTGCGGTTGAAGCGGTATTTAGTAGCATGATGGTGGATTGGTTTCCGAAGCACCATACCACGGCCCGAACGTTCACCGGATCTGACGTCCCGGGATTTCTTTCTGTGGGCAAAGTTGAAGGATATTTGCTATCGTGATCCACCAACAACGCCTGACAATATGCGTCAGCGCATTGTCAATGCATGTGTGAACATTACGGAAGGCGAACTACTCGCTGTTGAGAGGAATGTCGTTACACGTATTGCCAATGCATTGAGGTTGACGGACATCATTTTGAGCATTTATTGCATTAATGTGGTATTTACAGGTAATCACGCTGTAACAGCATGCGTTCTCAGAAATGGTAAGTTCACAAAGGTACATGTATCACATTGGAACAACCAAAATAATATTATCAAACGTACTTACGTTCTGTATTTTAATTTAAAAAACCTACCTGTTACCAACTGTTCGTCTAAAATTGTGAGCCATATGTTTGTGACTATTACAAAGCGAAAAAAGTGGCCCAACTAAAACATCCGTATTTCTTTACTTACTACACGAATATGTAATAAAAAATTGGGATTCCTATTTTTAAAAAAAACTCAGTTGATATCCGTTTGACCTATGGCAGCGCACTCTAGCGGGCCAACCATAGCGCCATCTGGTTTCCTCCTTAAAGCTAGACAAGTTTTTTTCATTGTAGTTTTTTCGTTTGACGCTTATTTCGTGAGATATTCGGCCCAGTCACGATCAATTGGCCACTCTGTATAGTGTATTATGGAACGTCCCCTTTGAAAAATTATACATGACTGTGTTTAAACTGACACTCAATATCTTTTGCGCAACGCAATCTGACTTTCAGAAATCCCTACAAAAGAATGGCCCTTACTAACATTAACCTGTACCTTTCACAAATCACTTACCTCACAAAAATCTTCATTTCTCAAACTACTGCAATACAGCGAGCGCCACTACTGCCAGCTAAATAAAAGATTCAAACTACTGAAGGCACTAACTACTGATTGGCATAGTTAGCAAATGAAAGATTTTAATAGAGAACAAACAATGTATTTACCTTAATAGTCATCAAAAGTCATAATATATACAGCAGTTCATGACATCCATTTTTACAAATTTCAAAACTCCGCCATTTCTCTCCCCACACCCACCACTGCTGGCGGCTCACCTCCAACTGCGCAACGCTACGCGCTGTTCACATTCAGCTGCCGCTGCCCAACACTACAATGGCAGACAACAATGCAAACTAGTCACAGACTGCACACAGCACAGCCAGTGATTTTCATACAGAGGTGGCGTTACCAATAAAAAAAACCTAAACAGCCTACTTACAGTATATCAGTGATGGTTTCTTCTTGTCGGTATGCGATATCCCCACATTACTCATTCAAAATTAAATTCGTTTTTCGAATAACACTGTTGAGAAAATTTTGATAACTGGTGTTTGAAGATTCCTTCCGAACGATTCTACTGCCGCCCACATACACTGCGCGTAAGATCTACGAAGATACGATACGAGCAACTGGGGCGCATACAGAGGATTATAGACAGTTGATTTTGTCTCGTTCTATTTACGAGTGCAACAAGCAAGAAAATGGCAAGTAGGTGTACAGGGTATCCTCCGCCACGCACCGTACGGAGGCCTGCCAAGTATCTATGCAGATGTAGATAATTTGCAAGGTTTAGTTCTCCACTAATAACGAAAAATACTCAAATACCTTAACGCTCTTGTTTTCATTAAAAACTTTATTTTAGAAACATTTTTATAAGAAGCACTATAGAAAGTGTCATACATTCACAATCTGTTTAACTAGCAAGCACGACAACAGCTGCACTTGTCTGGATTCTTGACACAAGCGTCGTCTATCACGCGATTTCGGTCATTACATGTCGTCGTAAACAATGTAGAAGGAGTCATCTGGCGGCAACCTAATTTTACTCTAATGAAAAACTGCGATTGGAGTTGTTTACATTCTCTAAGCAATCGTTGTGTTCTGCGCGAATACACTGAATTACATTAATGTTCATCACCGGTATGTACTTCTTACTTTCATAATTAAATTTTCAAATGTTTCAAATGGCTCTGAGCACTATGGGACTTAACATCTGAGGTCATCAGTTCCCTAGACTTAGAACTACTTAAATCTAACTAACCTAAGGACATCACACACATTCATGCCCGAGGCAGGATTCGAACCTGCGACCGTAGCAGCAGCGCGGTTCCGGACTAAAGCGCCTAGAACCACTCTGCCACAGCGGTCGACTTTAATTTACATCTTACTTTATTTACCATCTAGTTCGTCATTACTTCGCAGCGTTCCTAACTTTATATTTCTGCATCAATGCATCTGAAATCAAAGAAAAAAATGTGTAACAGCTCTATTCAGCTGAGATTCTGTGTTCAAAAGACGATGATCGAACAACAATTAATCAATATTTCATTTCCAGTTTGTTGCCATGGGAGGCAAAGTTTCACCTCAGCTCTTATTCTGGAAATGACTTGGAGAAATAAACAACGTTCAACTGTACCCCGTAGAATTCTTTAACTTACATCCGCCATGTTTACAACCTCATCAATCGCTTTTAAGGATAAATGATATTATTATAGTTATTTTAAATCTTAACGTTAATCATGGATTAATTAATGGCACAAGATTAGTGGTAACTCTCTTAGAGAAGTACGTCGACACTGCTAAATTCATTGACTCCAATGAAACAGTGCCCATGCCCCGCATTGATCTCTCACCTTTTGATCAAACTATGTCCTTCCAAGAGATAAGATAACATTTTCCAAAAAAAGTAAGTTTCGCTATGAGCACTAATTTAGCATGAGGCCAATTGCTTGAGAGTGCAGGATTGCATTCCCAAGATCATGCTTTCATTTATTGGTGCAAATGGCTCTGAGCACTATGGGAGTTAACATCTGAGGTCATCAGTCCCCTAGAAGTTAGAACTACTTAAACCGAACCAACCTAAGAACATCACACACATCCATGCCCGAGGCAGGATTCGAACCTGCGACCGTAGCGGTCGCGCGGTTCCAGACTGAGGCGCCTAGATCCGCTCAGCCGCACCGGCCGGCCTTTCGTTTATTTATTTACTTTTTTTTTGCATGGACACTTACACTTTTTGAGAACGTCGCACACTCAGTGATACTTACTTTTGTGCTACAGACACATATAGCCAAAAAATTTAATGATTATCACTTAAACGCTGAAGTTTTGAAGGTAGTATTTAAAAATAAAGCAGTTTAAAAATTAAAATTAATGTGATAAATACAATTCCTGCTTTTTATACGCCCTATAACTAGCCGCACTGCATAAAAGATACATTTTTTTACAATATGACTATATTTCTTATTACTATTCAAAACATATTTTTTAGTAATAAATACGTGCATTTACTTATTTCCCCACTACTATTCCATCTGTAGGTGATGATCAGGTTAGACTGCAAAATATCCGAACGGGTAAAACTAGTTGTTATTTGTTAAATTTACATAATGTAGTTGATGGACATGGAAAGCGAGAGTCACATTTTGGGTTAAGCCAGAGGTGTTTAGGAAAGCACTGTCAAGCAGGACTATTGCTGTGACAAACCCCAGGGGACAATTAATTGGATATTGTCATAGCGATTCAAACTACATGTTTACTCTCACCGGCAACTCAAGGGACTAATACCGCAATATTTCTTCACTTGTACGCTCTAAGACGAAAAAGCGGCGCACCACGAAGGAATGAACCGAATGGGGTGGAAATCAATAAATGTGATGTACGTGCGGTTTATCTAGAGAAAGAGCTTCAAAAATTGAGCAAGTCAATAACCCGCCGTTCCTCCGCTGGCCATTATGCAAGCGGTACTTCTGCTTGACACTGATTGATAGGGTGTTGCTGAGGGATATCGTGCCGAATTATGTCCAAACAGAGCGATAGATCGTCTAAATCGCAGGCTGGTGTTTCTCTTTGTCATCAGTCTGATGTGGCCCGCCACGAATTCCTCTCCTGTGCCAACCTCTTCATTTCAGCAACATACGTCCTGAATTATTTTCTGAATATGTTCCAATGTCTGTCTTCTTCTATGGTTTAGCCCTCAACGGCTGCCAGTAGCACCTTGGAAATCGTTTCCTGATATCTTAGCTGATGTCCTATCATCCTGCCCTTTCTTCTTGTCCGTGTCTTCCATATATCGCTTTCCTCCCCGATTCTACACGTACCCTCCTCATTCCTTAATTTATCAGTTCACCTAATATTCAACATTCATATGTAGCACCACTCTCAAATGCTTCGATTCTCTTCTGTTCCGGTTTTCCCACAGTCCATATTTCGCATACATACATGCTGTGATCCAAACGCTCATACTCAAAAATATATTCCTCAAATTAAGGCCTATGTTTGATGCTAGTAAACGTCTCTTGGACAGGAATGCCTTTTTTGGATGTGCTAGTCTGCTTTTTTTTGTCCTCCGTCATTGGTAATTTTGCTGCCTACATAGTACAGTTCCTTAACTTCGTCTACTTCGTGACCATCAATCCTTGTGTTAAGTTTCGCGCTGTTCTCATTTATGCTTCTTCTAATTACTTTCGTGTTTCTTCGATTTACTCTCAATCAATATTCGATACTCATCAGTTCATTTCATTCAGCAGGTCATGTAATTCAAATGGCCCTGAGCACTATGGGACTTAACATCAGTGGTCATCAGTCCCCTAGAACTTAGAACTACTTAAACCTAACTAACCTAAGGACATCACACACATCCATGCCCGAGGCAGGATTCGAACCTGCGACCGTAGCAGTGGCGCGGTTCCGGGCTGAACGTCTAGAACCGCGAGACCACCGCGGCCGGCAGGTCATGTAATTGTTTTTCACTTTCACTCAGAATAAAAATGTCATCAGCGAATCGTATCACTGATATCCTTTCACCTTAAATTTTAATTCTAGTCTACTGCCTATAATGTTCTAAACGTTCTCAACTGGAGAGAAATCCGGCGACATAATTAGTTAAGATATGATTTCGCAAGCATGAAGAGAGGAAGTAGAAACTCTCGCCTTATTTGGGCGGGCATTATTTTCCTGGTCGCAGAATATCGTCGACCCTCCGCTGTGTTCTAAGGGTGCCGTGAGCGGAAATCAATGTGGTCCTGCAATGAAATTAAGTGGCCCCCTAGATCGTCACTCGTAGTTATGTGGCCGTACGAAGGTACTATACAGCTGTCCAGGGCGTCTCGAGTCACGCCTTTGGTCTGGAATCTCGTTCACTGGAGTACAGTTGTCTTCAGAGACGAGTGCTGTCTCGAAACGCAGCTCGATGACCATCGAAAATGTCAATTATTCAAAAACAGTCTTAATCATATTTATTATACCGCCGACCGGTTTCAACCCGACGTAGCGGTCATCTTCTGGGTTATGTAGACAGAAGTGACACCACCAGCAGTCGACCAATGGTGTAAACGCCCTGAAGATGAACCCTACGTCGGGTTGAAACCGGTTGGCGGTATAATAAATATGATTAAGACTGTTTTTGAATAATTGATTAATCATACTAATCGCTGCTTCATCTCCACAACCATGTTGTCCAAAAAAAAAAACATCGAAAACGTGCCTGGAGACGCTACTGACAGTGAAGGGATACCAACTTGATTGTCGCCCATCATGTGACCTGAAAACCAGCAGTTATGGTTTGGAGTCCCATGTTTTTTTCATAGCTGCACGCTTTTAGTTGTCGTCCGTGGCTCTCTTACTGCACAGCGGTACGTCGACCGAAAAAATCGGAAGACGTGCGCACCAGCTCCGGGAAAATCATGATGACCTTCTTTGACTACCGGGGCCCACTACTCATTGACTTTTTGCAACAAGGCGAAACATTTAACCGACAGCGATACGTTGACAATTTGTAAAAATGGAAACGCGCCATCGAGCTAAAACGTCCAGGAATGTTACCGGATAGTATCATTCTGTTACAGTGTAATGCCCACCCATATGTTGCCAGGGTTGTTCCCACTACGCTGCAGAAGGTGCGTTGGGAAACTCCTGCAATTCGTCCATACAGTATCGATCTCTCTCCATGTCATTTCCATACGTTTAGAGCCCTGAAGAAAGACAACTGCGGCCTTCGCTTTGATTCTGTAGGTAACCACAAACATTTTTGCATGAAGACATTGATTGTCTTGTCTTAAGTTGAGAGTACACACCTCGTGGTCTAGTGGCTAGCGTTGATGCAAATGGGTTACAGGGTGCTGAGCTCGATTGCCGACAGGGATGGGGATTTTCTCTGCCCGGGGGCTGAATGCTTCATCATCATCATTCGTGACAGTTGCTAGATTGGACTGTGCAAAAATAGGGCGGTGACTTCGTATGGGCGCTGACGACAGGCGCCATTGAGATCCCCAGAAACCAAACATCATCTTAAGGTGAGACAAACGTAGCCGTATTAACAATAATGGCTATTGCTTTGGAAATAATAAACAATTTACTTGAAGTTAAAATCTTCTGTGTTATTAGGCCGCGTCATGTTTCTTCTAAAATGTTCGACGTTTCGACCCCTCTGCTGGGATCTTCTTCAGTATCTTTAGGTGTCCACTACTGCTAGGACACTCAGTATTCTAGCAGTAGTGGCCACCAAAAGATCCTGAAAAAGATCCCAGCAGAGGGGTCGAAAGGTCGAACATCTTAGAAGAAACATGACGCGGCCTAATAAACCAGAAGATTTCAACTTCAGTGACAACGGCCACGAAAGCCTGCAGACTTACATAAACAATTTACTTAATTAGCGTCACAGTCACAGTCAATGAATGTGCCTTGTGGGATGTGTCCGCTCCGCTTGCCATCCCTGCATCTCATTAAAGGAGACACTCAATGGCCTGAAGGTGATCTTCAAAGATTGTAACTGTTTCATTGTAACTGTTTCATTGGTGCACGGTCGTCGCGTCGGATAATGTTATGGAAAATGCGTAATATTTCAGAGAGACAGCTGCTCGCCATGTTCAGGTGCTTACCGACCTAACGTTGCAGTGGCTCGCCAATATTCACGGTGACTCATTAGAAATGCGCAGGCGCCAAAAGGCGGGGCTATAACGTCATCGTAGACGAACCGTAGAGCATGGCAACATCCAGAGCCCCCTGCCGGAAGAATGGGCCACGGTATTCACATGCGCAAGAGCGGGATAAGCTTAAATCGCCGCCCAGCGCAAGAGCGGGTAGAGTGGTGGTGCCCAGTTTAAGTGTGTGGACTCCGATTCATTTTCAGTATTGAGTCGGATTCGAACGTCTCCGTCCCATAATGCTTTGGTACCTCAAATGCTGGTTCCCATGCCCCGCTAAGTTGAGATCCCCTGTCTCTCAACCGCTTCTTTTATGGTGGAGTTCCAGTGCGTGGAGGCGGATGAAAGGAACTTTGTCTCTCCGTAGTTCATGATGTGTCCCGTGTCAAGTCCGTGTTCAAACACAGCACACTCTTGTTGCTGACCCAGTCTGGTGTAACGTCTATGTTCAGCGCGTCTGTCCTTAACAGTTGACACGTTTGGCCAATGTGTGATTTACCACACTGGCTCGGGACTTAATATAACACTGGTCTCCTTAGACCTAGGTTGTCTGTAACGGAACCCAGCATAGTTAGCATTCGCGCTGGAGGACGGAAGACATTTTATTTGATGTTTCTTGAATATCCTGCCAATCTTAAAGGACACGCCACTAACACAGGGTAGAAATACATCCTGTGGAATTCTCCGTTTCTTCTGGCTGTTCTTCACATTCAGTGCGTGCAGGTTGAAATGCATTACGGATCTGTTTATCGGAGTATTCGTTCTGTACAAACACAGATCACTTTCGCATCTCTAGGGAGTCAGTGTATACACTAGCGAACCACTTTAACAACACGTCATTAAGCTTCTGAAGATCACGTTCGAATCCGAGTCAACGCTGACGGGAAATGCGAGCCCGCACACTTAAAGTTGGCACCACTATATGTCAGCTGAAGCATTGTGCGGCTTCCATAATATTACCGGACGCAACAACCGGGAAACAATGAAGCCGTTATTACGACGGGAAAGATTCAAACAGCATGTGAGTAAATTATTTTGCAATCAAGGTTGACTACTTTAGTTAAATTGCATTTAGGTCGCTGATTTTCACCCATGTTATCAAAATTCATGCAACAGAAAGGTGGAACGTTAATAGTAAATCAGCGCTGCATATGGAGAACAGATGAACAACTTTTAACATGCGGATGTAGAAAGAAAGGCGGGCAACCAGACGCTTTTCTTCTCATATTCTTTCATATGTGTGCTTTGATCTTCATGTACCATTGTTCAAATGTACAAACCCTGTACTGAATGCTTGCAGATCAATGTTCTCACATGGTGTTCATATTCCACTTTTTCATGCCCATATTAAGTGCTTGCGCTGACAATGGAGCTACACTGTTCCGAAACCAGTATGTAAAGTACACAGTTTTTTTAGCTGGATTGTGAATACTTTGCTGTTATACAACAAAATTAATTTTGGTGTAAGCTCAAAACCTGTAATGATTTCGAAATAGATATTTGTTGAATTGCGCGTTAAAAAAGATGCAATACCAACTTAGGCATCAATTTTCTTCTGTTTCCACACGTCTCCGGAGCCTTTGTCTATTCATTTGGACATTTCATATCTGTTGACTGGCGATTACAGCCAAATCAGAACTGTGGTTTGACGCTTCAAAACGCTTTAGTACTGACTGCTTAAAGTGACATCGAAAGTAAAATCGTAGGACGCCTGAAACTAAATTAATAATGTGGAGTATCACTGACGTTACCGAATGCAAACATCGGCAGATATAATGTGGACATTATGCGATAATAGTCTCCAATCGCGTGTTATTTCTACTACGTTGCTTTTGTAGAATATGGAACTTGATTGCTATAGAAACGGTCTTTGGTCATAATACAGCTTAAACATATAAAATCACAATATCTGTTAGGATATGAGCCGCTGAGAGCCAGAGTTGTATAACTTAATTTTTCCCACTTCTGAGAAATGAAAGGTTTAGTGTTTCGTTTCATGTAAATTTAAGCTTTACAATAATTCGTGATTTATTTGATGAAATGTAGAAATGAATTATTATGATTACGTTTATTACAGACATCAGTTATTTGTACCGTAAGTTCCTTTTTATAGTGCCTTAAAGTCGGAGTACCACTTTCCTTTTCAAAAATTTCCTTATAGTGAAAGGTAAAGTAGTGTAAATCAAGGGTCTTACCACTCTTCTTATAAACGGTTTGATAAAGTTGAACACCTGCAATGGAATTCGCTGACATTTGATCTGCCTAAATGCAGTTTATTTATATGTGGTGAATGTGACTCTGCACTTATTGCTCACATCATACATTTTGTACTCACAGATTGAGTTAAAATAATTTCATGATTGTCATTAATTACTAAAATGCTACCTACTGAGTCTGTCTAGTAGTGAGCAGTGCGTTAATCTTTTGAGTCAACAGTCGTCCGACTAGTTTGGTGTGGCCGGCCACGAATTCCTCTCCTATGCCAACCTCTTCATCTCAGAGTAGCACTTGCAACCTACGTCCTCAATTATTTGCTGGATGTACTCCAATCCCTGTCTTTCCCCTACAATTTTTGCCCTCTACTGCTCCCTTCAGTACCATGGAAGTAATTTTCTGATGTCTTAACAGATATCGTATGACCGTGTCCCTCCTCCCTGTCAATATTTTCTACATATTCCTTTCGTCTCCGATAAGGACGTGAACATCCGCGGCCAGAATTAACTTCAATATAGTTATCTGTACCATATGTGAAGAAACTACTGCAGCTAGTCATCATGAGGGTCACTCTGCTAATTGCACTAGAAGCCATAATGTTGATAGCTTCATGAAGTGTGACACGATTACACAGTGAGAAGAATTTTATTGAAATTTGAGCCACCATGTTCCTGTTTTTGAGGTATACTTGACGGTAGGGCATTTTACGTTAAGGAGCAAAGCAAGCAAGCATGTCGTTCTTTTCGACGAAAGTACCAGTTAAAGTTGTTTCGAAGTAGAAGTCAGAGATCCAACTGCGCCGAATCAATACTCCCCTTGGCTGTTTCGCTTTGGCAAGGAGCGCCGCAAACTTGGATTGAAGTTTTGACGCCAGGAGATGAGCGTCTAGGCGGAGGGCGTCGTCGTCGTCTCTGCTGGGACAAACTTGCCGGCCAGCCGAGGAATGCCTGCCACGCGATCTCCCGCCTTTGCAAAGCTGCCGGCCGCCAATACCGGACGCATTCTTTGCGAAGCGCCCCGATAGCGGCGCACCGCAGACGCGTATAGCCTGCTGTTGTGTCGGAGCGCCCGCTTTCCCGTTCTTTCGATCGCGGATGGCGGCGTCCGCTCTCGGTTACTGGACACTCTAAGGGGGGTGTCGCAGGGCGGCGGAATGCGCCCGCAGAGGCACGCCAGATGCAGCACAGGATGCCCACGCTTCGCTCAGCGCGCAGCATAGCTCGTGGGAGCTCTCATCCTATCCCTCGTAATGACTAAGCAATTAACTACCAGTTTACGACCCTTGATGAACAGCGCCGCTAAGCCACCAAAATATGAGGTGCAGGGTTTCCATAATTAAACTTACAGAGTCAAAGCACTGTTGAAAGAGAACCACAGCTCAGATTTAAAAATCACTTTATTGACGCAGTGGGAAGCTCCCTGGTTTAAAAAATCTAACGAAAGTTTGACCACTGTACAGCATTGTAAAGCTTGACCAATATATGGCACTGTAAGCGTCTGAAAATGCACATTAACAGACACAAGACACATGGCTGGTCCTCGATTTGCGTCTCCACGAAGGATTCCGCACTGCTGTTGAAGTTCTTTTACAATAATGTTGACTGTGTGGCAGTAGCAGTGCAGAAGTTCCAGACCCTCAAGGGTATCAAAGTAGGCATTGGTCCGATGTCTGCTAGGGGGCTGGAGAGAATGATTACTAAATTCGAAAAGACAGTTTCTCTAGAAGTGCAATGTTGCAGATGGAGGAAAGCAGCTGATCGGACGTCTGAAGATGTGGCATCATTTCAGGAGGAATAGAGCAGTGGCGCGCTAACATGCAGTGCGCCGGGAACTGAGCGAACGCTGGTCATACCTGGAAGTACGGTGCATAAAATCCCACGAAACATCGTGCACTTCTATCCGTACAAAATAACCACGTTCAGGAGTTGCTTCCTGATGACCTGCCAACGTGGCAAATGTTCGCTGTGGAATTATTTGCTCGCTTGGAAGTAGACAATGAACGGCCATGGAACATTCTGTGCATATACGTAACCCATTTGCATCTCCAAGGATATGCAACACCCAGAATTGCAGAATATGGGCAATGGGAAATCCGCAATACATCAACCGCTACCACTTTATTCTCCAAAGGTGACTGAGGTGTCACTTGACGGCACCGTTCATCGTAAGGCATTATCTTTCAAGGAGATGAATCTTGTGACCTGTATCGTCACTGTTAAACACAATGAGAGTCTTAGTTATTCCAACCCCTCGACGGCGTGCATATGTGTGTAGCATCATTTTTTCAACACAATTCACAGCCAGTGAAGCGCATGCTGCAAAGGCATTTCGGACATCTTAGAATTACTAACCATCACTTCTCTACAGCCTGGGCGCGAAGATCAACCGATGTTAATACGTCTGACTTCTGGCTATGGAGTAACCTGAAGTAAGTTATGATCAGTGCTCCCGTTACGAACGTAGCTGAATTGAAGACACGCACTACGCAACACATTCCGAAAGTGACGCCCGAGATATTCGAATCTGGTGTGGGACACGCTGCTTCGCGAGTTCAGCTTGTGGCAGAAAACTGTGGGCAACATATTGAGTATGTCCTACGGTAGACTCAGTTACAAATCGATGTCATTTCGCTTGTTATGCAGTTTGTTTGGGAGGGAAAAAAAGCTACAGTTTTGAACCCTCTTAGTACAGGATATATCATGAAAAGTAAAGCTCTCTGGTAATGAGGAATACAACGGGAAGTACTGAGCCTTGGCTCCAAAAGATAGGAAAGTAATTCTGATCATTAATTCTTAGCGTACTTCAGATAAATAACGCTGGAGTAAAGTTGTAGGGTTACTCAGAAAAATAATTAAGTCTCTTGGCAACACATTTAGCATAATGAAATACACTCCTGGAAATTGAAATAAGAACACCGTGAATTCATTGTCCCAGGAAGGGGAAACTTTATTGACACATTCCTGGGGTCAGATACATCACATGATCACACTGACAGAACCACAGGCACATAGACACAGGCAAGAGAGCATGCACAATGTCGGCACTAGTACAGTGTATATCCACCTTTCGCAGCAATGCAGGCTGCTATTCTCCCATTGAGACGATCGTAGAGATGCTGGATGTAGTCCTGTGGAACGGCTTGCCATGCCATTTCCACCTGGCGCCTCAGTTGGACCAGCGTTCGCGCTGGACGTGCAGACCGCGTGAGACGACGCTTCATCCAGTCCCAAACATGCTCAATGGGGGACAGATCCGGAGATCTTGCTGGCCAGGGTAGTTGACTTACACCTTCTAGAGCACGTTGGGTGGCACGGGATACATGCAAACGTGCATTGTCCTGTTGGAACAGCAAGTTCCCTTGCCGGTCTAGGAATGGTAGAACGATGGGTTCGATGACGGTTTGGATGTACCGTGCACTATTCAGTGTCCCCTCGACGATCACCAGTGGTGTACGGCCAGTGTAGGAGATCGCTCCCCACACCATGATGCCGGGTGTTGGCCCTGTGTGCCTCGGTCGTATGCAGTCCTGACTGTGGCGCTCACCTGCACGGCGCCAAACACGCATACGACCATCATTGGCACCAAGGCAGAAGCGACTCTCATCGCTGAAGACGACACGTCTCCATTCGTCCCACCATTCACCCCTGTCTCGACACCACTGGAGGCGGGCTGCACGATGTTGGGGCGTGAGCGGAAGACGGCCTAACGGCTTCATGGAGACGGTTGCGAATGGTCCTCGCCGATACCCCAGGAGCAACAGTGTTCCTAATTTGCTGGGAAGTGGCGGTGCGGTCCCCTACGGCACTGCGTAGGATCCTACGGTCTTGGCGTGCATCCGTGCGTCGCTGCGGTCCGGTCCCAGGTCGACGGGCACGTGCACCTTCCGCCGACCACTGGCGACAACATCGATGTACTGTGGAGACCTCACGCCCCACGTGTTGAGCAATTCGGCAGTACGTCCACCCGGCCTCCCGCATGCCCACTATACGCCCTCGCTCAAAGTCCGTCAACTGCACATACGGTTCACGTCCACGCTGTCGCGGCATGCTACCAGTGTTAAAGACTGCGATGGAGCTCCGTATGCCACGGCAAACTGGCTGACACTGACGGCGGCGGTGCACAAATGCTGCGCAGCCAGCGCCATTCGACGGCCAACACCGCGGTTCGTGGTGTGTCCGCTGTGCCGTGCGTGTGATCATTGCTTGTACAGCCCTCTCGCAGTGTCCGGAGCAAGTATGGTGGGTCTGACACACCGGTGTCAATGTGTTCTTTTTTCCATTTCCGGGAGTGTAGTCGAATAGAAAATCCAAATCTGACAACATAATCTGGCAGGGAACAGTTGGAGTCAAGGAACAATTCCCTATGTTCGGCGAGGCCGAACAACAGGCAATCACAGAAATGTTACGAAATCGGGCATCAGTCTTCCTGCCGCGGCAGCATTTTCTGTGGAGACGCCATGCTACAGGATCGAGGGCAGGAGGCTGGCTGGGACGGCGATTGCAGCGTAGCGACGATCCCGACATGAGCTCCTGATTGTGAGAATGAAATACGCATTCGGCACATGGCTCAGGAAGCTCACTCGGCAGGAAAACGCTGTCTAGGGCCCTTACGCCACCCTGAGAACAGCAGTCAGTGACAGGAAAAATTCAGCCTTGCTTATTGTCATGTGGCTGGTGTAAAGAGGTCGTTGTCGACAGCGGCGTATGCTGGTGATGGTGGTCGAGACTGCCGTGTCAGCGCCGAATATCTTCTCCTAGGATTCAGGCTACCTGCGACACTGAGATGTAGTTTGGATTGCAAGGTGGTAGGTGCCAGACCTACTCATGCCATACTGGACACCGGATATTTACTTAGTCACAAGCAGAAATTGGCCATGAATGAGTGAAATCGACTCTCACGGCTCTCGGTTGTATTTATTTGGGTTAACTGTCTGAAACGGTAATTGGAATTACCAAATGGAGAGGTGAACCCAGTTCATCCAGAATACAACTCTTTGTCAGTTTCGTAATGTGTGGTTTACAGTCTCGACGGAATATTCCAGAATGGTAAAATCATTTTAAACGTTTACTGAAAGCTCTCAAAATATTTATATGGAAAATATTAACTGCATCACATATCACATCACATTACTGGACAGTTCCAGTCTGTGAGCATTTTCAAATAAATTTTCGTCGGTGATGTGTGCCTCAAATTTATAGACTGTTAAGTGCTACGTGGGAAATGAGAGAGACTTGCCCCTATGCACTAGTCAACAATTGCGTATATAGTCTTGTACGTCTCCTCCATATACAAGAACACACTTTTCAATACATCATATAGTACAAATATGGTATAAAGTCATGGTGGAGACTGGTGACTATTATGATAATTGTGGGCAGTTAAGGCTGCTTGAGTCGTGGTGGTAAAAGTCAAACAACAGACAAGGATTGACTTTATTGGTTACTTTATAGCACACAGGAATGAATCATATAACTACGTAATTGCATGACTATGCAGATTTTCAACGTGTGCGTAGGAATAGGTTTTGTTCCCACGTAACACTAAATAGTTTATAAATATGACACACATGGTATGCTATATAGGTCATCTTTTACAGGTTGATTCGCTGATAATGTTACAAACATTCACGGTTGACGCAGAAGTGTTCATGTATCAATTTGCGGTTAGTAACCCTTGTCAGGAAAGGACCGAGTCGAAAGTCATAGGCGAAAATCGTTCAGTTATTTTAGATAGTCGACCTCTTCTACTTGTTTTCCATATTTTGGCTCAAATGGCTCTGAGCACTATGGGACTCAACTTCTCAGGTCATTAGTCCCCTAGAACTTAGAACTAGTTAAACCTAACTAACCTAAGAACACCACACACATCCATGCCCGAGGCAGGATTCGAACCTGCGACCGTAGCGGTCTCGCGGTTCAAGACTGGAGCGCCTAGAACCGCAGGCCACTTCGGCCGGCCCATATTTTGGGAGGAACTATTATGGACTAAAACTACAACAAAATTACTAGTAAACAGTTTCGCTGAAAAGTGTTTCTTAAGAGCTAGGAGCATTTGTTCCGCAAAAGAGATGTTTCTCACAGGACTAAATGTGAATAAGCGCTTATAGCTCCTACGGTATACTCTTTAAAGTTCATGTTTAATGGACACTTTTCTTGTTTTAGTCCATACTACCTCTTAGTAAATACACTGTGTGATCAAAAGTATCCGGACACCCCCAAATCATACGTTTTTCATATTAAGTGCATTGGGCTGCCACCTACTGCCAGGTACTCCATGTCAGCGACCTCAGTAGTCATTAGACATCGTGAGAGACCACACAGGAATTCCAAACTGCACCAGGACCTTCAGTTAGATTGGAGGTGAGATAATTTGGATTTCATGGGCGCGCGGCTGCTCATATGCCACACATCATGCCGGGCCGCTCCGTGGAACTCACGGACTTCTAAAGTGATCAGATGAATGGGTGTCACTTGTGTCACATGTCTGTACTTGAGATTTCCACTCTCCTAAACATCCCCAGGTCAACTATTTGCGATGTGACAGTGAAGTGGAAACGTGAAGCAACACGTACAGCACAAAAGCGTACAGGCTCAGCTGATCTGTTGACTGACAGAGACCGCCGACAGTTGAAGGTGGTCGTAATGAGTAATAGGCAGACATCTATCCCGATCATCGCGCAGGAATTCCAAACTGTACCAGATCTACAGTTACATGGGAGGTGAGTAATTTGGATTTCATCGGCCAGCGGCTGCTCATAAGCCACACATCATGCCGCTAAATGCCAAATGACGATTGAACAACGGAAAAACGTTGTGTGGAGTGACTAATACGGTACAAAATGTGGCGATCCTATAGGAGGTTGTGAGTATGGCGAATTCCCGGTGAACGTCATCTGTCAGCGTGTGTAGTGCCAAGTTCGGAGGCGATGGTGTTCTGGTGTGGTCCTGTTTTTCATGAAAGGGCCTTGCACTCCTTATTGTCTTGCGTGGCACTATCACAGCATAGGTCTACACTGATGTTTTAATCACCTTCTTGCTTCCCACTGTTGGAAAGCAATTCGGGATTTCATCTTTCAAACGATCGTGCACCTGTTCATAATGCACGGCCTGTGGCTGGTTGGTTACAAGAAAATAACATTCCTGTGATGGACTCGTCTGCACAGAGTCCTGACCTGAATCCTACAGAATACCATTGGGATGTTTTGGAACGCCGATTTTGGCCAGGCATCACCGACCGACATCGATACGTTTCCTCAGTGCAGCACTCCGTGAAGAGTGGGCTGCCATTACCCAAGAAACTTTCCAGCATGTGATTGAACGTATGCCTGCGAGAGTGGAAGCAGTCATCAAGGCCAAGGGTGGGCCAACACCGTTTTGCATTCCTGCATTACCGACGGAGGGCACCACGAACTTTTAAGTCATTTTCATCCAGATGCCCGGATACCTTTGATCATATAGTGTATGAAAAGCAAAGAGCATGCAGTTGAAGGGGTCCACTGTATATTACAAAGATTTTCGCTTACAACTTCTACTCTGTCGTTTCCTGCCCAACGTTCCTTACTTCAAATTGGTACATTTACTCTTCTCGTCTTCCCTAAAAGTCTGTATTGGAATCACGGAATCACACGGAGTAAGAAGTTTTACAGCTAACTATGGACAATTAAAGTAGAGTTATCATTTGAAAACGTTGCCGAACCTGTAGATTCATGCATGAAGATAATCTTGGAGTAAATAAAACTTATGAGGTTATCAGAGCCTCCAAACGAAGCATTTAAAACCAGTAAATGCATGAGTCAGCTTCGAAACCGTTCCAGTTGCCTTGTTCTTTAATGCCGTAAACAGAAATGCAATGAAACATAATATGCAATAATAATGTCTTAAATTGGACTTAAAGGTAATTACAGTGTTTGTTAAAGGTACGAATGTGGATGATGATGTTTCATTGCGATTATTTCCCAAGATATATGGGAGATAAAATGTTCAAATTCGATTTTCCTCGAGACGAACTTTATAGATAAATTGTATTCTTAAAGTAAATTAGTACTAGAGATAAAGAAATAAAATTTTATTAAGCATTGTTTCTACATTATAGACATATGTAAAGCAATACTTGGAAAGTATATGTAGATATTTTGAATAGGGGCCCTATAATTCGTTACTGCTACATGGGCCGTGGGTTACCTAATACTGGTGGTATCTAAAGAACATCTTGTAACTGGGTCGTAATTTTGTGTTCCCTTGCATCGCTTGTGGCAGTAAGTGCCGTTCTCTTCCGTACGTCTCTTGGCACTCTTGTATTTACGCACCATCTTTCCACACGCTCCCATCCTAGTGGAAGGTTCTCTTTTCACGATATGCAAGTCGCGGAACCCGCATAGAAGGAAACGGGGGTAAGTGATCCTCCATTACCTACGTGAAAGCTCCTATTGTGTGCAGACGTCGCTTCAGGCTAAGTAATGTTTGTCGACTTGCTTTGCGCTTCTGCTTTGCGCACCCACTAGTAATAGAGAAAAAACATGTTGTAGTTCTCACCGTAAAAAGGCAGACAGCAACACTAAGTGAAACGATTCTTTTCTCGTAACAGGAGCACTTTACAGCACTCAGTTTAAGTGAATGTCTTGCGCTGCTACACAGATTAGATCTATAAACTAGTGCACATGAATGGTACTGAATGTAATGTACTGGCGACAAGGTAACATTAAAAATAGAAATTCTTTAACTTCAACGACCGACAGGAATTTCAAATTAAAATTCAGTTCCAGTGAGACTAACTTTGTATACCGCAATCCATTTGAGGCTACGAACGGAAAGTGACCCGCCACAACAGTTACCAGACACCAAACCTGTTTAATTCAGAACGCGGAAGCGATATAGTAACTTCCCTGTACCAATTATGGAAATAATTACTGATGGATGCGGGAGTTTCCGTGCGTCGTTACTTCCGAACATCGAATAAACGTTACCGCAGTGAAAATTCGGCTGTAACTCGAGGCAACTGACGTTGCTTCTGTTTCACTAAGCCTACAACAGTAATAAGAGCAACAAAAATGAAGTGTCAGTTAAACATACCTAATTATTGCCCATTAGAGAACGTTGCTGTACCCTCAGTCACTGCAAACAAAAAGACGTCCGAATATCGCATCAAATACGACAATGCTGAATATCTATCCGAATTCCATCATCTATTTAGCTACACAAGTCTTACAATAAATTGAGAAGATCCGAAATCTATTGACATTAAGACAAAAAATATTTAAGCTACTGTTGTCTTGCATACGTGGCTCTGGCATGAGAAAAATGGCCCTAGTGCGAGAAGGTCTCGATCACTGAGTCCACTGCAAACTTAATTACGTATACAGATAGTTCATCCATCCCGGGAATCGAGAATCGCGATTGCTTCTGCCTATTTACGATACCGGTATTGGCAAGATATCGTTCCCAGCAATAACAAGACCGTATCAAACGCTATACAGTCGCTTCTGAAACTAGTCCTGACATAGAAAAAGACGCAATCGGTGGACTCCGCTGTTTTTTTTTTAATTTTTTTTTTAGGGCGCAAAACTGCTAAACTGCTATGGTCATTAGCGCCCGGTCCGTGACTTAGGAAACAGTAAAAACCGAAAATGGAAACCAGCAGCAATGGAAGCGAAACTCAAATAATTGGAGAAACTAAAGGCAGAAGGAAGGCTTAAAAATCCACTACAGAAAGGGGTTGGTTGTCGCCAAAAAAAAAGCTTCAAATGACTGACGTCATTTCACTGGCACTAATAAACTCGAGAACGCGATCGGCCGAGCGCGTGTCATCTGCTAAAATTGACGATAGATCAGGCGACAGCTGTAGACGGGCGCGTAACGGAGTAAAATAGGGGCACTCAATGAAAAGGTGTCTTACCATCCACAGCTGAGAGCAGTGGGGACAGAGCGGGGGAGGATCGCCGCTTAAAAGATGTCGATGGCTAAAAAGACAGTGCCCTATCCGGAGTCTGGTTAAAATTACCTCCTCCCGGCGACGCGTTCGGGAGGAAGAGGTCCAAGCACAAGGAAGTGCTTTCACGTCCCACAATTTATTTTGGGGAAGTGTCGACCAATGTGCGTGCCATAAAAGAACAACACGACGACATAAAACGCTCCGTAGATCGGTGAAGGGAAGCGATTGAATAGCTGGCCGAAGAAGAGAGACTGCAGCCTTGGCCGCTATATCGGCCGCCTCATTTCCACACATACCAACGCGTCCCCGGAGCCAGAGGAACGCCACCGAGAGCCCCCCCCCCCCCCCCCCACAGGTGGAGCAAGCGCAGACAGTCCTGAATCGCCCGCATCTCGTGGTCGTGCGGTAGCGTTCTCGCTTCCCACGCCCGGGTTCCCGGGTTCGATTCCCGGCGGGGTCAGGGATTTTCTCTGCCTCGTGATGGCTGGGTGTTGTGTGCTGTCCTTAGGTTTGTTCTAAGTTCTAGGGGACTTATGACCATAGATGTTGAGTCCCATAGTGCTCAGAGCCATTTGAACCACTTTTAGTCCTGAATCCGGTGGACCAGAGGGTGGACAGGGTAAACGGCTTGGAGACTGAGGAGAGAGCTGAGAGAATCTGAGCGGATAACATACTGTATCCGCTGATGGCGGTGGATGTAGTGGACAGCCTGGAGAACAGCGTAAAGCTCCGCAGTATAAACCGAACACTGGTCGGGAAGCCGAAATTATTTGGGGTGTCGCCAACAATATAGGCACTCCCTACACCTAACGATGTTTTCGAGCCATCAGTGTAAATAAATGTGGCTTCCTTCATTTGTGCACATAGTGCATGAAACGCGTATGTATTTAGTACAGCGATGGCGAGGCATGACAGAATCTCTGACCAGAGAGTTATTTATCGTATCTAGTCTGCGCTTGACCGCGCGAGAGTTCAGTTGCATGTAGGGAGTCGGCAGGTGCTGTTGCAGTCCAGTTGTGAGAGAGTAGTTGCATGTAGGGAGTCGGGAGGTGCAGTTGCGGTCGAGTTGGGAGAGTGTTCAGTTGTACGTAGCGAGTCGCGAGAGCATGTAGTAGCGCGCGAGAGAGAGAGTCGCAGTTGTGTGTGAGGAGTCGGCGGGCGTCGACATGGGACTCTGGTCAAGATTCAGGACGAGGTATATTTTTTAAATAAAGTAATGAAGCAACATTGCGCTCATCTGATAATGTAATGCATCTTAAGTGTAATTAATTTGTTCAAGAATCGCCCCAAGAATAATTTTGTTTTCAAACCAAGCATTTTAACAAAACAAACATTTTATTGAAAGAAAATTTCCCTTGCATTTCCTTAAAGAAAAAATTTACTTAAGTTCAAAGAATATTTGCGATGCATTTCCTCCAAGCTATGGCGAAAAATAATAGCAGATGCAATTTTACTGGTGTAAGAACAGGGCCTAAGATCGACATTTCGATGTATTTGCGTTTTCATTGTCACTGAGATTTCATTATCAATGAATTGACTTACATTTTTGTGGGAGCTCAACAACATTTGGGTCATTATTATTCAGTAATCTTGTGGGGAAATAACTTTTGGCACGTATTCATTATCATAGGCTTTTCATTTATTTTTTTGAAAACAAAATTATTATTGGGGCGATTCTTGAACAAATTAATTACACTTAAGATGCATTACATTATCAGATGGGCGCAATGCTGCTTCATTACCTTATTTAAAAAATATACCTCGTCCCGAATCTTGACCAGAGTCCCATGTCTACGCCCGCCGACTCCTCACACACAACTGCGACTCTCTCGCGCGCTACTACATGCTCTCGCGACTCGCTACGTACAACTGAACTCTCTCGCAACTCGACCGCAACTGCACCTCCCGACTCCCTACATGCAACTACTCTCTCACAACTGGACTGCAACAGCCCCTGCCGACTCCCTACATGCAACTGAACTCTCGCGCGGTCAAGCGCAGACTAGCAACGATAAATAACTCTCTGGTCAGAGATTCTGTCATGCCTCACCATCGCTGTACTAAATACATACGCGTTTCATGCAGCAAATGCCCGACGATAAACAAGTGAAGGGGTACCATCCTTGGGAAATTGACAAAGGTCACGGAGCAGGCAGATCCGGGGACGGAGCCAAGGCGGTGCTGTACCCCAAGTTGTCAAGAAGGTTTCAGGAAAGCGGAAGGAAAGAGAATGGAGCAGTTGACGGAAGCGGACTCCCGGTGGAAGCAGGGAGGAGGGGCGGCCTGCGTACCCTACATCAAAGGAGGCGACGAAAAAAATGTCATGGGCTGGATTAGCAGGCATGGAAGACAGATGGCTAGCATAACGACTCAGAAGGACTGCTCGATTGGACAGCGGAGGTTCAGCAGTCTCAGCATAAAGGCTTTCCACAGGGCTGGTGTAGAAAGCTCCAGACACTAAACGTAATCCACGGTGGTGGATAGAGTCGACGAAGAATAGACGATCGAGCAGAGTAGTAGAATATGCTTCCATAGTCCAATTTTGAGCGCACTAAGGCGCGATAGAGGCGGAGAAGGACCACTGGGTCCGCTCCCCAGGAGGTAGCATTCAGGACACGGAGTGTGTTGAGGGATCGCAGACAGCGAGCCGAAAGAAGGAAACGTGGGAGGATCAGCACAGTTTTCAGTCAAACATAAGAACCAAGAATTAAGCGACGTCCGAAAACGGAAGGTTGACAGGTCCTAGATGTAAGGAGGGTGGAAGAACGTACGTCGCCAAAAATTAACACAAACGGTCTTACTGGGAGAAAAACGGTAGCCGGTTTCGATGCTCCAAGAGTAGAGGCGATCGAGACATCCTTGAAGACGTCGTTCAAGAAGGCTGGTCCGTTGAGAGGTGTAGTAGATCGCAAAATCGTCCACAAAGAGGGAGCCCGAGACATCAGGAACGAGACAATCCATAATTGGATTTATGGCAATGGCAAACAGTACAACACTCAGCACGGAGCCCTGGGGTACCCCGTTTTCTTGGGAGAAAGTACGGGAGAGAGTAGTGTTCACCCGCACCCTAAATGTGCGCTCTGCCATAAATTCGCGAAGAAAAAGGGGCAGCCGACCTCGAAGGCCCCAAGAGAACAGTATGCGGAGGATGCCTGTCCTCCAACAGGTATCGTATGCTCTCTCCAGATCAAAAAATTTTGCTACTGTTTGGCGTTCCCGGAGAAAATTGTTCATGATATGAGTGGAGAGAGAAACAAGATGGTCAACTGCAGAACGATGCTTTCGGAAACCGCATTGGGCAGGTGTTAAAAGACTTCGGGATTCCAGCCACCAAGCTAAACGGTAATTCACCATACGCTCCAAAACCTTACATACACTACTCGTGAGAGAAATGGGGCGATAGCTAGAGGGGAGATGTTTGTCCTTTCCAGGTTTCGGAACAGGAACGACGATAGCTTCCCGCCATCGTCTGGGAAAAGTACTGTCGGTCCAAATTCGATTATAAATGCGAAGGAGGTAACGCAGACTATGAGTTGAATGTGGATACCATCCGGTCCTGGGGAGGAGGAGCGAGAAGAATAGAGTGCATGTTGGAGTTCCCGCATGGAGAAAACAGTATTATAGCTTTCGCGATTTTGATAGAAGAAAGCAAGAGGTTGCACTTCCGCTGCACGTTTCTTCGGGAGAAACGCTGGCGGGTAATTTGAAGAGCTCGAAATCGCAGCAAAGTGTTTACCCAAGGAGTTAGAAATTGCGACGGGGTCCACTAACGTATCACGCGCGACAGTGAGCCCAGAGACCGGGGAGATACTAGGCGCGCCTGATATCCATCGAAGCCGACTCCAAACTTCCGAGGAGGGAGTGAAGGTGTTAAATGAGCTAATAAAGAATTTCCAGCTTGCCTTCGGACTCCGTTGTATGTATATATAGAGAGAAGGCTTAACAAAATGCCTCCTACAACATGGGCTGTGGACGGAGTTTTATCAGTTTAATAAGTCAGGCTTACAAAATACTGGCACGAATAACGTATCAGAAGAAAGCGGGAACTGATTACAGCTGACTCCGTGGAAGATCAGTTTGATTTCCAGGGAAATGTAGGTATATGCGAGGCAATATCTACCCTTCGAACTATCTTAGAAGATAGATTAAAGTAAGGCAAATCCCCGTTTATAGTATTTGTAAATTTATAGAAAGCTTTCGACAGTATTGACTGCGAACCGTTCTTGGAAATTCGTCTGGCAGCAGGGACAAAATATAGGTCGTAAAAGCTTATTCAAAGGGTACGTTGAAAAATCGGTAAAGAAAACCAAGAGAAATTTCTAGAGGGAATTAAAGTCCAAGGAGAAGAAATAACTCCGAGTTTAGCAGGCGACGTAATAATTCTGTCAGCGTCAGTAAAAGACATGGAAGAACAGCAGAATACCGTGGATAGTGTCTTGAAAAGAATTATTAGATGAATATCAACAGAAGTGAAATACGGATACTAGAATGCACCTGAATTAAACCAGCTGAAGCTGAGGGTGTCATATTATTATACGAGACACCAAAATTAGTATACAATGTTAGCCATTTAAACAAAAATATTACTGACCTATGGCTAAAGTACAAAAGATACGAAATACTGAAGACTGGTAACAGCTCGAAAATCATTTCTGAAAAAGAGAAATTTGTTAACGTCTCTTATAAATTTAACTGTTAACAAGTCTTTTCTGAAAATGGTTGTCAGGAGTGTAGGAACTGTTGCTGGCAGGAATATGTCCTCAGCAGTTTGAAGAGACAGCAGGCGAGTTCAGTTATGTTCAGTACGTGAATCGTGAAATCGAAAGGGAAAAGAGATATTAAAATATAGGAACATATAGGTACGTTTTTTTTTTCCTTTTACTGAATTAGTTTGCATTGCATTAATGTAGCTTTCGACAAAGAGATTTAATGGAAATTTAAGGCGACTTAATACAAACGCACAGTGATTATTTTTTATGTTATCAATTAACGATAATTCGTTTCGTTAGCGATATTCTCAACTATAGAAAAATAATTTCAGAGCATTGTGAAGTAAATATAAAGGCGTTTACCATCTAAACAAACATCCAGTGTTAATATACCTCTTTAAAACTAATATATCTCTAATATATGTCATGCGCTAATTTTAGTTTTCAGTTTAAGCGATAAGCTTTTACAATTGCCGCAACTTTCTGAACTCAGGTCGAAACATCTTCCACATAAACGAGTGCATCCATCTTTGTTGGTCATTTTCTTCTGTACAGGAATGAACTGTTGCTGTTTTTCCGTAGTCTTGCACTTCTCTGTATTCGCATCCTGTTATTGACACGTTGTCCATTGATTCTCGTCATATCCTGGAAACAGCAAACGCCGGATGATATAGTCATTTTAACCAGTCATTTAATACGGCAACAACTTTAAAATCTGGAACTCACTTTGTCTTCCTTGTCAACTAATTTACTCCAAAATGAATTTCGTATCACTTCCGAACAAGAGGATTGGCCTTCTGTCTTGAAGGTAAGGCTTGACTGATATAAAAAGACGTTGTGTTGTTCACACAGGTATAAGGTGCAACAGCACGACCGATTTGAATTCCTTCTAAACATCGACCATTATCTGGACACGAATTTGCGAACTGACAATCGTCTACGAGAATTCCTAGTAGCAGTACACTATGTGACTTTTTTGCTAACAGTTAACAGCTGCTTATCACAAAGACTAAAGCAGTGTTTCCATAGGATTTATGTAGACAGAGAGTATGATGGTGCAACAAAACTGAACTCAATTAACAAAATCAAATTTCACTTGAGGCAATAGAACACAAAACATCGTCAGAAAGGACACATATATCATTCATAATATTAGTGTGAAACATACTATTGTCTAGTACAGTATAATAGAAGACTGTGGGCTTCCTCAGACGACGTATGATTTTGAATGATTGCCGAAGATATTTGACTGCGGTCTGCAAATGTCTTCAGGCTCTGGTGCCACAGCAGAATAGTTTCCGACAGACGAATTCGGAGCTGGCGCTGTGGGGCAATCGCGCTGCAATATAGGCAAATTTCGCTCCCTGGGAAACGCGTCAGTGTGGGAATCACCGGACGTTGAAACGAAAATGCCTTGGACTAGAATACAGGTTTCCATAGAACCTGTTTTAGAGTTAACAACTAAAATAACGATAGCCAATTTCTGAGTTGGTGGATGCAGCTCTACACAGAGGCACATGCTGATTCAGTTGGTGAGATCGCACTATGCTCTTCGTCTGATGTATCCTTGAAGTAGAGTATTTTGACGATGGCGCGCGTGCACGGGAACTCTATGGTTTCAGAGTGGGTTTGATCGATGTACCAATATTGACGGAGATATCCAATGTATCTTTTATCACATATTCTTATATAATGCATATGTAGCCTTTCTCAGCGGGAAATAAATCACAGTTATTAGGGGCTCTCTGTCGAGCATTATGTGCGTGTGTATTGAAAGATGTTACTGGATATTGTCTTTCTTTGTGGAGCTGAGGCCTGTTGTATATGTAGCTTATACCATTTTTCAGTGCGCTATTGTTTCATCAATAACGTACACTATTACTCTTAATATCATCAATTTTGGAAGACTTCATAGCGTCTGTAGTCAAATGGATTAATATTAAAATGAAACTGAAGCAGGAAACATGTTGTGTTAGAAGCAATATAGAGCAAAAATAAACTCACGTGGTACTCCAGTAATCCAATAGCGCCCAAACCAATATTTGTAAATATTTTAAATTTATTACCTCCCCGTCCGCAGCTCGTGGTCGTGCGGTAGCGTTCTCGCTTCCCGCGCCCGGGTTCCCGGGTTCGATTCCCGGCGGGGTCAGGGATTTTCTCTGCCTCGTGATGGCTGGGTGTTGTGTGATGTCCTTAGGTTAGTTAGGTTTAAGTAGTTCTAAGTTCTAGGGGACTGATGACCATAGATGTTCAGTCCTATAGTGCTCAGAGCCATTTGAACCATTTATTACCTTCCCAGTTTTGTTAGATTGAAAACGTATGAGAGGTGAAACAGCAATATCTAATTCCTCGTTTTAATATATTATACTGTACCATACATGTAACACTAAGCCCCGTAGAGAGAAAAAGATACATTTACAGTGTATCACATGAAATACATTAAGCATGAGAATAAGCCAGAAAAAAAAATAAAAAATTAAATTTTTGCAGAGGGTACGTGCTGATGACATATACCTTATTCCACCATGTGTTCGTCCAGGTCCTTTCGGTGGCATTGCACACCACCTCAAGTGCGCCTGCGCAATTTCTGTTCAAATGTACTTGCGAGATCCAATGTCAATTTTTGCAGTATAGCGTCAAGGTAGTGTGTACAGCCTAATACAATGACCAACTGAAAAGAGCCCAGCGTCACTTTCTGTTACTGATATGTCTCCTGCACTGTACCACGTTTTGATCCATTCGATCAGTTCCATCCATGTTCTTACTGTATTCTGTCTGGATCGAGGCTAGAGGAATTTCGTTGTGTATCCTTGACCACTGCGAATACCTTCCAGCAGTAGCTACTGGGTTCACACCAGGTGTGTTTGGTGCTTCAGAAGCAATGGAGCTGTCATGCCATTTACACAGAAACAGACCACTTTTCTAGGCGAGAATGAATAATACCGCTTTCATTTGTCACTGCTTCCTTCTTTGGAAGAGGGCAGGTTTGAGGGATACGATTTTATTTTGTAGTCCCAGTGCCTCAAAACCCTTTTGTCTTAGAGAAATTAACAGACTAAAACTTGCAAATAAGTTGTCAAAACAGACGAAAAATTAATGGAAATGCTGTCATCGGTGCTTACAATTACTTTTATATAAAACTAAAAAAGTAGCACATGTCCTTGCGATATGAATAATGCAGCATAAATCCCAGTAAATGACATGTGACTATTGGTTTATTAAAGATCTAGTAACAGTTCTTGAACCCGAAAGAAAATATTTTAACCAGTATTTATCTCTCAATCTCTTGTGTGATGAGATTCTGGCTGTAGTAAATAAGTATTTTTTTTTTTTTGCAGTTGTTCCCAGTAATCGACTGGTGCCCAAACCTACTAACACAAGATTGAAGCAACAGATTTTCAACAATCGTTACATATAAATAACAAGAGGGCGGAAGTTCATTGTTGGCCAAAGAACCAGTCAAACTCCTGTCCTGTTACGTGTTTTATTTAAGTATCGCAGGGCGCTAGTCGATGATTATGATCGATTCAGTTCTACGTACAGAATCTTAACAACTCAATGAAATTTCTCTTTCAAGTATTAATGTATGTGCGTTAGTTGACATTCATTTAACGCGTCGTTTCAACGGCTATGTTAACGACTTAGACAGCAAAGTTATTTTTTTAATTATTTCTCTGAAGAATGACTTCAGTGCAGGACCACCTATATTCCATTGTTTACATTATTTCTCCTTTTAAAGAACATTAGAGATAGACAATTCCTTTCTACGACGACTAATTTACTTTAACGATTTTATACAGAACTAAGTGTTAAAGTTTATCCCAGCTTTTTTGCCTGATACTACTACCAGAAAGTAAATAATTTTCAAGTTAAAAATTTTGTTTAATGTCATCTGAAGCCTTACCGTGAAGGCAGAATTTGGTGAGAGCATAGAAGAGCTGAGGGGGAGGAAAGAGAGAATGTGTTTACAGTCATTGCTTTCGTTCTGGAAGGATTTGGGATCGAATCCTGGTGACCCACAGATTTCTTTTTTAGAGATTAGGAATGGGGTCCAAGTATACTCGTGGGATTCAATGTGGAAATGCTTCAATAAAGAAGCACCGATATCATCAGGATCTATTTCCTGGCAATAACGGGTGAAGAGACTGGTCACATACTGATCACATGTCCCAACATCATACGTCACTCCACTTACTGCTTTGTAGGTAGTGGTAGGTCAGTGTGAACTGGCCTATGGCCTCATCCCTGAGTGGCGTTTACTGCTTGTTTTGGGAGCGGGCTTCCGTATTTTTCTGATCGATTTGTTTACTGTTAAGTAGCGAGTTCACCTTATATGTGAGTTTTGTTTATAACAGACTGAGTAATTATAGGGAAACTAAAACAGACGTCGTCCTTGTGTGAATTATTTTCCCTAAGACTCCTTTCCGACTTTCTCACTGACCGTATGTCCCAGGTCTTCGTAAGCCTACAAAAAACTGTGCTATGCATATGACCCTATTTAACTCCACTTCCCCCACCCCTCCCAAATCTCCTCTGTCCCTATGATATCCTGCATTAGCAGCTATAGTTCTCTGTGTCACACAGTAGGTCGACAAGCATTGCATAATGTAACTAAATGCAGTAGATTTCTCTGAGTTAAAATCGGCTGTTTTTGATTGCTGAATCAATTAAAATTAGTGTTGTCCATCTTTTGTTCGCTTTTCAATATAATTACACAGGGTGGCCAGAAACAGACTGAAAAAGTTGTCAGTGTTTTGCCGGGTAGTTTGTGATGAGAAAAAAGTTTAGAAAAAATTCGATTTATGTCTCCGTTTTCGAGTTGGCATTGAATTTGGCCAATCAGGTCGCTGCGCCCGCAAATTGAAAAGGCCGCCAGAGACGGTGTCGCCAAACATGTTTTTATTTTGTTTCCTTAAATCGATAGAGAGGGGGATACAAATATTGAGCGGTAGTAATTACCGAACCCAAGCAAAAGCCTGAGCAGTCTCATACTGTGTCATCTATGCTATGAGAAGAACAACGGAGAATAACTGTATCTAGCGGGCAGCTTGAATTTCTCGCCTAACCGTCTGGTTGGCTAACTTCAATACTAATTAACTCGGAAACGGCGCAACTTACGGGACTTTTTCTTAAGAACTGTTCCTCAGCACAATCCACTCTGCAACATCATTACAAGCTTTTCAAACTGTGTTTGACCACCTACTATAGGTCTGCATGTTACACAGACTGCATACACATTTGTAATTCATGGATAATTCCTCTAAGGTAAATTCCAAGTACATTAAAATCCTCAGTTGCATGCTTGTATTATACATTTGAGGGCCTAATCATTCATATATGTAGTAACTTGAAAGAAATTTGATCCATAACGACATAAGACGAGGCAGCTGGATGAAAAAGGTGGTTCATGTTTCTGAAAGGTAGTTATCTATTATCAAGTTAAGTTAGATGCGGGGTACGAATTCTTCAAGATATTGGAACACATGTACCTTATAAGAGTGCTGGCCTTACGATTCCTGGTGTAACAACAGAATCAGAGCTGCATACCGTAGGTAGCTGAATGAAAACAGTCTCAGATAATTCATCCTGTTGATGCGACAGCGCCACCGCTATCAAGTTTCTATGACTCAGACATCTGACCATTTTTTATATGACGGTGTTGCGTCTGTAGAATCACGCCAGGTGGTAAGGGTAAAGTACTGAACCTCTTCCAAGCAAGCGTTAACGTCCGTTTCCGGCAGTACATGAGCTCCGCATCAATTGCCGATGAGGAGAGATGTGTACCGCCGTGCAAATACCTTGCGACGCTGAGGCTGAAAAAGAATATGGCTAGATTTTCGTTTTTCTTCATGGTGTAAATGGAACGATATCTCATTCTTTCTTCAGACCATCAAACCACTCTGTCTTTCTAGGGCTGTAGGTAACCCTCCTCCTATGCGTAGCACATCAGCTCAATTCTAACTCGGTTTCCTCCGTCGGTTACGCAAAGCCATCTTTTGACGCTCTCATATTTACTGTAGGAAACTCTGGTGAAATGCGCCGAATTTCTTTGACCTTCCTTCGTCTTGTCTATTAATCCTATTTGATTTGACAGAAAATGAGAGTTTTGTAAGCTACCAGTTTCTTGGCTTAACTACAATATTTTGAGGTTGCTTAACTCGTGTCAGCTTTCCATACAAAAATGATGTGGTACGTCCTTTTTAGATCGCTAAAGACGCGTAAGTATGATTATCTAATGATTCTAACAGTTCTTAGTGCGTGATAGACAATAATTTAAAAGTTAAATAATGCGTCTTGTAGCACATTTATGAAAATCATGTTTGTTTATGTTCTCTGACAACTAAGTTCTTGATTCTTCGCATGTCTTCCTGCGTTTCACAACAATTACCTGGCGCTGCGGCTTTCCTAAGTAGGACCCCTTCATTTGCAATTAGTTCCCGGCTGCTGTGGCCGAGAGATTCTAAGCGCTTCAGTCGGGAACCGCGCGACCACTACGGTCGCAGGTTCGAATCCTGCCTCGGGCATGGTTGTGTGTGATGTCCTCAGGTTAGTTAGGTTTAAGTAGTTCTAAGTTCTAGGGGACTGATGACCTCATATGTTAAGTCCCATAGTGCTCACAGGCATTTGAACCATTTTTGCAATTAGTATCATGGAACTTATATGGCAAGGGCAACCCAAATGGCTCTGAGCACTATGGGACTTAACATCTGAGGTCATCAGTCCCCTAGAACTTAGAACTACGTAAACCTAACTAACCTAAGGACATCACACACACCCATGCCCGAGGCAGGATTCGAACCTGCGACCGTAGCGGTAGCGCGGTACCAGACTGAAGCGCCTAGAACCGCTCGGCCACCAGAGGCCGGAGGCAACCCATTAATACTTATTTTTGCGTAGGTAGCAGGTCAGGTGTTGAAGTGTGGACACAGGGACGTAAAACGATTCGCCTCTATATGCCGACGGGTATAACTCAGAATGAAATTTTCACTCTGCAGTGGAGTGTGCGCTGATGTGAAACCTCCTGCAGTTTAAGATTTTGTGCCGGACCGAGACTCTAACTCTGGACCTTCTCCTTTCGCGGGCAAGTGCTCTACCAAATGAGCTACCCAAGCACGACTCAACACCAGCCATCACAGCTTTACTTCCGTGGGTACCTCGTCTCCTATCTTCTAAAATTCACAGGAGGGCTTCTGTCAAGTTTGGAAGGTAGGAGATGAAGTACCATGGATGTAAAGCTGTGATGACGAGTCGTGAGTCGTGCTTGGGTAGCTCAGGTGACGCCGGTACGGTGCTTAGCGTGCTCCGTCAGAGGGATAACTGCCCACTGTAATAAAAATACTGAGTGAATGGATCAACGATGAACTTTAACAAGCGTCATGGGACGTCCATCACGAGGAAATATAATGATGAAAAACGAACAAAATGAGATTGCACAAGAAAATTGTCAGAGCACTTGCCCGAGAATGGCAAAGCTCCCTAGTTCGAGTCTCGATCCGGCACACAATTTCAATCTGGTAGAAAGTTTCAGGTATAATCCACATAATGTAGTATTTACAACCACGCACAGATCATCACGTCATAAATTTTGTGACGTGTTTGTGGAAGACTATTCGACGCAAGGAAAAAAAAAAAAAAAAAAAAAAACAACGAATACACTGATGTGTATGTATGCTATAAGATATTATACGAGATTTGGAACATAAATAGTGTCAACTATTTATTCACAACCAATGCAAAAGAGTTACATGTTTGCACCTGTTGCTGTCCTACAAACTAGTCACCAGCGTTGTGTAGAACCCGTTGCCAGCGATGTACAAGGCGTAGTATACCGTTAGCAGAGGCTGTTCTGTTGACGGTGCGATTGGAGCGGTCTACTGCTTGTAGAATCTCTGGAACAGTTCTGCAGCGAATGCCATGAAGTGGTCCCTTCATCTTCGGAATAAAATCAGAGTCACAAGTACTTAAGTCCGGGGACTATGGTGGATAATACTTCCCAGTCCCATCCACCGAACAGAGCAGCTAAAGCTTGTGCTGTATGCGCCCGCGCATTGTCGTGTAAAACGATGGGTGGGTTGCGCAGAAAGTGTCGCCGCTTCTTTCGCAAAGCTGGTCGCAGGTGTTGCTCCAAAAACGAACAATAATACTGTGCATTGACGGTCTGCCGTGGAGGAACGTAATGCGTCAGGATAACACCATCACAGTCGTACACGAGAATCACCGTAACTTTAGACCGCTCCATTCGCACCATCAACAGAACAGGCTCTGCTAACCGTGTAATAAACCTTTTACATCACTGCCAACGGGTTCTACACAACGCTGGTGACTGCTTTGAAGGGCAGTAACAGGTGCAAACATGTAGCTCTTTTGTGTCGGTTGTGAATAAATAGTTGCCACTATTTAAGTTCCAGCCCTGTCTGCGCTGATGTCTTCTACCCGTTACTCTCTCTCTCTCTCTCTCTCTCTCTCTCTCTCTCTCTTTCTCTGTCTCTCTCTGTCTCTCTCCGGTTCCACCTAAACATTTCACCGTAAAGATCTCTAGAATCACAGTGGATATTGACAAACGGTTTTCACGGGTATGAGTGTACGGTAGAGGATCACGAAAGTAAATAAGTAAATATTATGAGACGTTGTAAACCCTGTCCGAATATTGTTTTCAACACACACTCGTTTTTAAAATGGAAACCCCACATTATTCCATGCGCAGTCAATAACATGAGAAATCACAATAATAATGGCGTTGGTTGCATCATTGGACGTCATTTACTACTCGAGAAATCGGAACGTGAAGCTGACGCGTGAAATGAACGAAGCGCGCCGCTATTGCGCTTCCTGCGGTGCAAGCGTGACCGTAACGTTGCTCGTAATCGCGATGTTATTGACGTACGTATTCTTAATTGCACTGTTATCACGAGGCCCGAATGCCATCCCACAAACATTCAGATGTACATCACGGTGTTCCTCGTGCATGTTGTATTTATGTACGTACAGACAACGGAGCACTACCGACCGGTGTACGCCACCCCGTTACACCGCATAGGTCAACCCTCGCCTCTGCAGTCACAAACAGAAACGGACCGCAATCGACGATATGCGTGGGAACGGCTCAATACGAAGCAGGTTGTTCTGTGTGGAAGTAAAGGTGAACGGCTCTTGTGGACTCTACGCTGTAATTGGTATCACTGTAGTAATCGTGATATTAATTCACCTGTTCACCCGTTCCAAGCATTCGACATGATATTTACAAATGAGGAAATAGTTGAATGATATTACTGTACGGAGAATGTCACAAAAATGGTACACTTACGGCATAGGTGTATGCTCGGCGATGCCCTAATAAGCGTCATCCGAGCCGCACTACCTTCACGAATATTATTAGAAGGTGCACAGCGGTGTTACCAAACAGATGGCGACATCTTAAAATATATGTTGTAGCTTTTCGCCTGTGGGACATGTGATTGCACAGCGAAGTACATTTTGTGTATTTCGGAGAGACGTATGTTTGTTTTGTTGGTACTACTGTACGTTTGTGGATGCGTTGCACCATCTGCAACAGTTCAGTTGTGTTGCAGTCATTAAAGATGTTCAGTGATGAGTCCTGTACGTGGCATGTACCCCTGTGTTGTTGTTGTACAACTATGTACAAATATCATGTATCCCTCCGTGCGCCCCTTTGAGAGCCATTAATTTTATTCACTATGGCCGGCGGTTATCGGTATTTAGTTACCGTTTCGTCCATTCTAGTACTGTCGAAAAGTTCAGTAAAGCATGTACGAGTAAACCATGTCCTTGTTTTCATTGTTTGTGATTGGACGTCCGTAAGTATCCCAGACCATGTACTAACAGTGTACATAGCAGTACGTAAGTACAGCGTTTGTAGCATCGTAGTATGTGAATCACACCCGAATTACGAGCAACGTGCGGGTCACGCTTGCATCGCATAAAGTTCAGTAGCGACTTGTCATCTGCTAGGAAGTCCCCACATCACTCGTATCTCATATTTGGTCTGTAATGACTTAACTTCCCGGTTTGATCACCAGGCGATATTGCAAAGTTTTATAAAATTCCTTCTGCATGTCAAACCACCTGACCTCAACATGAACCACAAATTACGTTACTACCAAGATGTCAAGGGCAAGTGGCAAGAGGTGAGCGTAACAATACCGCTTTTCACTGAATCCATTTATGCTTGTTGCAGAGGAGATGTTCGTTTCATGAACACATAACTAACATCAATTTCGATAGATACAAGGTTCACACCCATAGTGTTATTATTCAATGAAATCATTCATCATTTGGACGCTAAAAACAAAATTCATTTCGATAGCATTTACGGCTTATTGCCATTGTTAAGCTTTCTGAACACAGTCACCAAACTGAATACGCAACAGCAAAACTTAGCTAGCAGACCTTTGAAACTCAAAACCTAAGGGCATTTACATGGGGTATCTAAATTCCAATATGACGTTTTATTTGTTTATTTATCTGTTATTTTTTTCTATTATTGGCATTTGACTAGTTTCCGTAAAGCTATCTGTCTAAGTAATTCGTACTGAGATACAAAAACAAGCTCGTAAAAACAAATGCTATTGGTAATGACATGAAACAAAGGTAAAAACATTTTGCAGTGACGTACTGAAATTACACTGTGTTGATTAGTTTACGTGAGTTAGTTTATATTTCTCTCTTAATTTCCGTCAGAAATGAGTGAAGTTCTTTATACACTTCAACGCAAGTAGTTGTCAATAACGTTGCATAGATGTTGGTAACTGCAATTTCTTACTCATAGTATTCCTTAGCAAATTTGATGTAACGTTCTACTGGTTGAAACATTTAAAAAAAGAATGTGATTTGTGTCTTCCACCTATGTGAAGTTGGGATATGCTTCAATTTTGTTCTTAGTAGTCTGAAAACAAACCCAGGTAGTGGCTTAAATGTAATCGTTGTTCCAGACACCTTGTGAGCACAAGCTATGTAGCTCATAATAGCAAGAGAAAACAGTAGACGTGAAAGTAAAGACAAAATCCACCAGACCCAATTAAGTTCAACGCTCGTGCCGTCGGGGTGGTAGTTGGATGACATGGCGGTGAAACAACAAACATGTGAGCACAGAAAGACTGTGAGCTTCAGCGCGTAGATTCATACCACCGCATATATTTGATTTCACACCTACGAACTACATTGCAGCTTCAGATGAATACTCACGAGAGTATTCCTATGTTTTTAGTTTTAAAGGTATGATACTTAATTTTTTATTCCAGGGTATTCTATTTTGTGACGTTTGCTTTCAGAATGCTTGGGAATGGATATACGAGTACTAAAAGTTACAGTCGTAACAAATGATATTTTTAACAGCCAAATGCGGAGTGCCTGCACTGAGAAACTAAATAGTTCATAATAAGCGAGCATAAAAATGTTTCCAAATATCAACACGGTATTACACACAAAGATAGCTATTCCAATTGATACATTTAGATGTGATGGATGACGGTATGGCGATACCTAAATGAAAGCAAGGAAAAACGACACAATGATATCAAATCAATATATCATCATGTGTCAGAGCTTTACACTCGCCGTTACGGCAGAAACGTATCCCGTAAGTGCCTTACCTGAAAATAACGCAGTACGAAAGATGTAAAATCGGTAATAGAACTTTGTTGTGTGAGCGTCCTATGGCTGCTACTATTTATTTGGGGAAAGAATTAGTTAAGCGGTAACGAACGAATGGTAGGGAAACGCTGAAGGGAAAAGGACGTTCGCTTGCTGTCGCTATTATTGTCTACTGAGTGTGAAAGAACCACGGTGCAACAGCCAGTAGAGACAATAAGGCGTCGGACATCCATACCACTCACGAGCAGCTGATCCTCCGAGGCTATCGTGCTCCACAGAATTGATTACGCGGAAGCTTTCACCGGAGTAAATCGCCTGAGATAGACTATCTACGTCAGATAACAACGTCCATGCAGTGGATCACTCGGCTGCGCCCTCCGAAGGGAGATCAGAACATTTGCCCATGTTGGCCCAGTGAACACAGGATTTCGCTGATGTGAGCTCCTGACAATGTCATCGTTTGTTTAGAAGATTACATCACGAGCTGCTGTCACAATCTTTATTAGGATTATACTCCTTTCGGTTTATAATGGAAAATCTTCTGGTAATTGTGAAAAAATTCGTTAAGAGCATTTTGCATACTAATGCATTACACAAACTTACCGTCGTATTAAATTACTCGTAAATAGGGAAGGTAAAGTTTGTTATTACATATAACTATTATTGTTTCAATGTTTGGACAGATCTACACTTTTGCTGTAAAATGTGACATACAAGCTTCTGTTACACCTGCTGTAGTTGTTCCTAACATGCTCACATCTGAACCATTCCGAGAAAGTCGTTCCTGCATAGAATAAAAACGTATCCGTCCTGTGTGCGCTCAATGGTCACAAAATCCGTGAGAACAAGTCAACAAAATTTTTGGTAGCAGCTGATGATCTAGCTATGTATATATGTATATATGTATTTGGTGCCGTCGAGAACCACCTTACAAATTATTTTATGTTCTTAATTATTTTCCATTCTTCACTAGATGGTATATTTCCTATTCTGAATAACATGTCTCTGCCAACATGTATCTTGCACTTAATGTAAATAATGTGCGCTACGAGAATTTTCTAATTTCGCTATCTTTGTACATCCGATTTTAAAAATTTTTTATCTTCTTGGCACACACATTCCAGACGTATGTTTGCATTTTAGCTGTTTTAAATATTAAGTTTATTGGGAGTCGAGAATTTTATTCGCGTTTTCGAGTGATTGGCGAATATTTACTTTCGAAAAAGATGGATCAAAGAATTTGCATTATATTTTGCTTCCAAAATTGAATAAAGTGAAGCTCCGCATGTGAAATGGTGATTCTGGCTGTTGGCGAATCTACACTGACTAAAAGGCAAGTTGACGAGCAGTGCAGGCGTTTCAAAGAGAAGACATTGAAGACGACGATAGCCCAGGACGTCCTATAACATCAAATACTGACGACAGTGTGGTAAAAGTGAAGAAAATGTCTCCGGAAAATCGCTGAATCACCATTAGAGAAGGTGCTGATGACATCGGCGGTATCCTCTTGCTTACTCCATGCAACTTTTTCGGGTGTTTTCGGCATGGAGCGTGTTGTAGCTAATTTGTTCCGAGTTTGTTGAATTTCGACCAAAAACGAAGTCACGTTGTCACCAACCCGGAAGTGCTGAATGGAGTCGACAACGGTCCAGAACTTCTAAAGAATGTTATAGCAGTTGATGAAACATTGGTGTATGTTATGACGTAGAAACCAATACCAAATCGCCCCAATGAAAACTGTCTAACGAACCAAGTCAGAGAAATTTCGACAAATTCGATCACATGCGAAGGTTCGTCTCATTGTTTGCTTGGATGACAATGTGATAATGCATCGTGTATTCCTGCCTTATAGTCGTAAGGTCAATAAGGAATACTGCATGAAGGTTAGGCGACGTTTGTGTGAAACAAACTGAAGAAAAGGTACAGATTTGTGGAAAACCACTCGTGAAATTGCGTCACGATAATGCTCCCGCTCACACCTAAATGATTGTTAGTGATTGTTTGGCAAAAATTAAAACCATCATGTTGCCTCAGCCACCGAATTCGCTGAACATGGTCCCTTAGGACTTCTTTCAATTTCCGAGGCTGAAGGGAAACATGAAACGACGTCAGTTTGCCACCATTGACAAGATAAAAGCAGAATCACTGTAATAGTTGAAAACCATAACGAAAGGTGACTGGCAGAAGTACTTACAATATTGGGAAAAGCGCTGGCACAAGTGTATTCTATTTCAGGGAGATTACTGTGGAAGGGACAAAGTTGATGCCGATGAATAAATAAAGATTCCTTTTTGACCATACCTCGTAAAACTTTGCTTTGTAGTGTCCTTGAATCCGGTGAGTGTACACTTAAAAACGATGTGGTAGCGTTAGATCACGTTGTTCGGTGTCCAAGAAAAAATGGTGTTCTTCTCTACAGCTGAACTCGAAACATTCTTGATTATACTGGTAAAACCATGCGATATGGTGATAATTATAACAACGACATACTTTGTGCTCCACGAAAGGCACTAATGGTATGTGTATATTCTGATGGAGGAGGATGGTTCAGGGAAGCTACTGTAAGGTAGTAGAACCTCTCTGTTAATTTATTAAGAGCTGAAGCCCTCATCTGACGATGGCTGAATGATGGGCATCGGTCCATTCCAACGAAGCGTTGTGGTAGGGCCCCGGTTGCTAGAATATTCGCTGCGACCAAAGTATGGCTCCATCTTACATTTTAGACGCTCTCTTTCAGCAGCGGAGCAGCGTCGCAGCATTTGCAGGGGAGCAGCACAGACGCCCAGGGAGCGAACCCTGGCCAGGTGGCCAGCTAGCAGAGACTCGCGTTGCCGAGTGTCCCCGTGGCTCGGTGTCCAGGAGGGACTTTCTTCGAACCCCCGTACACCGGCTGGAACCCCTGAGCACGTGGTCCTGTCAGGATGACATGAGAGCAATGGCGAAGAACAACACTGTAACCTTTGATGAAACGGTGTTTCACTTCTTCGATACATGACCAGCCTGGCTTAACGACCAGTATTTATCCATACCAAAACCAGTATGTTGTGGTGTCGCGCACGCTAAAGTGATGTATGCTGCGTGTCACAGTGCCCCTGGTTTTAGCAATCGTGAAGACACTGACCGGCAGTAAGAACGTCTTGGCGCAATATCGAGTCAGGGTATTGCCAGAAGTGACAAACTATATGGCACCCAACCCGTGTCGTCGTAACCGACTGTTTTAGAAATACATCGGATGTTGTAGTTGTTTATAATGTACCTAAAATACTCCCAAGTTTTATCCAGTAGGACACATGGCATTCGTAAGGGTGTCAGTGTAAGAAACTTTCTCGTGACGGGCTCTCAGTACCTTTCCTCTGCCATTCCCTTTTTCCTAGTGGCGAGACCATCATGGGATTTACGTTTTATCAGACGAATGGAGAGAAGTGGAAGGAGGAGTGAGGAGGTTAACTATCTCTTTATTGGTGATAAATTTTGATTTTTATCGGGAAATGTGGTGAATCATACGGATGCCTTCTGAGTTCCATAACACGAAGTTTACTATGTCCAGAGACTGTTAGTGTCGATGTTAGATCGGCAGAAATAAAGCGTTTGCAGAATAGGAGCTGTTTGTATGAAACAGATTGGCATGGCCTTTGTAAGGGACCATACTGAAAACTTTTCAGTTCAATAAACTAACCGACAGCCGTACTTTTTAAGGTATTTTATTTTATTTTGAAAGCAACTAGTTTCGGCAATTCATTTCTCCATGCCGGCCGCTGTAGTCGAGCGGTTCTCGGCGCTTCAGTTCGGAACCACGCGGCTGCTACGGTCGCTGGTTCGAATCCTGCCCTGGGCTTGGATGTGTGTAATGTCCTTAGGTTAGTTAGGTTTAAGTAGGTCTAAGTCTAGCGGACTGATGGCCTCAGATGTTAAGTCCCATAGTGTTTAGAGCCATTTGAACCATTTCTCCATCTTCAGGCCCAATACGTTTCTTTCGTAACAAGAAACTTATCGTACAGCGCCGTAAGACTGACAGAAACAATCACGGTTTCGTATGAATCATTGTACAACGATTGTCCTGAAGATGCCAAAATGAATTGCCGAAACTGGTTAATTTCAAATAAAATATATTATATTAAAGAGTACTCCTGTTGGTAAGGTTTATTGAATTGAAAAGTACGTACCACCCAATGTCCCCTGGCTGTAATGGACCAACAGAGACATAGCGAAAACTGTGCAAAGCGATTAGAGAGATCACGGTTTGGATATTTGGAAATTCAGATGCTCTGCTTAAAAGCAAAGTTTGGTAGGTGTTGATGCAGATGCATTACTTGCTGCAGGCACTCAGATTTGTACTGCTTGAGTGAGGAGTTGTGCGAGAAGCAGGGACGAGGACTGGAATAACAATCTCAGTGGGAGGCAATTATACCAGTACCGCTGTTCAAAGGAAGCGGTGCCAAGAGGCAGCAAAAACCTCCACTGCGCTATAGCGATAGTAATGTTACCGTTGGCAGTACCACTGAAGCGTAGTTACTAAACACAGGTGCCGAACTTGCCAGGTGTCGGCAGGTAAATACTGTATTGGAGTGCCAGTGTTGTTCAGAAGTTCGAAGGAACAGCGTCGTATTTCTGAATAACACAGGCACTGTAATATATTTCATAAATCACTGCGTGAACTTGCTGATCGTGAATCTGACAGTGAAGTTCGTATAAATGTTAATTTATGCCGTTGTATCAATGAAGTCTTCAGCTTGTGAATGTGTTCTTAAAAATAGTTAATGTTTACCCAGATTTCATGGTTCACAAATCTTAGATATCTTCAACATTTCGCGGCCCTGTCAGCAACTGTGTAAATATTAATTTTAATAACGTTATTTTAATCACGTTATTAAAATTTAAATTAAGTTGACAAATCTCATATTATGAGACGGCATTTTAAAGAGGCAGACTTGCTGTATACTTTCTTACAAGCATTTAGAATTTGTAACCACAGGGGGAGCTTTCAAGGTCGATATGCTAGAGATACACAGTTATTTATTATGTTACAGTGTTAGGGGGTGATATGTTAAAAATCTTGTAAAGTAGGGGACAAGATGACTGTAATTTCAGTTTTTACATGTTTGTGTAATTATGTTACGGATAAACGAAATATGAACTCTAAATCGCAGAATAAAATAGTAACACGTATCTTACCACTATTATCTACGGTATATGGCATGAAGTCTATCGGCGGATAGAAGATCTTTGACAGTTGCAGACGACTTGGCGCAACTGCCTCGTCCGCCTACCTCTATCAGTCACGTAATGCGATTTTGTATACGTCTCTTTGGAAACGCCTCATAGTTGTGACTGCTACGAAGATGACTAATACTGTCTCCTGCAGCCGTTTGCTCTTCGTAGTTCGAAGCTGGTAAAAGGGCTGTCAGCTGTCAGGGATATTTTTTTCCGATTCTACTACAGAAGATGACATTTCGCAACCCCCATCATCAATATCACCCCTTGTTACACGTAAGGATCCAGCGTACAGAATTTGAACTTTTATAGCTCGTAAAAATTCTGGAACCCCGCCACTGCATTAACACCTACGCATTAACACCTACGTGAACACTTTCAATGTGTATGGCAGAGGGTTCGTCGAACCATTTGAACACTTTCTCTATCATTTCACACACTAACAGCGAACGTGAAAAACGATCACTTAAATCTTTTCGCGCGAGCTCTGGTTTCTAGTAATCTATTACGATGATCGTTACTCCCTAAGTCCACATGTAGAGACGTGGAAACAGAAGGTTCTAGAAATCGGACGAGAAAGTTCGTGATTGAAACTTCGTGTAAAGTTATAATAATGGCAGTTTTTTACTATCGTTAAATAGGGGAAAAAGCGTCATGGATGTGATACGGGAGTTGGGGTGGCAATCAACAAAAGAAAGATTTTTCGCTGAGACTGGGACGCTATCTATATTTTTAAGAACACATTTAGAAGAGAAGGCTTCACTGATACAAAATGAAAATTTAAATGAAGTTTACTACAAATTTCCCATCACCAAGTTCAGGTAGTGATTAATGAAATTTGATGTTACAGTGCCCGTGTGTACATAAATACGACGCTATGTTCCTTCAAACTTCTGAACAACACTGGCACTGTCATATCGTATTTACCTGCCGACACCTGGTAAGCGATTTACAGTCTCCACTTTGCGGGCTTTCAAATAGATAAGGTGACGAGGTGTGGCCTTCTATTACGTACCCTCAGACTCAGAGTTGAAATATTAAAAGTTTCGGCTGGTTTCGTTGTCTAATGGCTGGGATATTTAGTTGCCGCATTACAAGCCATATACTGCTGAGTCTACAGTATGAATATACATAGGAATCGAATGGTCGAAGGTTCCTATCACTCAGCAATTGTGAACTTTGAATGTGACACAGACATTCATAAACGAAAGATTGCAATTGAATAAAATCTGCAGGTACTATTTTAACGACTTCAAATGAGGATACAATAGCAGAAGTACTTTTAAGAGTGCCGTTTATTTCTGCAAAATACTTTTTGCTGTCGATGGTCCGGCAACTAAATAAAATATGAGTTGAATAACAGGGAAACAATAGATTCTTACTTCACGTAATTAGTTATGAACAACAACATAGCTCCAGAGATATTCACTTCCAAACGCTTACTTTGTCCTCACTGCAGAAGCCACGGAAGTCTCACAAGCACATAAGACGGCACTATGATATATTTCTATCTCCCGCTACCACAAGCCAACTGCTCCCCTCTCAAAGACATTCCCGCGAATGGCTCGTCGCACCTCCTCGTCCAGCACTTGCTGCCTCGTGTCCTGTGCAACCCAATACTCCTCCCCCACTTCCATAGTCTCTCCCCATTAACGAGAGTTGTGATTGGCTAGAAAGCTACTGCCGTTTCTCCAAACGAACGCACACTCACAAACATATTGAAACACATACGAAATACTGGATTTCCATTTAAACAACTTGAAATTAAATAAGTATTCCTACGGCTGGACCATAAACATTCTGTAACACTCATTATTAAATACATATAGAAATCAAACGTATATCAAAGGAACAGAAACCGAAAGTAGGCCAGAAGCCTAATGTCTCTGTGCTTTCTAAAACACAGTAAATATTTGACCAATTTCTTCATGAATAGCATGTATCAAAAAAATTTTCAAATGGCTATGAGCACTATGCGACTTAACTTCTAAGGTCATCTGTCGCCTAGAAGTTAGAACTAATTAAACCTAACTAACCTAAGGACATCAGACACATCCATGCCCGAGGCAGGATTCGAACCTGCGACCGTAGCGGTCGCTCGGCTCCAGACTGTAGCGTCCAGAACCGCACGGCCACTACGGCCGGCAATAGTATGTATCAGATACAAACAAAGATTTGGACTAATAAATATATCTATAAGTACGCTGCTACTATTTTTTTGTGTAACTGTGGAGTACTTATGGCCTGACACGATCAATAGTAATCGGAAACTTTGACCTCCAATAGCTCACCTATTATTCAGGTTACATGCCTGTAATTCATACTAATTTAGATTTGTACTAATAGGTTTCTATAGACACGTCGATCGACAAAATCGGATGTACCGTTTAGATTTTGGAAATTCGTTGCTGGGTGTTACTTGTATAATTTACAGTCAGATACTAAACTTTAGCCGGCCGGTGTGGCCGTGCCGTTAAAGGCGCTTCAGTCTGGAACCGCGTGACCGCTACGGTCGCAGGTTCGAATCCTGCCTCGGGCATGGATGTGTGTGATGTCCTTAGGTTAGTTAGGTTTAATTAGTTCTAAGTTCTAGGCGACTGGTGACCTCAGAAGTTGAGTCGCATAGTGCTCAGAGCCATTTGAACTAAACTTTAAACTAATAAAGATATTGAACATCTGAATACACCATTAGAATCGTCGTAAAAATAATAGTAATGTACACGTTTCTTTTTATGGTATCATGATTCCTCTGGCTATTATTAATTTGTTCATGAACGGTGTGTCTTCCATTATGGTTTCACAAAGACCGCCATTTTTGGGGCTCCTGGTGGACACATCTCCTTCATTGTCACAAAGGACAGTCCTTGTCGCAGTGTCAGCATGGAATTCCCAGCCACGCGGTCGGCCTGGACCACGCACTGGGGCTGCCCCTCTTGTTCTGGCCAATGCTCGGCACCACGCAGCCGCTGACGAGCTGCGGCCTGCCGAGCTGTCCCCGCGCGGCCACGCCAACTCCGACCTTAGAATATTTTCAGGGTGCCTCAACTCGCCCGTTACCTCACAACTTTGAAGGAATATACTTACTGAATGTACGCGTTCAGTTTGCAGACGCATGGTTGACGACATATGGAAGTTTAGATCTTACTGCAGAGCGTGCTCTGATACCTCAATGGTAAGGCAACTGTTCGCGATAAGCCAGAAAGACGTGTTCGAGTTCGGGTTCGGTAAAAGTTTTGAGTGCCGTCATCCCAGTGTATAGCTGCTGGCTGTCCACATTCACAATTGAGAATACATTTCACGTATGAATTATGAAATGAGTAAATGCGCCATCTTACAGATAAAGGCATATGCTGAGAGCACGTAAGGCACAGCCTGCTACCATAGAACCACTACTCTCAAAACCAGTAGTTGTAGTGAACAAGAATAAACACTGAATAGAGCCTGATATATCAATGGCTGCTGCTAAGATCATGATGCAGCTTATCTTCAAAATCCTGCAGAGAAGCTATAATTAATAGTGCTCCCGAACAAATAAATGGCTGTTGAAGCACCTCATATGGAAAATCGCGTTAGCTGAAGGCAAATTATTGTAGAAGATCCTCTACTGGAACTTAGTAGAAAAGTGTACCAATTCGTGGCATGTTTCAGAGAATCATCAAGTCTTAACCATCATTTTAACACTGTGAACAAAATGTCAGTAAATGCGGAGAGAATATGATCAATGGTAATCTCAACTGAAGGCCAAACTCACTGTATAAGAAAGACAGCAATTATTCACTCATGACCACGCCGATTTCTATGCCCCTACACAATAAAGAATCTACCCACAACTTGTCCAAGAATCCTACAAAAAATACAGTCGAAGAATTTAAAAGAAGACATACCAAGAAAGAATCACCTGATGTATCTGTAGATTTGGCGTACAAGTCCAGACAAAATATCTCCAGAGACGTCTTTGAACTGGAATCTCATTGACTGGAGAAGAATTGTCTTCTGTGATGAGTCCCTCAAAACTGAGCCCCGAAGACCAGCGATGACGTGTCTGGAGTGGCTCAGGACAGCGATGAGATGTCTGCGTGACCGCCCACCGCCAAAAGGCGCGACAACCAGGAGTGATGGTCTGCCATTTCTTCTCACAACAGGACCCCTTTTGATGTCGTCCTCGGCACCATTGCACCACGGCAGTACATCGCCTATATTCTGAACCCAGTTTTCTTGTCCTCGATGCCATGCCACCCTGGGCTTAAGATTCAGCAACATAATTCCCGCCAGCACATGGCGAGAGTTTTCGCTACTTATCTTCGTGGTTACCAAACAGTATCTTGGCCAATAAGGCCTCCGGATCTTTCCTCAGTTGAGGCCGTTTTGAACATTATGGGTTGGACTCTCAAACCATGTGGCCAGATACTCCTCAGTAGGACTTGCAACACCTCTGTTAATCAATGCCAAGCAGAAAAACTGCTTGAATAAGAGCCAAATGTGAACCACTGCGTTATTAACTTGATCAAATTGTGAAGATCTTTATAGTGAAAAAATCATCCATTTTTTCTGAAATTGTGATCATTTGTTTGTCTGTACATATACGTAACATTCACCAATTCCTCCTGTTTAGGATAATTCCGTCGTGGTGCATCGTTTTTATATGTGTTAGAATGTATGAAAAATAGTTAAATTAATGATAATGTGGTTTATTTAGCTCGAATATGATTCGTGTGTACTACTGGGAAATTATTTCTTACCCAGGTGAATCCAGATTCAATATCTCACACTAAAAGGCAGGTTAGAGACTACCATTCGTAATGGTAGCACTACACACAGCGCTGTACCCAGTGCCGAAAAGGCAACCACAGCTAGTGTCCCTCACATCTACAGTCTACTTTTATCCTACATGTACTAGGGCTATTCGGAACGTAAGTTCCGATTGATAGCGAAGTGGAAACCACTTTGAAAATCAGAAATATTTTATCTGCAACAGTCAGTTACAGCTTCCAGCTACTGCTCTACATAGTCACCATTCCGACTTCAACATTTGCCGTAGCGTTATACGAAGTTTCCAATACCTTCGTCATAGAACGCAGCCGCCTGTGCTTGCCGTGAATTCTCTAGGTTCATCTATAGTTCGTTGTTTATTCGAAAATGTTGTCTTCACAGCCAGTAGTTAATGTGAGCAGAGATAAAACACACAGGAAGCCAAATAAAGGCTGTAGTGCGAGTGATCAAACACTTCCCTTCGAAAACGCTGCAGGAACATTTTCATTGTCCCTGCTAATTGCGACAGAACTATCGCTAAGTAGGAACCGTATGACAGTTCTGTAATGTGGACTGCATAACATCAGGCGAAATCTCTCACCGGGATCTCATACTTGGCGGAAAAACTATTTCCTGCGCATCTTTATGTGCTCACCATGCGCTCAGAACTGAAAAGAGCGAAGTGATGTAACCGACAGGCATGCTAGAAACACTGTCGAACACATATGTGCAAAACTTTACTAGATTTTCACAGTGGTTTCCATTTATTGACCGATCGGAACTTACTTTCGGAATATCCCTCGGATTTGAATGCTATCCATCTATTGCTGCCATGAGGCCGCACTGGCTCCCATTTCCCGAAACTCTGATCGCCAAGAACGTGCTTCAGACTTCCCTTCACGACTGGCCATAGACTTTCTTCACTTCAGACATCGATTACTGGGCACAGATTATGTTGGCAATATGCTCGCGAGTTAGAAAGCGTGGTAAATAGTAAAAAGTGTATGTTTTCATTTTCGATGAGTAATTTTCTACTTCCTTTATGAATGTGTCTCAGCTGCGGTCAGGCGGGCTTTCGGGTTCTCAAAAGAAAGGGATATTAAGGTTTTCCCGACGCACTGCCATTTAGGATTTAATGTCACGATAGAAATAGGGTTTTCCTTTCAGTGTAACCACCCGGATGTATCAGAGAGAAATGTAGGCAGACCAAGGCAAACATTTTCCCGACTGCGAGTTCAATGCATCTCTTTCCGTTTCAACGTTCGGACGAAGGCGACTGAAATGACTTCGTATAATCTAGTATAAGGCGGTTTCTACAGATTAACTGACTGTGTAAGCGATACCACAAAATTTAGTTTGTTTACTTGCTTTTATGAAGCAATAATGAAGTTCACTGATTGTTCTCTACGAATAGGTTTTAGGGCTACCATTGAGAATGTATGCAATAATCTGTCCCCCTTATTGGAAACCTAAATATCTTACTTCTTTCTGGGTAAACTACATGGTTATTCGAACTTCATCTCAACGCCTCCCGTTGCGATACCACTGCCTTCAACGAGCTAGTAAATAGAAGGCTTATCTGTTGCTAAATGATTATCTTCCGCAGTTGTTATGAGACAGCTGTTATTAATATTTTTCCTGTACCAAGCGAACTAAAGGTTTTCCCACCAGACTCGTTTAGATTTCTTTGTAAGTTTTTTTTAGTGGTTTGCCATGGCAGTCTAGCGGGTGGAATGACAGTCTGGCCCTGGAAGCCAGGTTTCAAGTTTAAATGGCGACGATAACTCTCCCTCGCTCGAGTGCTTCCAGGATGTTCCCAGGTCCAATACTTTCTATCAGATGAGTACCGAAGATATTTTCTGGTGTTAAAAACAGCTGCGCAATGGGCATAACACCTTCCCTCTCTTGTGCTGCGACGAACAAAGGGACTACCTGCAGTCCGGCCGCGTCATGCGCTACAAGAATTCTAGCTTTATCAGTGGTGATCGACGTTTATTACTCCATTTTATGAGAGTTAGTCTTAAAGCTTCAATTTTTCTTCTCTTCGCCTCAGACTAGCACTTGCATCATGCGTTTTCAATTATTTTTTTGCTGTATTCCGATCTCTGTCTTCCTTTACGGCTCTCTCTATTGCGATGAATATTATTACCCGATGCCTCAACAGAAGTCTTCTCATACTGTCCCTTCTACTTGTCAGTGTTTTATACATCATTTCTTCGTCGATTCTGCAGAGAAATTCCTCATTCCTCATCTGATCAGTCCACACAAGTTTCAACATTCTCCAGTAGCACCAGATCTCTAACGCTTAGATTCTCCTCTGTTTCGGTTTTCCCATTGTCCATAATTCACTATCGTACATTCTCAGAAATTTCTTCCTTAGGGCGTATGTTTGGTCAGTAATGTACTTTTTGCCAATGCTAGTCATCTTTTTATGTCCTCCTTGTTTATCATGAATTCTGAATCTGAAGTTGAACCCATCGGCAGAATTCAATGCGACGCATACAATACGTACCAGTTAATTCTGGATGGAGACTGATATGGCCAGAGTACTAATTTCCGTTTCCTTGTTAGTAACTTTTGTTTTGGCGGACGTGTTTCCGATGAACTGAAGATCCAGTTTTTCTCAATTCATCATACACATCTTTAAATATACGACAAGAAGGGTGAGTTCACTGAGAATATCTTTCAGCAGATAAGTCTCTAGCTCTCACTGAATTTCGTTGGCATTCTCCGTAAATTAGAAGCATATCGACTGGTTCTTCGAAGGAAGACATCATTCAGATTCGCTTGTTTCTATTAGTGCTGTATTGCGAAACCGTCGAATAGTGTTTACAAGTCTTAGGGACGTAAGATGGATCCGCCGTATTCGCCGAATATTTACTATTTGCACGATATACTAGAGAGAATTGTCAGAGGATGAGCTTCGATAACTGCCAAAGTAGTAAGGAATATAACTCAATCCATGATGAGAAGATTACAGTATTGCATTGATACCAATGGTCATCACTTCGAACACCTTCTGTAAATGGACGTTCATGCCACATTTTCGACCTTCGTTGACCTTTAAAATGGTTCAAATGGCTCTGAGCACTATGGGATTTAACAGCTGTGGTCATCAGTCCCCTAGAACTTAGAACTACTTAAACCTAACTAACCTAAGGACATCACACACATCCATGCCCGAGGCAGGATTCGAACCTGCGACCGTAGCAGTCGCGCGGTTCCGGACTGCGCGCCTAGAACCGCGAGACCACCGCGGCTGGCAGACCTTTAAAGACCTTACTGTTACACATCATTGAATTCCTCTCGATAGCCGCTATCAGAAAGTAAATACTTAACTATTGCACCACATTTAAAAAAAAAAAAGAACGATATTCACCTTCATATCTCTGACGCGGCCCCACCTAGCAACAAAAAACCAACGTTATATCATTGCCCCCGTCATCCGTTGCAACATTTTCCGACAAACTTTTCAGCTACTATTATAGTTTCGCAGTTATTCTACGTGGCATTAGTTACAGTTAGTGTATAACGGTTGACCGGCTTAAGGATGGAAATTTAGTACTTAGGAAATTATTTAAATTTACAAACCTTGTTATAATATCAAAATTAATTTCCTTTTAATAACTGACAAAATACTTCTTGCACAACAGCTGTTAGTTCAATTTTGTTACGTACATTTCAAGTTTTAGGTTTCAAGGGCCCCTCGCTAGGTACCACGAACCCCCAGCGGTCCGCGGACGCCACTTTCAACAAATACACAGGAGCAGACCGCACATAAATTTCAGTATCTTGCTGTTATTCATTTCCGGCGGAGGGTGGAATGTAGCAACTTTATCAGGCCACTCAAGATGGGTAGAAAGTAATCTGGGCCGGCCCGACGTACCTGCTACATTCCACTCTCTATCGAAAATTAATAATTGCAAAATATTCCATTTCGCCAATAACCTGGGCCATTTTGTTTTGTATCCCATAACGGAGTGCTACGTAACTGAGGCGGGGAGATTTCATTGAGCATAGTATCTGAACCATGTACCTGCAAAGAAACAAAAAGTTAAGCTCGCAACTTTTTTCGAGATGATAATTAAACAAACTGGTAGCTATTTTCCGCGCTGTGGGATTTTCTTCATTTCGCTTCCGAAACAAGTTAAAAGCGATTGGTGAAATTTAAATCAAATGGGTTACTAGTGTATTTTTTGCTAGCATCCAAAGATAAAACTGTCTCGAACGACCATCACCACCGATGATTATTTTATAAATGAAATGAGACTTGTCTGGTGCGAAAACTTTCTGAAAATCTAGGCAGTACATGGCTTGTTACGCCATTTGCCGGAAGAAAGACATTTTCCCACTTTTAAATATTCGGGGAATAATGTGCTTTCATGTTCATTTGACAGGACGTCCAAGATTGGTTTTGTCAGATACTTCCTACAGGATCAGAATATACAGATTAACTCAATTATTGACGTAGTTAAAATGGAAACAGGTTTTTTTTTTGCTTCTGAGAACATGCATCTGGTTACCCACGTAGCTTCCACGTATTGTCGTCTAATTTCCATATACGCTGTTTGTAATGTCGCTGCTTTTGTCACGAACAGCTGTACACGAGCAGCACCATTTGCGAAATCGGGCAGACTGACGGAGACCAGACTACGCGAGATGGCTGGGGCAGAGCTAATTGGACGCGATGGAGCCGCATCGATATGAAAAGCGGCGCGTCGCCCGTCAGCTGTCAGCGGCAGGCGGGCGTCACCTGGTGACGTCGGCGGGCGCGTCCTCTCCGCATCGGAACACCGCATCAGAGCGGCAGCCACCCAGCGCCGTCTTCAGTACGTCAGCACCAGTGGGACAAGCTACTGACAACCAGCATGTACAGTTTATGATTGTATTACTGCAGCTACGTCGACTCCACTGTTTACGTCTTTAACTAATTACTTGCTTGGGTTACTACTTCTGTGGTGTTTCCGTTTCATACCTTCTACATTTACATCTATACACCACCAGTCTACCCCATGGTGTGTGACGGAGAGTATTTTGTGTACCAACCTCACTTCTCTCCTTTCCTGTTCCAGTCTCGAATGGTTCGCGGAAGGAGCTATTTTAGATAAACCTCTGATTTTCACAAGCTGCGACATCGTCGCGAAAAAACAGTGACCCGTATATGTAATAAGTTTCCTTTAATTTACGTCACAAACTTTTTACTAACAGATTACCGGTTTCGATCCTTAATGACCATCATTAGATCTGCAGCAAAAATGGGATACTGATTTGATGCTTCAGTTTGCAGAGCGTTTTGACTCTGCCGTAAGCCAGACATGGCACTAGTTTCACAAGCTGCGATAACGTCGTGAAAAAACGGTGACCCGTATATGTAATAAGTTTCCTTTAACCTACGTCTATGTTCACAAACTTTTTGTTAACACATTACCGGTTTCGGTCTTTAATGACCATCATTAGATCTGCATTTTTGCTGCAGATCTGGTGATGGTCATTAAAGACCGAAACCGGTAATGTGTCAACAAAATGTGAACATAGACGTAAATTAAAGGAAACTCTTTGCTTTTACCTTCACGATCTTTGTAGCGACCGAAAGTATGTCGTGGAGCTTCTCTATGTAATTCTGTTCCCCCTTGGAAACAATGCGTAATATCCTACGTCCGCATAGGAAGAAAACATTTCAAAGTTAAATCGTCGTCACACACGCACACACACACACACACACACACACACACACACACACACACAGAAGCTATAGATACCTTATACGGATCATTCTTATCTTTCGCTACCTAATTTATGTACCCTATCATGGATACATTTCTGCTGTTCTCCTTGATATCCTTTTATACTATTAAGTACTCTAAAAATTACGTTTTGTACACTGTCCGCTTCCGAGTAGTTGCAGCTGTGATAGGTAAGATCGATGTTCGCCTTCTGCACCACTGAATATATGTGTAAAAGCTAGCAGTTTTATCTCATCACAGAAGCGATTTTCTATTTACCGTACATTGTTCAATAGCGCTTAAATCCTTGTTTCCAGTATTAATGAAGGCGCACTGCGGTAAGGAATAAATAACCTTCCTTTGTTTTCAAATGTATTAATAGCAATGTTATATTTGCGTAGTCGGAGGTAACAGGAGCTAATTCCTGTTTATTTAAGTTAAGTTAAAGCGTATGTAATTAGTTATATTTATTTTTTAACCAACAGAATTCATTGACTTTCAATTTACAACTAGTTCCTGTTTTATTCTTTTACTAAATCTCATAGCCGAATAAGTGTGTGGAAAAATTCCTCGTCGATGAGAATATGTAAGTAACTCTTTTCTCTTTTAGAGTTACTATCCATATTAAAACTTTTTCTGTGTAGGAAGCTCAATAGCGCCCCTTTTCTGTTTCAGTTTCTGTATTCTTTTAGTACATTAACAATCCAAGCTACAGAAATGAAATATGTCAAAGTTTCATTTTAATGTTGTAGTATAGGTTGATATATGTTTTTGGACCCGGTATGCACCCGCTGCCTTCGAGCTCCACCATGTTCCTTAATACTACTGCTTGCTTTTCCTACAAAGAGAGTTAAGTTAGCACCTTTACTTTTATCCTGCCAATTACAGAATTGAACAATAAATCTCCATCGCTTTACGCGTTGGCTTCTAAGAACTAATACTATCCAAGGTAATATGTTACAGCAAGTACTGAAATTATAAGCACAGCTTTTGTAAGTTAAAATAACGCTGTTCCCTGTGGTTCTATAGTTCCCCAGTTCTACTTGGAACAAATGGGTAAAAATCGTTGTATATATGCTGATTTTATTATTAATGAAATCACACAATGACTAGAAATCTCTGTTAAACAACAATAGTAGTTCCCGATTCCCGTCTAAACTGTATATTACTTACCACTCACTTCTAGTAAACTGTAATCTTTCCAATACAAAGCAACATAAAGTTGCTTCTCCCTCTGGAAAGAGTTCTGCTATTGGATAGTAACTTAAAGCCGAATAAAGATCTGAAATACAGGCTGGTTAGAATTAAACTTTCACTACATGAGAGGGCACTAACGAAAAACGAGTGATCACAGGACAATGAGAATTCATGGTAAGACGTACGTAAATGCGGAAGAGAAATAACGAGTAAATCTCTGAAGGAAACATTTTAACTTCCATATCACAGGGCAACATTTGATAATTGCGTACAATGTTCCATGCCGCAAAAGTCGATGGCTGCATTCACGATGGCCTGGATCTGCACTAGAGATACCACTTTACGATAGTTTTCATCACATGTCGATCTTTAGACCATTGACTGCTCACCTTTTCTGACACAGATCATGAACTGCTTGAAGAACACACATTGCGTCCAGCATTCTCAGCCATGGCAACAGTAAATTATTCAACAACAATTTGTGGCACAATTGGCTGTCGGCATCTCTCAGGAGGGTTCCCAAATCACCAGTTACTTGCTACTTCCAAATCATATTCGCCGAACCTTGTCTATTAGGGCGACCTCTTCGTATTCCTTTAATGCGTCGATACTCGTGAAAAAGACCAGCACTATTGCTGTTTTGGTAAAACAGCTTTACGCGTAAAGACCGGCTCACTTTCTCCAGACCCATGTGGACTGCCTGCAAATGTAAAACAAACAAATGCTTGAGGTTTAACGCTACATCGTGTAACAGTACCAGTGCTTAACGGCAAATCGTGACACTAACACTGCTAATAACGAATATCTAGCAACGCACAGTCTGAACATCATTCCTACGAAGTTTCGTTCCCATATGGGAAATAGTTTACCATCTACACTAGTCGAAGTATCGAAAGTTTAACTGTAACCATCCAATACTACCTACCACATTTTATTCCCACTCAAACAACCATAGGCCTAGACAAGTTTCGAGACGTTACTAACTCAGAACTACTAATGACCACTCAAATTTTAGTCATAAGATAATTCGTTTAATCGAATTTCCCCTGCTATTTTAAAAACAGTAGCTCCTGCTTTTCCGACAGGTTTGGGAATTTTCTCAAGAAATTCTTATTTCCCTTAACGATATATAGATACAACACATTTTACGCAAGTGGCACGATAAGCTTACTTCCACGCAAAAATTTTTGTGTTTTTACACTGACGGTTAACCAATGTGGTCTACTCTCGATCCAAATTTTAACTCGCTTCAGCCAATCTTAACATCAATCAACGAAAGAACATCGCTATTAAAACTTTTAGCAGTATTCATATTATAGGTCTTTCCTGTTTGTGCCTCATATAGTTCATATCTCGAATCCCGAGCTGCTTACTACTTCCTTTTGTGTCATCGGTACTGCACTCCTCCCAGATTCATATTCCTCTGCAACATGATAATTTTTTACATATTAAAATACAACTGATGCGAAAATTTCTTTTTATGAGCTATTCGCCACATTGTGTTGAGTATAGTCGCTGCAGTGACATTGCATCCGCAACTATCTGTCTTAATAACTGTAATATTTAATGCATTTACAAACAATGGTTAATAGTTTACAGTATATTTTGTACACTTTCAAATAGTATTACCCCTAAAAAATTAAATTTTCTGTTGTCCTTCTCAACTAACTGGATTAATTCGTGTACAAACGATTAGCATTCTTTATTTAATGAATCTGATTTTCCCGCTTTCACAAGCACTGAAATTACTTCATCACGTAAACTGTACGTGATTATCCTGACGTGGTATATTTCATTTCTGTGTAGCACACATTTATTCAGCAAGGAGTCCTGTAATTGATTTTGTAAAAAGAGCGAATCTGCGTGTTTCAAGGCTGAACTTGGAGGCAAAGATTTGTGCACCAATTTTTTTTGCTCAAAACGGGGACAGGAAATGTTGGACAATGCTCAAACGTTAAACTAAAGCTCAAGAAATTTGAAATGCAAATGGTATGGCATGAGTGGAGAAAAGACTTATTTTTGTTTAACGAATGCAGATGGCTTCAATACAAATGACCTCAGTAAGTTCATATAGCCCAACCTAAACTCCCTTAGACGCTCTTTTTTACATTCAGAGAAGATACTTGTTCATTATTTTACCTGTCTGTAAAACTTATCCGAAGAAGAAGATGAATCATCTGATAAGGACCATATTACAGCTGAGAAAGACGACAATGTCTTCCAAAGTTCTTCACTACCTCCAGTCAAGACGAAGTGAAGGTGCTCACTAGATATGTACTGTAAGTAGCCTGTTTATATGTTTGTATGTTGGCAGCGCTATTGACTGTAATTAATATCACTGACAGCGCTCTGCAGCCTAGGTAAGAGACTCTGTGGTTGGACGGACTAGCAATAGCAGTTAGCAAGTGGATTGCTTGGACATGTGTCCTTCATGGAGACTCAGTGCTGGTAGGAGATACATTTTAAAATGAAGGTAGTTGTAGTTGTTGGTAATATTTGGGTAGTGGAATTATTGACGAGTATATAATTTTTGGAGCTGGGTGTCACACGAATAAGGTAAAATCTGCTAAATACATTGTTTGTTCTTCAACAAAAATTTTTCTTTTGCTAACCATATGCCTCCTAGTAGTTATAGCCTATAGTAGTTGGAATCTTTTTATTTATCTGGCTGTAGTTGCTGCTTGCTGTATTTGCTGCAGTTCGTGCTATGAAGATTTTCTGTGAGGTGATTTATGAAAAGGTATGGGTTATTGTTAGGATTTCTTTCAATTCAGCTCCATTCTTTTGTGGTACTTATTTGAAGCCATGTTAATGGATAGCAGTTAAATTGGGTTCCGCTTGTACATTGTGGGTAACAAATGAGTAGGTTATGTTAGAATTGTCATTGTCAGGGAAAATTCCACAGTTCAGTGTCGAAATGTAAAAATAAGGAACGAGACAGTAGTTCAGTTGCACTCAGCTGTTTAAGTAAACACAAAGAAGTTTCAGTAAAAGCTAGAAGTTTCAGTAAACGCTAGAAGTTTCAGCTACTCAGTTATTTAAGTGGACGCACGCTAAAAAGTTTCAGTACGTCTTCCAATGATTTCGTCTGAATTATTCGCTGCTAAGCTGGCGGAGAAAAAAGGTATAGTGCAGGACACGAAAACCATTACCTATCTTGAAAGACGGAAAATGTTTCGTGCCGTACCTCACAATAGAAAACATTTTGTTTCCGATTACGATGTCCAAGGATTGTTAACAAAACGGTGTAACAAAATATCCACCAAGAAAATGTCAGTTACATAAACATAGAGCAAAAGTTCCATCAAGCTTGTGCTTTTGCATACTTGGAACCTACACATATCTATCCCAGTTGGATACTCGGTAGAAAATAAAATGAGACTATAGTCATCATGGCATTGGATAACATTTCATACAGCGATCACAAATGAAACTCATGTATTGATTTGGAAATGTGATTTCCTTCTGTTGCAGCAAGATGGGAACACCAAACATCCATACTTTCTATATACACGTCTACATAGATACTCCTCAAGCTACAGAACGGCGCGTGGTGACGGGTATCCTGTACCCCTACTTGTCACTTTCTCTCCTGTTACACTTGCAAGTAGAACAAGGGAAAAACGGCTGTCTATATGCCTCCATATGAGCCCTAATTTCTCGTTACTTATCTTCGTGGTCCTTTCGCGCAGTGTATGTTCTAGGCAGTAGAACCGTTCGCAGTCACCTTCAAATTCCTCTTCTCTAAATTTTTTGAGTTGTGTTTCTCACAAAGAACATCGCCTTCCCTCCAGGGATTCCCTTTTGAGCTACCGAAGCATTTCTTAACATTTCCTTGTTCTAACCTATCGCTGACAGATCTAGTAGCCTGCCTCTGAATTGCTTCGATGTCTTCCTTCAATCCAACCTGGTACGGATCCAAAAATAATCGAAAAGTATTCAAGAATACGTCGCACGAGCGCCCTATATGCGGTCTCCTTTGTAGGTGAACCACTCTTTTCTAAAATTCTCCCAATAGGCACAAGTCCACAACAGTTCTAACATGCTCGTTCCACCTCACATCACTTTGCAACGTTATGCCCAGATATTTAAATTACTTGATTGTGCAAAACAAGACACTAGTGATACTGTATCCGAACATTACATTTTTGCTCTTTCTGCTCGTCCATATTAACTTACATTTTTCCACATTTGGGGCTAGCTTCCATTCATAACACCACCTTTAAATTTCGTCTAAGTCGCCTTGTACGTTTCTGCAGTCACTCAAATTCAACACCTTACCATGCAACACGGCATCATCAGCAAACAACGGCAGATTCCTGCCCATCGTTCCACCACATCATTCATGCATATAGGAGAAAAACAGCGGTCCTATCACATTTTCCCTGTGGCACTCCTGACGATACTGTTCTCTGTGATGAACGCTCGCCGCCGTGGACAACATATTGGGCTCTTATTTACGAAGCCTTTGAGCAAGTCACATATCTATGAACTCATTCAATATGGTCGTACATTCGTTAAAAACCTGTGAAAAGAGAAAGCTGAGTTTTGCACTAGCGATGCTTTGTAAAATCATGCTGATTCGTGGACATAAGCTTCTCAGTCTTAAGAAAAGCTTATTACATTCGAAATAGGAAATTGTTGCAGGATTGTGCAAAAGAACGAAATTGGGAATATTGGTCTGTAATTTTGCGGGTCCGTTTTCTTATCCTTAGTGGTGGAATCACTTGCGCTTTTTTCCGGTGACATGGGACTGTGTTGGGCGAGAGATTCGTGATAAATTCAGGCAAGGCCGCGTACTCTTTGTAAAATCGAACCGATTCCCTGATTTTGGTATTAAAAAGACCAACTCTATGAGCGGCGAGACCAGGATAGATGGAAGAAATTTATTGTCGACTATAGGATACTCGTATAATGGGGACTACTGCTGGAGCATCTATTGCTGAAGTCTAGGAACAGATCAGCGGAAGAAATCACAAGCACAAGGTTTCAAAGGCATTATTATGATCGACTTCGGTTAACTGGGAAATTTTAGGAAAGAGTGGCTCAATTGTAAAGGAGACCACATAATAGAACGCTGTTGCGACCTATCCTTGAGTAGGGCTCGAGTGTTTGGGATCCGTAACAGGTCGGACTGAAGGAAGAAATAGAAGCAATTCAGAGGCACATTGCTAAATTTGTTACCGATAGGTTCGAACAACAAGCAGTGTTAAGAAATGATTCGGGAACTCAAATGGGAATTCCTGGAGGGAAGGCATTACTATACTGGAGACCAAAAACCTTACGGAGATATGGATATATAATTAAAACGCTTTACCCTAATGCATAATCAATAGTACGATTGATTTCGTACTTTAGAAAAGTGTGATTATTATTTCAGAACGGAAATTATATCAGAAAGGAAATAGCTCCGCCACACACTGTGAGGTGGCTTGTGGAGTATGGATGTAGATGTAGACAGTCAACCGTCCAGTCACCTTAATGTAACTGTCTGTCAAAAGCCTGAATATTGTTCCCAAGGATAGATGCATCTCTGTGTTGATACATTGTGATTTCTAGAATGACGAGATCACCCAGAGAATGCCACGAAACAGTTGTCCTGACCATAATGCTTCCTCCACCGGTCAGGACTATTCCGACAATTATTGCAGGGTGTTTGCCATGATGCGTTTCAAGCCGCACACGCCAACGGACATCTGTCTGTTGGAGCATAAAGCGTGATTTATGAAGTCTAGTGGACGTATTGGCGATCGAATCCCAGCCTTCGTCACCGAGGAACAGCAGTCAGCACGGGCGCATGAATCAGGCTCCTACTCGGAAGCCCACAAGCAGCAGCGCTCACTGAACGGTCACACTGTTGCTAGTCGCTTGATACATGTGGGCGATCAGTTGCTGAACATCCGAACGTCTACCCGTCCGTTCACATCTCTCCAGCTTTCGTTCACCTCTGTCATCCATGGCCCGTGATGCGCCACAGCTTTTAGTGTATCTGGGATTGTGAGACAGTTAAGATCTTTAGAGGCCAGGAAGGCATCTGGCCCAGATGGTATCCCCGTAAGGTTTTAGTAAGTTTGCTACAAATATAACACCATTCTTATCCACCATCTGTCAGAGACAATTGGAAGAGCGGAAAGTTCCACGGGACTGGAAGAATGCCCAGGTCATAGCAGTCTACAAAAAGGGTAAAAAATCGGATGCACATAATTACCGGCCAACTTCACACACATCAGGTTGTTGTAGAATCATGGAACATATTTTGTGTTCAGACATAATGACCTATCTAGACACTGAGAAGCTCTTCTGCAGAAACCAGCACGGTTTTAGGAAACAGGGGTCATGCGAGACACAGCTGGCGCTCTTTGTGCATGATATACAACAGGCTCTAGATACAGGATCCCAGGCTGATGCATATTTCTCGACTTTCGATAAGCGTTCGACTCAGTTCCGCACTGTCACTTGCTCCAAAAAGTTCGCGTTTACGGCCTATCCGATGACATATGCAGTTAAATAGATAGTTTTCTAACAGACAGGGAGCAGTCTGTCGTCCTGTCGTCCCGAACGGGGGGGGGGGGGGGGGGGGGGCTCCAGCAGAAACAAGCGTAATTTCATAATTTCAGATGTGCCCCAGGACAGTGTAATAGGTCCGCTACTTTTTACGTTATACATAAACGATCTAGTTGATGATTTTGACAGCGGCATTACACTGTTTGCCGATGATGCTGTTGTCTACAGGAAAGTAGTATCATACGGAAGTTGTGAACAAATCAATGAGGATTTGCAGAAAATAAATGCGTAGTGTAATGACTGGCAGTTATCTCTGAACATTAGCAACCTACTGCGTATCCCAAGGCGAAATTCCCCATTAATGTACGAATACAAAAAAAATGCCCAGTCTTTGGAAGCGGTAACATACGTCAAGTATCTGGGTGTGACTGTTCGAAATGATCTCAAAAGGAATGATCAGATTACACTAGTAACGGGCAAGGCGAACTCTAGATTGCGGTTTATTGGTAGAATCCTGAAGCGATGCAGTCCCTCAACAAAGGAAATAGCTTACAATACGTTAGTTCATCCAGTCTTAGAGTATTGTTCGTCTCTATGGGACCCTTACCAGTTGGATCCGATTCAAGAGATTGAGAAGGTACAAAGAAGAGCGGCAAGATATGTGACTGGTATATTCAGCTATGGCGAGAGCGTTACAAATGTCATAGAAAGTTTGAAGTGGGGTACACTTGCAGATAGACGACGCGCTAAACGGCTGGTCACTAAATTCCGAAATCCGATCTTCGCCGGGGATGTAGAGCATATATTATTACCACCAACTACCAAGTCGCGCAATGATCACCATTCAAGGATAAGGGAAATTAGAGCTCGTACTGAGGCTTTCAGACAGTCATTTTTCCCTAGTGCGATCCGCGAGTGGAATAGACGGGGGGAAATATGACTTTGGCGAGAATTGTGCCTTCCGCCACGCACCGCTTCGTGGCTAACGGAGTATACATGTAGATGTAGTTTCCTCGGCGACAGTTTTGAGAAGTAGCGTTTTGTCAAGCACGATTACTCTAACGACGGCGGCATGCGAACAGTTCACAAACTTAGACGTTTCGGAAACGCTTCCACCCTTGGCTCGAAAGCGATATTCATACTCTTTTGGACGCCATATCGCTCAATTTCCGCATTACGGCAGTTACTGCACTATTTTCCAATGTTCCCCAAACACCCTTTATATACTTTCCACTGCTAGTGCCGCCATCTGCCGTCTGTGAAAGGTGATTGATCGTTGATGTCAACAACAGCAGTAGTCTCATTAATGTGATTTAACTGTGTACTAAACTGGCTGAACAGTGTGTTATTGTTTGATGAAATATAATGTCTTTGCTTTAACAGCATTATATTCCATATACTGTTCTAATTGGTCACTTTCAAATAACGAAGATCCACGCTGTGGTGACTTAGTGCTGCTATTAACTGAGTCCAATCATCCACAGTAGCACGAAACTGCTAAAGTAGCTGTGACACAATTGCTATTTAAACTTGTTTCATAGGCTGGCACTAAAAATGAAATGCGAGAGGCCAATAAGAAGTAAAAAATTAGATTTATCAAGTATATGATACAAAAAAAAACAACGGCCTTGCTGCAGTGGTAACACCAGTCCCGCCAGGTCACCGACACTAAGCGCAGTCTGGCTTGACTAAAATTTGGATGGATGACCACCTGGGTCAGCCGAGTGCTGCTGACAATCTTGGTGCACTCAGCCCTTGTGATGCCAACTGAGGAGCTCCTTGACTGAGAAGTAGCGACATCGGTGACGAAAATTGAAAACGGCCGGGAGAGCGGTGTGCTAACCACTTGCCACTCCATATCCGCATCCGGTGACGCGTAAGGGCTCAGTATGACACGGCGGTCCTGTTTGGAGGGTGTTTATTTGTTCGTTTTATCTTTAAAAAATTGTACTTTATTTTGGTACAGTTTTATGGGTGGTAGTTAATTTTGTAAACCTTATACAATGGTATTTCAATAACTTACCTCTGTCTTGGCATGCTATGATCTGTCACTGTTGCTGAATGTAATTGCGCAGCCACTTTATTAGTGGTCCAAATTGCCCATAAAGAGCGAGTGATGATAACTGTAGCGAGATGAATGCAGCAACTGAACAAAACTCTCGAACTGCCGCTTCGTATCTGGCTGAGTGCCCACAGCACATCGTGTTTCGGTGTCCATAGGCGGAAGAGTTTCGATGTCTGCCAGTACAAGGAGGAAGCAATGTAGCCTGGGGTTGACAGCGTTCCTTATTGGATGTCCACACTTTTGGCGGGTGTATCTGACACGCTGGTGGAAATGGCGTGGGGGCAGAAGAGGCCAGCGAATGTGGGTGCCGTCTGGAGGCTGCTGCATGGAGCTGAGAGACGCCAGGCCAGTATTCTGCCTGCGTGGAGGTGGCGTCTCGTAGTGTTTGGTGTGTACTTCCTGCTTCCTATACAACAAAACCTTTTGTCAGCTGTAACGTGGACACCAACAAATTAAAAAAAACTGTAATAAATTTTCGTTTCTGCTTAAGTTCATAATACCACTAGTCAAGTAAACGCAACACTACATGAATGCTGAATAGATGGACTGAAGTCTAAAAGCAATAAAGCGCCCATACCAAGACGCAGAATAGCTCAGAATTCCTTTAGAAATGCCATGTGACCGTACCCAAAAGCTCCTGCAGAGAGCCGCTTCCAAATTGCAGTCTCTTATGTTTAAGCCCTACTTCAAATGCCGTCCGCCCCTATGTCTGTTGTGGTTCAGCCGTTGCTCCTCAGGAATCGGTCTTACGCCACATGCCTCAGTTTCTATGTTCTGTTACTCAACTTTCACCCTGTAATATCACAGGTCCTTTCGAATATCCCATACCTTGTACGACCCATACCTCATCGTAACATGACTGGCATACCACTAAGTCGTCCTTCGAAGAGCGCATTGTAAACCGAAACTAGAATGAACGTATTTGTAATTTTCCTCGCATTTGTGACTCTCTAATATCCTTGAAACGATCACCCCGCACATGCCACCCACAGTCCACTCGGCGTACTGTACATTTAAGTGGACGTAAATTTCAACACCAATGGTGGATCTCGGAAAGTAGAGCTGATAGAGGAAAAAGGTGTTCAATTTCTAGAATCAGCACCCCAAACGTATACGTATTGTATGTTAAAGGGGGACCTAGAAACGACGGAGAGGCTCCGCCCCCGCCGCAGCCGCAGTGGTCCACAAAACCACGACGACTGCCGCAGTCCAGTTCACCCCTCCGCCTCTCCACACCGAACCACTCTTTCAGGGTTATTGTGCGGTTCCGCCCCCCACCCCCCCCACCCCACCCCCAAGGAAACGTCTCACACCGGACGAGTGTAACCCCTATGTTCGCGTGGTATACTAATGGTGGTGTACGCGTACAAGGAGAACTTGTTTGCGCAGCAATCGCCGGCATAGTGTAGCTCAGGCGTAATAAGGGGAATCAGCCTGCATTGCCCCCCTTCTTGCAGCGGTGAACCGTAGGTAGCGTTCCAAAGGATTGGAAAAGGGCATAGGTCATCCCCGTTTTCAAGAAGGGACGTCGAACAGATGTGCAGAACTATAGACCTATATCTCTGACGGCGATCAGTTGTAGAATTTTGAAACACGTATTATGTTCGAGTATAATGACTTTTCTGGTGACTAGAAATCTACACTGTAGGAATCAGCATGGGTTTCGAAAAAGACGGTCGTGTGAAACCCAGCTCGCGCTATTCGTCCACGAGAGTCAGAGGGCCATAGACACGGGTTCACAGTTAGATGCCGTGTTTCTTGACTTCCGCAAGGCGTTCGATACAATTCCCCGCAGTCGTTTAATGAACAAAGTAAGAGAATATGGAGTATCAGGTCATTTGTGTGATTGGATTGAAGAGTTCCTAGATAACAGAACGCAGCATGTCATTCTCAATGGAGAGAAGTCTTACGAAGTAAGAGTGATTTCAGGTGTGCCGCAGGGGAGTGTCGTAGGACCGTTGCTATTCACAATATACGTAAATGACCTTGTGGATGACATCGGAAGTTCGCTAAAGCTTTTTGCAGATGATGCTGTGGTGTATCGAGAGGTTGTAACAATGGAAAATTTTACTGAAATGCAGGAGGATCTGTAGCGAATTGACGCATGGTGCAGGGAATGGCAATTCAATCTCAATGTAGACAAGTGTAATGTGCTGCGAATACATAGAAAGATAGATCCCTTATCATTTAGCTACAAAATAGCAGGTCAGCAACTGGAAGACGTTAATTCCATAAATTATCTGGGAGTAGGCATTAGGAGTGATTTAAAATGGAATGATCATATAAAGTTGATCGTCGGTAAAGCAGATGCCAGACTGAGATTCATTGGAAGAATCCTAAGGAAATGCAATCCGAAAACAAAGGAAGTAGGTTACAGTACGCTTGTTCGCCCACTGCTTGAATACTGCTCAGCAGTGTGGGATCCGTACCAGATAGGGTTGACAGAAGAGATAGAGAAGATCCAACGGAGAGCAGCGCACTTCGTTACAGGATCATTTAGTAATCGCGAAAGCGTTACGGAGATGATAGATAAACTCCAGTGGAAGACTGCAGGAGAGACGCTCAGTAGCTCGGTACGAGCTTTTGTTAAAGTTTCGAGAACATACCTTCACCGAAGAGTCAAGCAGTATATTGCTCCCTCCTACGTATATCTCGCGAAGAGACCATGAGGATAAAATGAGAGGGATTAGAGCCCACACAGAAGCATACCGACAATCCTTCTTTTCACGAACAATACGAGACTGGAATAGAAGGGAGAACCGATAGAGGTACTCAGGGTACCCTCCGCCGCACACCGTCAGGTGGCTTGCAGAGTGTAGATGTAGATGTAGATTCGCCGAGCAGATGGAAAACCGCCTATGAACCATCCACAGACTGGTCAGCTCATCGGACCTCTACACAAGTCCGCAAGGCGGATTCGTGCTGGGGACCAGGCGCTCCTTCCCCGTCCTGAAAGCCGTGCGTTAGACTGCACGGCTAACCGCGCGGGCTAAATATATACGTAACTAATATCAAATTTCAAGGCACCGAGTGCACGTTTGGATCGTTAATGTTATTCCACGACTGCGCCCTATTCGTACACAAGATGCAGAAAGTAACGGAAAGACGCTCACAGCTACGTACCGTGTTCCTTGACTTCGGAAGGCGTTCCATACAGTCCCGCACTGCCGCCCAATGAGCAAAATACGAGCGTACAGGATATGAACCATCAGTACGATGGAATTAATGTGGTTTCTAATGAACAAAACGTAGCATGTTATCCTCAATGAAGGGAAGTCTTCAGATGAAAAGTAACTTATGGCGTACCCCAATTGTGTGTTATAGGACCATTACTTTTCACAATAGTTGTAAATGATCTAGCAGATAATGTTGGAAGTTCCATGAGGCCTTTTGCGGATGATGCTGTTCTGTACACAGTAGTTGCGACACTGGAAAATTGTAGCTAAATGTAGGAAGACATTTAGAGGATCGACGCTTGGTGCAGGGCGTGGCGTTTGCCCCGGTGCAGAAACAAATGTAAAGTATTGCGAAAACATAGACATTTATTGTGTAAATTCACTATTGCATGACAATCATTAGAATGATTTCCTTCCATAAAGTATCTAGGAGCATGCGTACAGAGATATTTGAAGTGGTTCGACCACTTAGAATTAACCGCACTTAAGGCATATACTAGACAGATTCATTGCAAGAAGTCTCAGAAAACGTAGTCCGTCATTAAACTAAGTGCCTTAAAAAACATTCGTTCGACCAATACTGGAATACTGTTCGTCGTTTTGGGATCCACAACAGATAACACTGTCTGAGGAAATAGAGACGATACAAAGAAAATCAGTACGTTACATTACACAGGTAACTACGAAAGCATCATGGGGATGTTCAGTCAACTCGAATGGCAGACCCTGCAAAGGATGCGCTCTGCATCACAATATGGCCTACTGTTAGAGTTCCTAGAAGAGTTAGCCGGCCGGATTGGCCGAGCGGTTCTAGGCGCTACAGTCTGGAGCCGCGCGATCGCTACGGTCGCAGGTTCGAATCCTCCCTCGGGCATGGATGTGTGTGATGTCCTTCGGTTAGTTAGGTTTAAGTAGTTCTTAGTTCAATGGGACTGATGACCTCAGAAGGTAAGTCCCATTGTGCTCAGAGTCAATCAGTACACTGCCTCCTCCGATGTATTCGTCGTGAAAAGTCTATGAAGATAGAACTAGAGAGACTCGAGCCCACAAGGAGGCTTCCCAGCAATCGTTTTCCCCACGGACCATACGCGACTGGAAAGGAAAAATGTTTAGTGTCAGTCGTACATAAAGTACCGTCACACACTGTGCAGTGGCTTGTGCAGTATAAATGTAGAAAAATGACCTAGCGATATTGCCTATACCGCTTCGAGAGATAAAGAGATAGAAATAAACTTACTTTTTAATGCAGGTATGTAAACGTGGCAAATGTAATAACAGGTGGCTTTACTTCGTACGGTGAAACAAATGCTCTGATACCTGACGGCAGTGTTGTCGATTTTGATCTGCTAAGCGCAAAAGGCTACGGGCAGTACCGAAATCGTGCGTAATACTGCGGGAACAGTGAGGTGTTCCCTCTGTTAGGTACACATAGTGGCCATTGTGTGCCTGATTGTGGTAGACGCACGAAGTTGCCTCATCAGCGCCATTTTAAATATCACGGATCTCATTTCACGGTACGGACTGTTGACGATGAAGCGAAAAGCAAGTGAAATTTCTGGACATACATGCAACTGAATTTAATTTGCTCCCTTTACTTCTGGGAACTTCCTGCTAAAGTTTACACAGAAAATCAAGTTCAAACTGTACACATAGCTTACAGATACATCCTTTTATACGTAGATGCACTCTTTTCAAAGTACCGAGCGAACCACAAAATACGTGAAATAACATTGCAGGAAAAAGAGAAGTATTTTGTCTCTGCCCTTGGGCTACAAGTCCTACCCCAAGCAAATAGGAAACGTATTGCAGCTCCAAGTTTGCTCTGGCGGGAAGACAGACGGAATGGGTCAAAGAAAATCGACAAACAATTTCAGCTATCGCGCACTGAGTCGTTCGGCCAAAGCTAACCCGTCCTCTCCCTCCGCACTCCTTTCTCTCTGTTCCGTTCAGCCAATCACACAGATACAAATAACGGAACAAACAGTAAGCTTTTCTACCTCAACGATGATTCAGATAGATATATTGTCTGTTTTAAAGCAGCATAGTGCATAACGCTAGACATCTGTTTACAAGCGAATTGGAGCAGGCATGCGGAATATGTTCATTAAGTGATCAAAAGTATCCGGTCACATGGTTGAAAATGACTTATAAGTTCGTGCCACCCTCCAATGGTAACGCTGGAGTTCAATATGGAGTTGGCCCACCCTTAGCCTTGATCACAGCTTCCACGCTCGCAGGCATGCGTTCAATCTATCTTGGGGAATGGCAGCCTATTCTTCACGGTGTGCTGCACTGAGAAGAAGTGTCGATGTCGGTCGGTGAGACCTATCACGAAGTCGGCATTCCAAAACACCTCAAAGGGGTTTTAGATATTCTGCTCAGAACTCTGTGCAGGCCAGTCCATTTCTTTCACCTCCGAATGTAAAAATATTTTGTTGACACCGACCTACATAGGGAGGATCGATCACCAAGATAAAATAAGGGAAATCAGAACTAGTACGGAAAGATATAGGTCTTCATTCTTTCCGCGCGCTATACGAGATTGGAATAATAGAGAACTGTGAAGGTGGTTAGATGAACCCTCTGCCAGGCACTTAAATGTGATTTGCACAGTACCCATGTAGATGTAGATTACAGGGATATTATTGTTGTGTAACCACTCCATCACAGGCCGTGCATTACGAATAGGTGCTGGATCGTGTTGAAAGCTGAAATAGCCATCCTCGAATTGCTCTTCAACAGTGGTAAGCAAGGAGCTGCTTAAATCGTTAGTGCATGCCTGTGCTGTGATAGTGCCACGCAAAACAGCAAGGGGTGTAGGCCCCCTCCATGAAAAACACGACCACGTCATAACACCACCGCCTCCGAATTTTACTGTTGGCACTACAAACGCTGACAGATGACCTCCACCGGGCATTCGCCATACCCACACCCTGCCATCGGATAGCCACTTTGTGTACCGTGATTCGTCACTCCACACAACCCCTACCACTGTTCAGTCGTCCAATGTTTACGCTCCTCACACTAAGCAAGGCGCCGTTTAGCATTTATTGTCGACATGTGTGGCTTACGAGCAGTCGCTCGATCAAGAAATCGAAGTCTTCTCACCTCCCGTCTAACTGTCCTAGTACTGTGGATCCTGATGCAGTTTGGGATTCCTGTGTGATGGTCTGGATAGATGTCTACCTATTACGACCCTCTTTAACTCTCGGTGGTCTCAGTCAACAGACGAGGTCGGCCTGTACGGTTTTGGGCTGTATGAGTCACTTCCCGTTTCTACTTCATTATCACATCGGAAACAATGGACGTAGGAATGTTTAGGAGTGTGGAAATCTCGCGTACAGAAATATGACAGAAGTGACACCCAATCGCCTGACCACGTTCATAGTCCGTGAGTTCCGCGGAGCGCTCAATTCTGCTTTCTCACGATGTCCAATGAATACTGGGTCGCTGATATGGAGGACCTGGCAGTAGGTGGCAGCACAGTGCACCCAAAATGAAAAACGTATGTTTTTATGGGTGTGTGGATACTTTTGACCACATAGCGTATCTTCAGTCACACAAGGAGCAAATCAACGATAAAAGGAACAAATAGGTTCTTGTGGTTTGGATACTTCACAAGAAAATCCAACTGTCGTAGTCAGCAGGGTTCCACAAAGGCTGGTAGTATAAAGCCGTGTAGGAAAAGCGCTTCGTCTAGCAAGGTCGGTACACGACTGCAGTATGCTATACGTGAAAAGGAAGTAGGTGGAGAGATTCGTGCCATCATATCAAATGAAAAATCGAGTGATAGCCAAAATGTTTACTACCTTAGTTACTTTTCTCTCCGAAGAGGATATGAAAAGAATTAGTAAAGGCAACATCCTGAGTGTAGTTTATTTAAGTGATTTTCCTTACTCCCATAATGTTCATTACTTTTAAGTGAATCTGGTAGAAAAACAAAGATTTTCTTGTAGCAATTATGTCTCTTTACAAAAAGTGGTGGATATTTACTATTGACTGCTACGGTCTCACGCCAACGCGATATATTTGTTCCCAAGAAGACTACAATAGAATAAAACATAATATATTTGAAGTTTGATATGAAACAGCAACTCGTTTCTTAAATTGATCTCTGTAATCCGGTCATGCATATTTATGTGTTCTGTGGTTTCCGGATATCCCCTGAGTTATAGATCCACGTCACTGCCAATGATTTGTGTTAAGGTTTTGGAAACTAATCTGTGTTCAAATATTATGAAACAACTAGAGAACAACGATTCATTACCTCTAAACCAGCAGAGATTCAGAAAATATCGTTCACATGAAACACAACTGGATATTTATTCAAAGGAATTAACGAACATACGAATGCGTGGTTCCAAGGTAATATGTACTGATGATATTCCGTGTAGCTTACAGCCGCGTCAGGTGGTTTCAAATCCATGAGCAATCGACCGAGCACTGGCAACCATTGTCAACTGGTGACTGTGCTGTCTGTGCTGCTACTGCCCTTAGTATAGTGACGTTCCTGCACGAGACGCCACTGGTGCCCATTACAGCGCCAAGAAAGGTTATATCTTGGTTGCAAGGGAGCACGGCCCACTTCCGCCTTCCGTTGGCTTTGTGTAGAGCTGTGCTTAACAACAGACCGCTGTCCTTAATGAATGTTTTCAGAAGTGAAACTGATTCGGTCTTCTGGCTTCCAGCAGAAATTAGACAAATTTTGATACTGCTGGAAGATTATGTACGCCTCAGGACGTCAGAATATGTACGTGGTCTGCGATTAGTTTCGCTTAGTCCACAGCTTTCGTGACGTATTAGATTACTACCATAGCTCCCACGCACGCGCAGCAGAATGTTCCACATTACACTACACTGTCCGACCGGCTTCGTCCGTGGTTCATTGCATGTTTTGGAATAGCTGTTTGCCAAGTTTCAGTTGATGCACAGTCTAATCGCTGTGATCTCGTGTCCACTCCTTTCTCAATTGACGATGTCCTTGGCTCAACACGGGAACGCGTAGTTATCATCTGCTGCAGAGCCGCCTGTTCAATAATGTTCTCGGGACGATATGCTCAGAAACACTTGTGCCTGCAGTAGTATTGTTGTCAGATCTGCCTATCCTTCTTTAGAGAGTGGGCAAGCTTCCGATCTCCAAGTTCAGTGATGCGGCGTTGGCGTCCAGTACCTCATCGCCTGCTCGTGGTTACACTGTCCTTCATTATTTTCAGTAGATGCTCACGGCAGCAGAATATGAGCCTCCGGGCTCTCTCGCCGTTTACAGGAAGTCAATAGCAGTCTGCCCTTCCTCAGATGAGCTTACGTGAGCTGATATCCCGATTTCCACCCGACCGTCGCCAGAATGATTCCCCATTTGTGTCTGATTTGCTGTAATTTTAGCCACTTGGACTACTGTCGAAAGGTCATGTGCCTGTGTGTGCTCAACCAGGCATCAGACTGTATGAAATATACAGGATGATTACAATTAAACTTTTAAACCAACGTAGAAATAACACCACTCATCATAATGACGTCAAATTGCAACGGAATATTGTCGGAGAAGGGGGAAAACGTACGGCAGAAGAAAAATAAATAGTTACAAAATGTAGCAATAGTATCATAATTTAATATTGGTCGACTACAAATGACAAATGAATCATACAACAATGCCTAAGGTGTACGTTTTACGCTAAACAAACTCTACTACTCAGTGTGCATGGGTGTATAGGTGTGATACTGTTAGTCACGTAAGCGCATCCACCACGGCAAGGTCATATCACATCGGATGTGAAAAATAGGTTTTTAATTGACCTGAGGACAAAAACCGCATAACAGCCATCGGTTACATAGTTTTTCATTGCGCTTAGGCCAAAAAACGCATAAAATGCATCAATCACATCCGTTTTTAACTGTCCTGAGGCCGAAAAAAGTATAAAAAGCATCACTCAAAATCAAATCGGATGATTAATTTCCATGTGAATGGCGCAAAATAAGTTCAGTATGCTGTAAACCGTTTGCTGCAACAAGTCGAAATCGACTTCCACAACTGATCGAACTGTTTCCGGGGTCACGTTCGGAATGTGTTGCGCAATGCGTGCCTTCAGTGTAGCTAAGTTTTCAGTCGGAATACTGAATACAACATCTTTCAGACATCCCCACAGCCAGAAGTCACATGGATTAAGATCAGGTAATCGGGGCGGCCAGGCTGTAGGGAAATGGCGGCTAATAATTCTGGCATTTCCGAAATGGTGCTTCAGTAGCTCCTTAACTGGATTTGCAATGTGCGGAGATGCGACATCTTGCGTAAAAATGATCCCATCCACGCAGCCACGCTGTTGGAGAGCTGTAATGATGTGGTCGCACAAAAGACAATCGTAGCGCTTGCCAGTGACGGTACAGGTAACACGACCAGGAGCACCACTCTTCGAAAAAATATGGGCCCATGCTAAAAAATGCCGTAAACCCGCACTACACACTAACCTTTTCAAGATAAAGTGTTGCTGGCTGATTTGCGTGTAACTTTTCCGTTGCCTGTATATGACAATCCCGTGTATCGTTATATCCTGTCAGATGAAACTTGTCTTGGTCTGTCCACAAAAGCTTCCACGACCAATCATTGCCGGTCAAAGTGGCCGTGCGGTTAAAGGCGCTGCAGTCTGGAACCGCAAGACCGCTACGGTCGCAGGTTCGAATCTTGCCTCGGGCATGGATGTTTGTGGTGTCCTTAGGTTAGTTAGGTTTAACTAGTTCTTTCTAGGGGACTAATGACCTCAGCAGTTGAGTCCCACAGTGCTCAGAGCCATTTGAACCATTTTGACCAATCATTGTCCACTTTCTTGTGAGCAAGAAATTCTAAACAAAGGTCTCTCTTCCTGGCAGGTCAACAGGAACCAACTGGTGCACATGGGTAATTTTGAATGGATATCAAGAAGAATGTCTCGTATGATTTTACCCACCGTGCTCACGGGTATGTCCAATGTTCGGGCAATTCTCTGTGCACTACACGTTTGCTCACCACCACTCGTCTCCTCCTGTATTGCTGTGGCGACTGTTTCCACTGACGTCGAATCAATTCGTTTCTCTCTCTGCCAGGTTGTACACCAGAACAACCCGTCTTTTCGAATTTCCAAATCATTTTCTCCAGATCCACGGCAGTCGTCGGACCAAGGCCTTTTTTTCAAACCCTTCAGTGTCCGGGACTTACGCAGAGCGACGTGTGTACAGTTATCATTCTTGTAATACAGCTTTACAAGCAGAGAGCGATCCTGCATTGAGACAGTCATGGCGAGCATCGCAGGCGCGAAAGGAGGAAAAGCCGTGTACCCGGCGTGTTTATACCAAATTCAATGGGTCGTCAGAATCACAAGTGTTTTCATTTAAGTATTCTGACACATAAAGCGCGATCTATAGATTTATTTTCACACTATTCTTTTCTTCTGCCATACGTTTTCCCCCTCCTTCGATAATATTCCATTGCAATTGGACGTCATACTGACCAGTGGTGTTATTTCTACAGTGTTTTGAAAGTTTAATTATAACCATCCTGCACATTACCCTGGTTTACAAAGTCATAAGTTCATTTAACCTCCCTATTTGTGTGTACTGTAATGGACGTTCTCTCTTCACGTCTATTAAACTTTATATCTTTTGTAATTGCTGTTATGTTCTTCATATAAAATTTTAAGTTAATTTATTCTACAGGAACCTTGTTAGTGCAACGTCACCTAAGTAAGGATTTATTTCGCCATGCATTAGTTCCCGGCCCATTTTCAGGTTCTAGTTCATGTAGTGAACCAAATCTAGATTTTTCCACCATGGTTTTAGATTATCGAATGCTGTGTGTCACCTGCGTTTGGCTGTATGAGATGCGTTTAGTTTGCGTCTATCCTTCCATGTCCCTTCTGTCCATCCTTCCTAGGCGCGCAGTCCGGAACCGCGCGACTGCTACGGTCGCAGGTTCGAATCCTGCTTCGGGCATGGATGTGTGTGATGTCCTTAGGTTAGTTAGGTTTAAGTAGTTCTAAGTTCTAGGGGACTGATGACCACAGATGTTAAGTCCCATAGTGCTCAGAGCCATTTTTTGTCCATCCTTCATCCCCTTCCCACAAGCCTTCGCGTAAATTACACGATTTATTCATATACTTCCGTTCGTACATTTTAATATTCTTTCATCGGGTTTGCTCTTTTTGTTTTTGCACTTGATATGATTCTATTTTTGTTAAGAGAGCCGACTTTTAATTCAAATTTCGAACGCAAAACGATCTTGCCACCTAGTTTATGTTACAGAACTGCGTGATTAGATGAGAACCAATGTTAGAACTGAATTAATGTCACACAATAACACTTATTAATATTTTATGGTATTTAAATATTTTTGTCACTGTGTTTCAGTATGGTTACTCTTAATGTCATACATACGTTATATTTGTACTTAAATCTGAATTATGATCATTTTTCGAGATGTTCTGATGATGGGACATCTTCGAAACGCGTGAACAAATAAGAGTTCTTTAACAGCAAGTCAACTTTCTTTATTGTTTGCAACTGAAATGGTGGGAAAAAATGCGTGTTCAGTAGAAATAACTTGATGTGGATCAGCAGCTTTGATCTTACTTACGTGCGAAAGCGATCTGTTAACGCAGAGGAGACACAGAAATATGCTCTGATTAGTTTACGTTCCTACGAGAGCATTGGCACGGTCAGTGTAATCATGGGTACAACCCCTTGCGGAATAAAGCAATGATGACGTACTTGCACCAGTCAGAAGCAGCGGATGACCTTTTAATAGTTACTGCAACGGAAGCGATAACGGTCATTTGTTCCTGGCAAAGACAATCGAGGATCTCGTCGAAAGCTCGAGATTTTACCCAGACTTGTAAACCGAATTGTTTACTACAGGGTGTATCACAACTAATGGCGTAAATGCATATAGTTCCAAATACACGATATATGAAGCAAAAATTTCACAATAAACAATTGTGTCTTGATTCTGTGTAAACGTCATACGACATAGGAAATATAACAATACAGTAAAACATTAAGAAAAGTTATTAGAGATACTTTGGTAGATGTTCAGGTGCTTTGAAAGAACAACAGTTTCGTGACTACACTCCTAGTTAAAGAGGTGTTCGAAGCGCAGTCCTTGTAGCTGAATGCAGGGCTCTGCCCGTCGCCGCATTGAGTTTAGAATCCTTTCAAACAGATCTAGATCATTTCAAAATTCCTGACAATTACTGCCAACTCTCTGCTGAAATTCTTCAACCGCTTTAATCTCAGTGGTGCACAATATACCTTTAAGGTGGCCTTAAACACAAAACCCCGTGGGGTCCAGATCAGGTGTTCTTGGAGGCACGGTACACGTGTTCCTCGCTCAATCCATATTTCGCCATATCGGCGTGTTAGATGTCGTCTTACCACACCAGCAAAGTATGTCGGTGCTCGAACGTTCATATACTACATTCTATGGCGTTGCTCTAAGGGAACACCCTCGAGCAATCCTACTAGATGACGCCGCAGAAACCGAAGGTAATTCCATCCATTGAGGTTTGTTTGATAGCACGATCGGTCCAATAAAACCATTACTTAGTACCCCAAATCTCACATTCAATGAGAAAAGTCATTGATCTGGAGATTCAGGCACAGAATAGGCATTAGAGTCTAGATAGCTCCGAATTGTGAGAATTGGGATAATGAGAGACATCATCACGAGTGGTCCATGCTTCATCAGTAAATAAAATTTTATTGTTAAACGAAGAGATGCCTACAGATTTTTGTTGCCTCCAATGACAGAACGTTGGTCTATTACCAAAGTCAGCCTCATTAAGACACTGAATTCGTTTGAGGCAGTACACTGAACACTTCTGTGGCTCATTCTAGGAATTCGTGTGGCAAGTCTCCTGATCGAGAATCCTGGAGAATGTTTGACTCTTTCCAACATCACATCTTTAGATACAGGTGTAACTCGTGCATGAATAGCCACTGCCAGGACATGTACAAAGCTCCCAGTTCACCAGAGGCGTTGATGCACCCTGTAAACATTCGACTCTCAGGGTGCCTTCGAGTACAAGCGTGCAGCCACTCGTGCATTGACGTTAACTCTGCTATTCATGAAATGCACATCCGCCTACTCCTCATTACTGTAATGTTCAGTCTTATTGCCAACACTCCTTAAACACAACTGATGATCTGCAAACAACTGACGTATGTGGCAATGTGTGTACCGTATTGTCGTATCCATTCTGTTTGCAACTCGTCGTCTCCGAAATGTAAACAAAAACGTCAGCACGGACAGGCATGCGGCGTTTACAAATAATCACGTCAGTGGCGGCTGGTAACCACAAAGTCGCATTCATCTCGCCAACGTTTCGTTCGCTGACCTATGTTCAATGAGAATATTTTTCTTCTGGTATCGTGCACTGTCAAGTGTATCCGTTTCCACCATTAATTATGACACACCTTGTGCAAGTTCCTTAGTTTTTCTCACAACCAACGACACCTCCATCAGAGCGTAAGGATTATATATATCATGAAATTATTTCTGGTATGAAACAAAATTCCCAAGACAAAAATGAAAAGAGACAGTATAGGAGTACTGTATTTTGTGTAGCTCTCTATGTCGTTGCGTAAGGGGTGAACCAGATCTCCACCGACAAATTTCTGAAGTACTTCAGCGATGTCTTCTCAACATTTTGGCACCAGGGATCCATGATGTCAAACAGCTCGGTACAGAGCAATAATGTAATTCTTAATTATTCAGTTTATTGGTCCAGTTACGTTTGTCTTTGGCAAATGCCATTAAACAATAAAAAACACTACAACGAAGCTACCACGAAACATAAAACACATCCTGTTCCTTGTAGAAGCCTATGTACAAATGCGAAAGGGGCTGTGATGTTGTCGCATCAGGAACAGCTCTTCGTAGGTGTCGTTGTACCGATCTTCCAATGCATTCAGTGAAACCGTACAGTAAGTGCGAATCGACCTAACCTTCAGAAGAAGACCTACCCATACTGTTGTACTTCACTGTTAACACGCAACTAAAACTGCAGGAAAAACAAACCCGAGTCATAAGAATGCAGTGTAACGTTGGTATTATTATTGCCACCAGCATTTATCGTGAGTGAATGGAAGCAGTTCGCTTCCAAACAAGACACACAGTGAATACCGTTAACATTTCCACTGTTGCGTAGTTCCAGCGTAATATAGATACAACGCTTATTGTTACAAGAAACCATACGAAATGCAATAACTCTATAGTAAGCCGCTGGTGACACGTTCGCAGAACGTATCCCTGAACGAACTCCGAAAGTCTGTCGTTGCAGTTCTGGTTCACCCTGTACATGCGTACGTGAGTGAATGAAGGGACAGAGGGACTTCCGGACAGTTCCTTTATTATCAATGCTATTAAAAGAAAGCGGATGAGAAATTGTTTCAACAAAGGAAATCAGCAATCGGCATCTCGCGGAGTGTAGCTAAACAAGGATTGAGATCGATTGTCGGATGTAACCTTTGCGGCAGTCAGAAATTACGTGACCTCAGCACCTTCATCGCCCACGCCCCACAACACTCTGTAAAGGTTACATTTGCATGTGTGATGAAGAAATAGCTCGTAATGACAGAAAGGCGGTGTTCACTTTGCTGACATGTACACAAGACGGACATCAATTAATCTCATTAGATATTCCGGAAAACTACTGCAAACTTAGTTTGTCATTTTTTAACATCTAGAACAGCAGTATCTGCGTCAGAAATCTACATTACAGTGAAGGCATAAATTATGAATGAAGTGGGAACCCACTGCCCAATACCATAAGAGACAGTGCTGTAACTTTGAACACGTTTCAGACTTTCGGCTCCAGACAGCTCTGTGATAGAAGTTTAATACATTTTAATACATTTTGCGATTCAGTTTTGAAATCATAACATTCACTATTTATATGATGCGGTCCTTTTATAATACTACAAAAATTGCAATGTAAAATTAGGATCGTCTGAACAGTGAAAACGTGATTCAAATATCTCGCTGACATTAAACGCGTTGTAACCGAGAAAATCATGTCGATGCTAAATATAATCATCTGTTACATTTTTACTCTACTAGACAGCAACAATCAGTAAGTGAAATCAAATTACGCAAATTAAAACCCAAAGCAAGTTACAAGTTAAAGGCATTTTGCAGTAAGAGCAGTTAAAAGATAACACAAATTTCCATTTGCAAGACGAAACGGCACTGTTGAACATCAAAGAAACTCAGTTCATTTGTCCATATCACGTATTCCGTGCTAACAGACCTTCTGCTTCACAAGATGATGCAAGAATAAACGAAGTACGGCTTCACTGTGCACATACTAAACAATTAGTTCCAAAACATGTAACGTTTTACTCGCCACAAAATTCTGTACCTGAGGAACTCATAGTTTTAATACAGGGTAATTCAAAATGATCTACACACTTTCAAGTTATTATACAAACTTTTGATTGAAGTAATGTTTTACATGATTATATCTGACGTTTCAGTAATACATTGCATCCAGACGAACGGAGAGGGCAATCTGTGTCATTGAGCTACAAGAGCGAGCCCGTAGCTGCTGCGTGTCCGAGAATCAGGGCAATCTTCAACTAGGTTCTGCTTACGATACTTTCCATTTACGAGTGGATTCCGAAGTTTAAAGGCAAAATCAGTGAGTGGCCATGAACAACTGAAGAACAGTCTGAACGGAAGAGGAAAGCTTTCCGCAGAAATCCAAAGTCAATGTATTATACCAGTAGTGAGCTAGGTACCCCACAACGATGTGTTCGCAGAATGTTGAGAAAACGACTAATTACGAAACCATTTCGGAAGCAGGTGCTCCAAGTTATTACAAACGATGACAGAGGTCTGCTGAAACAGTTTTGTCTTAGTATCCGCAGTTCAGGGAGGATGACTATTTCGCTTGCAGGTGGATTTTCTGTTGGAATGATGATCTCAGATGTAAGTCCCAAAGTGCTCAGAGCGATTTGAAAGTCAAAATTTGTTGACGCCGACCTACATGGGAAGAAACAATCGTCATAATAAAATAAGGGAAATGACAACTCGCTGGGAAAGACTTAGGCGTCGTTTATCCCGAGCGCTGTTCGAGAATGGAATAATAGACAAGTATTATGAAGGTGGTTCGATGAACACTCTCTCAGGCAGTTAAACGTGATTCGTGGAGTATCCACGTGGATGTAGATGTAAATGTAGACGAAATGAAACCAATGGCGACCAAGAATAGAAGACAGACCATCGGTTGGATAGTTTAAAGTCTTGTCGGTTCGACAGCCGACCACGGTCTGCCAGACGTGTAGAATGACGAGTTCCCAAGCTGCAGCGTGCAAACACAAGAACCTTAATAACTAGGGCATTGTTGACGTCTGACCCCACATATCATTAATAAAAATGTTTCCTTCTAGACGATACTTCGATGTATAGCGTCGAAAATACCATTTTCCGTCATCACCTTTGACATCGATTTTTTCGAAAAGTTTTAGCAAAACTTGAAACACGTATATCTTTCTTTTCAACATAGAACGTTGGGGCGTGTCACATAGTGGGCGTTAGAAAATTTCCGCACGACTACAACAAAACCAGTTACTTATTATTAATGTAACATGAGATTTTATTTAATCACTGTTTTCTCGACTAGTGATCGTTATTCCGATAAAGAAATCTCCACCTGGAAACGTGTAGCACTGTTGTCAGTCGAGCAGTGTAAATGGCACTAAGTTCATGTAGAAAGGTGATCATATATAACCAGCGAACAAGCTACTTGTATGATAAGTAATCCCAACTGTACAAGAGTAATCATTTTTAATAATATTCAGTGCTATTGCGTAATAGTCTCATTACTAGTTGCAGATCTTCTATCAAATTTACCGCTCCTATTAATCGAGGTGGCAACACTTTCCTTTAAGCAAAATGTATAGTTTTGTCAGACAATACCTCACACATACAACACTAATCTATTTTTCCCTGTCAAAATATTTCATAAAATTTGTTACGAAATACATGGTTCCATACATCAACATATAATAATTGGTATCACGTAAGATGCTGTTTGCATTGATATACGTCCACTCTATTAAAAGATTATTCATAGCCTAACTGGAATTCATTACCTCAGAGTCGGTTGCGGACCACCAATACACAATTATTATCGCAATTATGAACAACAAGACTTATGTCTGTATAAAAATTCAGATTAAAACCGCCGCTGCAATATTTCACTATGATGGCGGATGAAATAAGATAACGTATCGATTCTGCTTCAGGCACTGTTTCACTACTAACAAGTAATATATGTCAAATCTTTCTTTTACCTTCACTATATACATTAACATTAGAAAATACCGGGTGATCAAAAAGTCAGTATACATTTGAAAATTTAATAAACCACGGAATAATGTGGATAGAGAGGTAAAAATTGACACACATGCTTAGAATGACATGGGGTTTTATTAGAACAAAAAAAATGTTCACAAAATGTCCGACAGATCTCTTGCGTGCGTCGTTTGGTGATGATCGTGTGCTCAGCCGCCACTTTCGTCATGCTTGGCCTCCCAGGTACCCAGACCTCAGTCCGTGCGATTATTGGGTTTGAGGTTACCTGAAGTCGCAAGTGTATCGTGATCGACCGACACCTCTAGGGATGCTGAAAGACAACATTCGACGCCAATGCCTCACCATAACTGCGGACATGCTTTACACTGCTGTTCACAACAGTATTCCTCGACTACAGCTTATGTTGAGGAATGATGGTGGACATATTGACCATTTCCTGTAAAGAACATCACCTTTGCTTTGTCTTACTTTGTTGTGCTAATTATTGCTATTCTGATCAGATGAAGGGCCATCTCTCGGACATAATTTTTGAACTTTTGTATTTGTTTGATTCTAATAAATCCCCATGTCATTCCAAGCAAATGTTTCAATTTGTACCTCTCTATCTACATTATTCCGTGATTTATTCAGTTTTCAAATTTATGCTAACTTTTTGATCACCCGGTATTTTTCAATCTTAATCAGTTGTTATTCAGCATTTACCAATAATCCGCGCTGTAGGTCAATAGTGCTAACGGCTGCTCTCCTTTGTAGCTGCTCAGAAAAACTTAACATTTATATAGTATAGAAACTCTATTTTTCAAATATTAATTAACAACATAACACAGTTCTTACACACCTCTGTGTTATGAGACATCTATCATTTCTGACCAGTTCAACAGTTTGAACGAGAAGAAGGAATATTCTAGAAGAACGATACATAACAAAAGACTGAGATTTTCATTATCCTTCTCCATGGGTATTATCTGAGATACAGTTTCTTACAGAATATTAAATTATGTCATCGACAATAATTATTTATTAGTTTACCATCGGTGAAGTCATTTTTATTAATATCACGATAATGTTTATTCGCACTGCACATATAACGATGTCGCGAATATGATTTTGAATAAAATATAGGCGTTGATATTACAACGTCCTTCCAAAACTTGACCAAAGTCGGTGATTAACACGTCAGACTCTCTCCTTGTTAGACCAGGTATTTAAAAAAAAATATTTACATGATGGCATTTTATACGTTCTTTCTGTAAAAATGATTAAATTCTGTTCAATAATTCCTCTATAGCACTGAAGGAGTTGTTAATGTGGAACATCTGTTTCCAGTTTCTCATTGATATGCTCGCCAAACAAATTAGAACTTCGTAAGCTATTTACTATTTATTGTTACTATACTAGATTAATAAGGTGTGCAGTATATATTGAGAGTATAAAACGGAGTAAGCCTTCTCTTCATAGTTTAAAACCAGCCCGTTTCCGCAAAATCAGGCAATACCTATATGAAAAATACGATTTATTGCCTTTTACTTTCAATTTTTCTTTTTTTCGGAAACCGTTCTTGTATAATAGTTACGGAAGAAAGTAGAACAGATTAACTTTAAATTACGACAGCCGTTTACCTAGTTCGAACGTATTTGTACTGATAGTGAACGTTTGTAACGCCACGTACCATCGTAGAATCATCCAGGAAACTATTTTTACTGCTGTTAACTATATTTATTTTGATGTTTATCATCATTATCTTTAGGGATACCGTACCAGAATCTGTAAATTAGGATGGCTAACATAATTGATTATGTATGTACCGTGCTTGTTAAGTTTTATATTTATTCAGAGAGACGCAGTGGGAGAACATTTCACACAGTCATTAGTCTCTTGTTAATTTTGACTTTTCTGACTTAAACGCAAAAGTACGTAAGTAATAATTGATATTATATTTGAGGTATGATGTAAACTTATTTAAAAACAAATTCGTTCATTAGACGAAGAAATGTGTTACGCTTCAGATGACCGTACATGACGTCATTATGTGGGGGAGCTTTTCGTTACTTGCGAAGAAATATTTACGGCTAGATTTGTAATTCATGAAATAGAATTAGCAGTATTACAACCGAACTAGATAGAAGGTAAGAGGGAAAAATATATGACACATTAAATGAACTGAAATGCGTTACTACTAAGCGACGTTATTAGTTATCCCAGTAAATGAAGAGACCAGCACAAAGTTAATAGTCTGAGGATTAGAAAATCAATTATGAAAGACAATCAGCAGAAGAACGGAGTACGCTGTCGTAATATTTTGGAAAGCGCTACGGAGTAGATACTATGACAGTTAAAGAATCAATCGAGAAAGTTAATAGTTGGCAAGGGTACTACAATTTTTTTTAAAAAAATTATTTTGTTTTAGCGTTTGGGGTGCATCAAAGAATTTCTTAGTCTATGCTTAGTCAATACTTCTTTAGTCTGTGGCACCAATTTACTTGCTGGTTAGTATGCCACTGACACGAACGAAATACACCCTTGGATAAAAAGAATTGCGGACACCAGAAAGAAATTATCCAAATGGAACGGAAATCAGTAGGTGTAATGCACACGTAGAGAGGCACGAAGACAAGCGGTATAAATTCTCGCTACCTGCGAGAGGGCATTATCTTGCTGGAATGTAAGCCCAGGATGTTTTGCCATGAACTGTCAAAAAACGAGGCGAAGAATATGGTCGACGTATCGCTGTGCGGTAAGGCCTCTGCGGGTGACAACCGAGGGGGTCCTGCTATGAAAAGGAATAACACCTCAGACCATCATTCCTGGTTGTTGGACCGTATGGTGGGCGACATTCATATTGGTATCGCAACATTGTCTGATGTGTCTCTAGACACGTCTTGGCGTGGAATCGCTTTGTCTTGGGTGGAATGGTCATCTTCGGTGAGATACGCTTCGAACTGAGCCCTGTGACCTGCAAAGACGTGTCTGGAGGCGCCCCATACAGTGGTGGGATACCTAAGACCTGACAATCAGGAGAGATGGTCTTGATTGCCACCTCATCTCATAGCACGATCTTTTGCGTTGTCATCCATAGCACACTTACACCGCAGCTGTACATCGGCGGATATCTACGTCGCTGATATCCCACGCCCCTTTTCATGCGCTCCTGTGCTTGCACTTCATCAAGATGATGTCCATCCGCACACTGCGAGACATTTACTGGTTATCTGCATGCTTGTCAAACCTTATCTTTACCACCAAGCTCCTCGGATCCCTTTGCAGTTGAGAACTTTAGGAGCTTGAACGACAGGGTCCTTAAACAAGCTCGGGTTTTGATGATCTAACGTGCTAATTTATAGAATTTGGTACCATATCGCTCAAGAGGATATCCAACAACTCTGTTAACCACTGTCATGCCAAAAAATTGCTTGCATAAGTGCCAGAAAAGGAGTAATGCGTTATTGACTCGTTCAATCTGTGAAGCTCTTTCTCTTTAACAACACACTCAATTTTAATGAAGTTGTAATGATTCAGTTGTCGATAAACGCACGTAACATCTATGGATTTTCGTCTTACTCGGATAATACCTTCGTGTTGCGAATTTTTTTTCGTTGTGTTTTTTACTCAGGTATCTTACGTTGGTACGCGTTAACACGTCTAGAAGTCGTGGAAGCCTACTTGCGTAGTTTTGGTGACGCCAATTACATATTTATGATGCACGTCAGGGAAGCATTACATGTCCACTCCGTATATCAGCGATCTCTGGGTGCAGCTAGCCGCAGACTGATAATGACGCACTATCTGCCACAGAGTTTTCATGCGTTGTCGCTTAAAAGGCTGTTATTTAGATAGATGTCATGTATTGGGGAAGGGAGGAGTGTTGAATGTTCGTGGCCTTTTTTTGCCGAGACGTCCATGCAGTCATTCCGCAGAACGCCTTCGTGCACTGATGCGCAGAGGCATCAGCGAAGACTTTTCATGGGACTTTCCGCAGACGATGTTCAGTGGCAGTCGAACTTAAGCATAAATAAGTGTAAAATATTAAGTATAAATAGGCGAAGGGACCCGTTACTATTGAGTATGGCATTGGTCAAAAATTACTGGAAACAGTAATAACATGAAGTACCTAGGAGTAGGAGAGGGTTGTGGAATTCCATGCTGTGGAAATTTGCCCTCCAAGAATCGAGTCCATAAAGTAAAAGTCATTACACTTTTGGTCTTTCCAATGGATCGCATATGCGTAACATTCAGTTGTGTTAGTCTGAAATGTTTAGTTTGCACCACGTTATTAACCAATTTTACGTGAGATTGTATTACCCACATTGAAACTCAATTTAAATTCCGAGTGAAACTTTGTAACACCGCAGCTTTTATGCTGTATGGATTTTTTTTTTTTTTTTGCTTTATTTAATGTTACATTGTTGATCGTCTGTAAATGTGTTTGAATCGATAGCATAAAATTGTGTACTCTTTTCTTTGTCAAGCATTTGATGTCGTGATTTGATTCTATGCAAAGTAGTGTATCTGTAACTTAAAATTCTTTGTCCCATTTGGAGGGAACAAAACTTACTGTATATAATTGTAATTTTATGTGAATAATTTTTTGTAGAAGTGTCAATATGTGAAAATGTTCTGTCTTATTTAACGTATTTGTTTACTGTTACGTAAATTGCTGATCCTCACTTAGGGCTCTTAGTTATTCTATATGTAAAAGTTGTAGTGGTTCCCCTCGGGAACGGAACTGTGTAGCGCGCGCAAATTGTGGTTGGCCTATGTAGAAAAGGTGGAACTGATAGTCAGTCGAGGACGACCAAGCAGTTGGAGACGAGCTACGAGTCGGGGATGAGCTACGAGTTCATGCACTACCATGTAAAGGATGCATATTGTGCTGATTCAGAGAGAGGTTTTTCCTGCTACTTTCCAATGCCTCGGATGGCTGGATAAATAACTGGAACTAATCTGGAATTTTTATCTATCATCGTCACCAAGAAATGACAGAGTCCAGCAATTCTGTCTGCGAATCCACCTACCAACGTGCAGTTGCCACCACATTGCGCGATCATAGCATCGTATTGCTATAATGATGTACAGTGAAGGATCAGCTTAATAGATGTGTTATTGTGCTGAAATATAAGGTAATTTATATCTAAATTTATGTACCAACCTTGATTTTCTCCTCATCATAACACCTCTCAGGTTCCTCTCCGTTTGAGCTAAAGTGATATCCGAGTGTCCTTACTAAAAGAAGTTAAAGCCTAGAGTTTGCTAATTAATGCCTCTTGAACATAGTGAAGAGAAAGTTAAAGTTAATGTGGCAAGAGAGTGAGTTAAAGTTATTGATGCTTGCTGAAATAATTTTCCCAGTAAAACTGCTTATTTAAAGTTTTTGTTGCTAACTTCAATATTAAAAGTTCTTAAGACTGAGGCTTATAAGGCAAACGATCACATTATTGTCTGCAGTAAATTCTTAAAGGTGAGTCAGTTCTTGCAATTCGGTCAGTATTGTGTTTCGCTGTAGTAAAAGTGAGAAAGCTGCAGTTGTTGAACATTATATATTCAAGTTTGCTAAGTGTTTGTGTATTTTGTGTATTATAAGTGCATGTTAGTAGTAATGTTATAAAGACCATTCACTTTATGTAAGCCTGAAAGTAATAGAGTGTTTCGGTATCTCTTATAAATTTTGCAAATAGTTTGTGCTGCTGCAGTTGTTAGCTTCAATCTTGAAACATATGTGTGTCAGAGTTCATTGCACTCGCGTGTGGCTAAGTCTAGGTTGTGTTTGTCCATTATAGTTACTTGTACCTACTTTCATAAACGAGAACATTAATCTTTCTCTTGCCTAATTAGGCTGGCGACCGTTTCCCTTATTCTGTAAACAATATAGCTATGCAAAATTTTGTTTGTTACTATTCCAATATGTACGTAATTTTGACTTTCATTTCCGATAAGCCACTTCCGTTAGGAACAACACGGTCAACATAACAAAATTCCTCTCAGAGGGTAACACTGCTCTGTTGCTTTATACCAAAATTGCTATAACAAAATAATTCTGTTTTGCAAACTGCCTCAGTTTTGAGGTTAAGGTATAGCAGTAACAGACGAGAGTGTTATAACTTGTTCAGAATTTATCAGGACTTATCCAAAAGTTTACAAGATACTGTAATCTTTCAATTACGAAAAAGTGGTTCAAATGGCTCTGAGCACAATGGGATTTAACATCTGAGGTCATCAGTCCCCTAGAACCTAGAGCTACTTAGAATCCAACTAACCTAAGGACATCACACACATCCATGTCCGAGGTAGGATTCGAACTTGCGACCATAGCGGTCGCGCCGTTCCAGACTGAAGCCCCTAGAGCCGCTCGGCCGCAGCGGCCGGCTCAGTTACGAGGCGAGCAGTTAGTACAGGGGTAGAAGAGAATTAAAGACAAAATGAGACTCTACACCATTAACATACTGATGTAAAGAAATAATAATCAAATAAGTAATTATAATAATTTTAAAGATTTTTATGAAACTTATAATAAAATTTTCAAAGGTATCTTTATACTGTCTCAATCGCATTTAAGATTAAAAATTTGTTCAAGGTAATGACTGCTTCCGGTAGCGTAAGTACCATCTTCAGACCACATGTATTAGCAGTTTACAACACATATGCATCGTCCATAACAGTATTACTTTATATCTTGAGATAAGATCTGTCAAATTCGCCCACTATCTGGAGCAGCAATAGAAAGAAAGAGCCTGTGTAGCTTGGTAAAAGAAAAATTGCGTTGAAAAGGCTGTGTAACTGCGACTGAAACTATATGAAGATCTTTTTGAAATTTTTCAAGAGTTTCATAGAAAGTACATAAAATTTTATCGTTATGCATGGGACAGAATGAGTACCTAACGTGTTAGAAAAAAGCAAGCAGAAAACATATTTGTCCGATAATAATGCCTGTGGTAGTGTTAGGGATAAAAAGGTAGGATTAAGGGTTTTCGACAGCCCTTGGGCTAGGAACGCGTTGTAGACGCTACAGAAGAATCGTCTTCGTGTCATTCTTTTAGAGTACAGTCAATGTTTGAATATTACACACTTCCTCTTGCTAAGGCAGCTGGCGCAAATCGGTTGATTCTCTTTGCATTTTGTGTCGTCTATGGCGGACTTTGTGAAAGCACCTTTAGTTCATTGTCGGTTCCTCGGAAAAACACAAGGAAGGGCTCTTTCTTTTACTATATTTTCGCTGCCACCAGCGGACCAAAACCCAACCGAGGATTCCAAGACGGGAGAGTACAGAAAATGGCAAAAAATTTCACGATATATTCCTACGCTCGGAATCTCGAGCAGCCTTGAAAATTTTCTTGATATCACTATGCATGATATAGATGTTTAAAGTTACACTACGTTTACAAGTATAACCCGGTATGAGGAGAAATCTAAGTAATTAATTACCGCAGCCAAAATCCTCAAACTTTAGATGTGTATTTCCTGGGTATTTATCCATAAGATAAATCTCCCTGTCTTCAAAAATCTTTATTTTTTATCGGGAAACGCTCCAGCGATTTGTTTACTGGGTACGAAAACCTAGCCGCGGAATCCGAGACGGCCATGTACAGGAAATAAATGTAATTTCTACTAAGCAATCCTGTGATTGCAATCTCGAACAATCTTGAAAACTTTTTTCGTTTCCTACATACAGAGGGTCAAAGTTACCCTCCCTTTACACGTAAAACGCGCACGTAGAACGCAGCGTGAGCCGAAAACGTAATTTGTAAAGTACGTATAATGAGGAGATACGCTGTAAAGTGTATCCGTTTTCATCTGGGAACACCATGTAGCAGTAGTAAAGCACATGCAAATCTTTTTTGGAAGTGCAAAATGAGCTCTGCGTTATTTCAATTCTACGTAAGCAGACTATCTAGATTTTACTGACAAACGTGTTACAGTCCCTGCTGCAGCGTACTGCGAGTATTTTCCTATTTATTTAAAGAATTTCATGAAAATTGGGGTACCAGCTGCCTCATTCTACCTTCCACACAAGCTTTAAAAATGTTTCCAAAAATTTTGATACGCGAACATATTCCTATTTTTGTTTGCTCAGAGAGAAGAAGACAGTGGCAGTGGCATAAAGATGGAAAAGTAATAGATACTTTAAGGTAGCAAACCGTAGTAGCGTTTTAGAAAAAGCGAATGCCACAATAGCAGTGTGACAAAATTAGGCGGACACAGTGGCAGTGGAACATAGTTGACACTGACACAACAGCGTAAGGAAAAGAGTGAAGGACACATTGATAGCCTGGTTTGGGCAGGCGGGGGGGGGGGGGGGAGGATGGAGGGAAGACTACAGAAAAAGAGAAAGTGGAAGTGGATGAGAGCCAATGATGATGAGATAGCCGGCCGAAGTGGCCGTGCGGTTAAAGGCGATGCAGTCTGGAACTGCAAGACCGCTACGGTCGCAGGTTCGAATCCTGCCTCGGGCATGGATGTTTGTGATGTCCTTAGGTTAGTTAGGTTTAACTAGTTCTTAGTTCTAAGTTCTAGGGGACTAATGACATCCGCAGTTGAGTCCCATAGTGCTCAGAGCCATTTGAACCATTTTTTTTTCGATGAGATAGTATAAGACGGTAGAAAAGTGAAAAAGAGAGATAGTGATGGTGAGAAGAGACAGAAGCAGTAGGAAGAAACGAATGAGGCGGTACCAGAAAGAGAGCGCAAGAGGGTGACAGTGACTGTAAGAGCAGACTGTAGTAGTTGGACAGAACGGAGGGGACTGTGACTGTGACACGGAGACAAATAAATGATGGCAATGAGCTGGGCTGAATGAGTGAGTGTCAATGGGCAAGTGGGAGTGATGGGAATAAACGACTTACAGTGATGGACTAGTGGGTGAGAGTTAGCTAGTTAGGAAAGCTTGTGGGAGTTTGGAATTTGCATGTTAAAATGCGTGAATATGTTCGCATGCGTCACTTTTTGGAAGAACTAAAGTGCTGAAAAAGGAACAATGAATAAGCTTGTAACCCACTTAAAAAAATGGCTCTGAGCACTATGGGACTTAACTTCAGAGGTCATCAGTCCCCAAGAACTTAGAACTACTTAAACCTAACTAACCTAAGGGCATCACACACATCCGTGTCCGAGGCAGGATTCGAACCTGTGACGGTAGTGGTCACGCGGTTCCAGACTGAAGCGCCTAGAACCGCTCGGCCACTTCGGCCGGCCCCACTTTTCAGCCATAGTTCTTTAAACACAAGCATATTGACCCTATATGTGCCAGTAATTTTTGTGTTTGTAATCTTAGATTTAGCTACTTTCTTATTTCTGCTATTGTCAGGCATACAATTACATTCCTGATGCCTAGTGTTCTGGACATGTCCGAAAGAACAGATATGGCCAATATAATAAAACTAACGCCCTCGACGGGCTTACGCTAATTTCAATGCGAATTCCCGGATGGAAATATAGATAGAATGCGACTATGGGGAAAATGAACGAGGTTACATAAGTGGTGAGCAGCACTTTGAAATCTGGGTCGGAAATGAAACGCTTCCGGATGCCGCGGCGGTTAATACAGCTATTCTAGAGAAGCGGAGCATCATGTTTCGAGTGCCGGTCCGGCGCACATTTTCAAGTGCAGCTGTTTAATCATTTCAATTCCCAAAGCAGCTTTGTGATACAGATTTCCCTAAAACGTCAGATATGTTCAGTAAAAAATAAAATAAAAAGAACAGCAGTAGTCACTGAAGCAGCTTTGCGACGTAACAGTTTCGTAATGCTCGTCTCCCGTGTACGCCGCCGTTCGTAACGTGAGCGACAGAGAGCTGGAAGCGCAGCTTGCTTATCGATACGGCAAGTTGCATTGTGGCCGGCCGCTGATCCCCTGAACAGCTGAATGGCGTGTCGTGCTATCCAGTAATCACGCCACGAGATAAAGCACGCACCAGCGGACAGCTCGCCACTCGCTGATGCGCCAACTCTGCCTGCGCATTTAGTGTTCGGCGGTCACGTCCGCAGCGAGCTGCATAAAAAAAAAAAAAATGAACTGACGTCAGCTTAACCTGCCAACACATTTCGGCGCCATTAAATAGTTTTGCTAATTAGCGAGTGGAGCTTAGACAAGCCCAGCTATGTTACGAGCATACAATATTTTTACTCACTGATGTTCGCGTTAATGATGCCAGAGCCATTTGAGAATATTACGACGAACCGTACAACGATGTACAGAATTGCGACCTGCAAATTCCGAGCATAAGGTCTCAGCATTGTGAAACCAAGCCTGCGTACTCGTAAAATTATCGACAATGGTTTTGATATTTTAGTTCAAGTTTGATCTGCTTCCGTTGATAAAGAAACGCTTCCATCTATGAGGCAAGCGGCGAGTCAGAATAAACACACAAGGAATTGTGGAAGGTCTTGGTAGCAAAGTAATTTGGAAAGAGTTTCAGATACATCATCATCATCACCATCAAACAGAGCTATGGTGAAATCAAAGAAATAGAATGTGCTTCACAAAAAAATGTATGTATTATGGATAACAGTTTCCATCAATATTTACGGAGAAACACACAAACAAACCAGATTAAAGTGGACACATCAGCTACTGAAAATGTGGCCCTCATTTAAGTGAAGCCAGGTGCCTAACTCACCGTACATTGAGAAAACGTGGTGAAAAGGAAATCAACTATCGTCGAGACATGACGTTAGCAACGGTACAGACAACTGGGAATAGATATTTGTAGCCACAAGGAAACTATAGAGTACAGTGAGTATGTTGACTACGTACTATATAAAACTGAAAGACATGGACGGACTAAGCAGGCACATAATTTTAAAGACGCGATTATGTAATGTACGAAAAAAGTAACAATATACACAGACTTCATGCAACAGGTCAGGTGATAAAATAATAAAACATGGGGGAATTACTAGATGAAACATAATTTAAAAGAATATATAAACGCAGAACTATTGACATAGTTTCATAAGTCATTACTTTATAGGGATGATACGTAATATAATTACATAATGAATTATAGCGTAGGAAACGATAAAATAGAAGTTTGTCTTCTTAAAGCAACGACATACAAACATAAAAATAAATCATACATACATCAAAAAAGTATATGACGTAACAAACGTTAATACCTTTATGCCACAGACTAGAAAATGTGAACAAATTAAAGTATTTCTCAAGTTCACGCTATTACAGCTAGAGGCGAAGCTAGGTAGAGATACTGATATACAGTAACTATGCAGCAGAATTAATAAAGCAAAAATAAAAATAATGGCATGCGACAAAAAAGATCAAGTGAAAGTCCAAGGTCATGTAGCAATGAACTGCTTGAACAAGTTCATAAATTACATATCTGGGCAGTAATATTACCAGGGATGGAAGGAGCGAGGCAGAAGTGAGAATTGCTCAAGCAAAGGCTGCTTTTAACAGGAAGGAAACATCTTAACATCTAAGAGCATCAGCCTTGAAATCAGGAAAACATTTCTGAAATCATATGTGTGGAGTGTGGCACGCTATGGGTGTGAAACATGGACTCTCGGGACAGAGGAAGACCAGAAGCTAAATTCTTTTGAAATTTGGTGCTATAGACGCATGCTCAAAATAAAATGTATCGACAAGGTCACAAACGAAGAGGTTCTGGAAAGTGCAGGTGAGAAGACAAGCTTCTGGAGTTTCATTGTTAAAAGTAGAGTGCAATTTACAGGCCATCTATTAAGACATAAAGGATTCCTGAACACAGTCATTGAGGGATATGTGGAGGGGAAAAGACCAACTGGAAGACCACGGCTGAGGTACATGGATCAAATCGTGAAAGATGTGGGATGTAACACCTATAAAGAAATGAAGAGAAAAGGTGTAAGGCGCACAGAAAGGAGACAAGCTGTCATTGTAGCTGTTGCAAACCAATCCTTGGACTGACCGCTACAGAAGAAGAAGATGCAGCAGAAAGAAACAGTCAACACTAAAAGTCGGTTGTCGACAGGAGAAAACATTCCACACTTCTGCGTCGGCTTCAAGAAGAGACAAGAACTGACACTCTATTAAAGACTAACGGAGAAGCTGTGATGAAATAGGTAAATATAAAGATATGCTGAACCCAATATACGGAACTGGACCAAGTTTTATCAATAAAGCCATCCTGGCATAAAACGGAATGCGTATTTGTGAAATCAGGGGAAAAATAAAATAATCGTAAACCGTAGTAGTAAACATGAGATAGTGTCAAAATTCATACACATTATGAAAAGGTATGTATATCTGTATGTTCCCTGTCTCTTATACTACTGGACCGCTTTGAGTTAATCTTGGTACACGTGCCACCTCCTTTGTTGATGGACTACATTTTCTAAGGACTCTGCCATTGAATCTCAGCCTGGTACCCGCCTTGCCAACAATTAATTTTATATGATCATTCCACTTCAAATCGTTCCACACGCATACTCCCAGATATTTTACAGAAGTAACTGCTGCCAGTGTTTGTTCCGCTATCATATAATCATACAATAAAGGATCCTTCTTTCTATGTATTCGCAATAGAGATGCCCTTAGGTTCGTTAACTTTGAGTAGTTCTACGTCTAGGGGACTGATGACCTCAGATGTCAAGTCCCATAGCGCTTAGAGCCATTTGAACCATTTTTTAACTTTGTGTCGCGGGTCAAAGCGGGGCTGGCGAAACGTATTTAGGTTGACAGTACGTGTGCAGCAATGCAGAGAAATAATCTGTCCCAAAAACTGTTCTGAGATACACGTCCCACGGTTTGTCTCGAGCGTTAGACAGTGCTAGTCATAATAGTGTATGGATTGTAGAGGCAACCACGAAGCTAAATTAGAGAGAAGCCACGACGAGGAGGACGTCGTATATCGATGCGTATAAAAGGAGACTAACAACTCGTCACATGGAGGCTCCATCCTAGACATACATCGCACAGATGACGGGACTTTAATTCTGCTACAACTCTGAACTGAATGATTTGAAACATTGGTACATGCCAAAGTATACAAACAGTTCACACTATTTATAAATCAGAAACAAATACAGTACATAGATATTACCATTAGATGCAAATGAAAGAAAGAATAAACCAGTCACGCTGTTGTTGACCAAAATCTTGAAACTTTACTAGGGATCTAGGTCACAAGCAGAAGATCTTGGGTGCAAAATCCAGAGCGCCGTTAACATCCCAGTAGATGCTCCATCGTCTACCGTTTTCCGATGTCACAGTGATACCCACAAGGAAGTATCACTGCCGAAGGTTACTACTTCCTACTACAGAACGAAGAAGGTTTGAGTGACTTCCAGATCATCCAGTTCTGTTCATAGCCAGGTGAGTGTATTTTCGATGGTAGGGTCCAGGTGAGTATTCTCAAGTTGTCAAATGCAGAAATATTTCCTTGTTGTAGCTGCTACTGTTTGCAAGACTGAAATGGATCTGGGGCAACTTCTTCTTGACGTCAACCTTAAGGCTGTTGGAACGTGCCATTCTAATGGACTGGTTTCAGAGTGAGTCTGATATGTTCTCTCGGTGTCGTCAGATATTTCACGACGAATACCTGGTGGCGTTGTGCCTGCAAACTGGTACAGTTTTACATTGTGTGTAGGAGTCAAAAATCTTGCATTATATCTACCTGTTTAGTGCCTTACCAACTACGTTTGCATGGGTACACATACTCCGGGCACACATACCCTGCAGTACTGTAACATGTTGCTAGTGCCGTCGTTCTCAGCATTTGTGATAGCAATCCTCACGAACTACCCGTTAACTTGCGAGAGGTGTATTACTTCCGGTTTCCACCTTCAACATCATACTCTTTTTGTGCTGCTTGTGCGTCAGAGTACGATCCGGAATGACTCCCAGATATTTTGAACAAGGAGTATTTACTAATTGCATCCCTCTCCATCTGATATTCACTTTATGATGTGCTTAAGTGTGCTTAAGATGAAGCTGTGTCTGGACGAATTTTATAGTGATTTATACAAAATGGGACAGCCTGACAAAGCCGCCATGGCAGACAAAGTGGCGACTGGGATTTCAGGAGTTTTGAGGTGCTGTCATCGCGCGAGAAACGCCTCAATTTATTCTTCCAGTAGAACCCAGTCATCGAATGAGCCTTAACCTGTCTGCTGTGCCGCTCCTCGGCGCTATAATTTTTGTTATGCATTTTAGTTCTCCTGATGTAAGTTAAGAGGTCAAAAAAATGGAAATGAGTGTGAATTCCTATGGGGTCAAATTGCTGAGGTCATCGGTCCCTAGACTTGCACACTTCTCAAACTTATGCTAAAGACAACACACACACTCATACCCGAGGGAAGACTCGAACCTCCGGCGGTAAGAGGTCAGTTTGTGCATTTATTGTTGAGAGAGAATGCCATTTATGTCTTTTTAAGGAAATTGTGTTGCCATAATCCTACTTCAGAAATTGTAAGGTAGTGTGAAGGTGTCAACGGGGGCAAAGTGGACACCTCAGCGGTGGTTTTTGGCCACTTAGTGTGGGGCTAAAACGTGAAAGCAACGACCAAAAGAATTTGCACTGTGATACTCACAGCAAGTCATTATAAGTGATACCAAATGAAGAAAGAAGAAACTAAAAAGACGAAAAAAATGAATATTATACTTAGGGAAGAAAGGTAGTTGGAAGAAAATTGTTAAGAGTAGGAAACCCAAGCCTAGAACTAAACTCCGTTCGAACAGGCCATGAAGGCCCAACGGTACCGACCGGTCGCCGCGTCATTCTCAGCCCACAGGCGTCACTGGATGCAGATATGGAGGGGCGTGTGGTCAGCACACCGCTCTCTCAGCCGTATGTCAGTTTGCAACACCGGAGCCCCTACTTCTCAATGAATTAGCTCATCACTTTGCCTCACAAAGGGTGAGTGCACCCCGCTTGCCAACAGCACTCGGCAGACCGGACAGTCACCAATCCAAATGCTAGCCCAGCCCTATGGCGCTTAACTTCGGTGATCTGACGGTAACCGGTGTTACCACTGCGTCATGGCCTTTAACCCAAGCCTAGACGAACTCTTTATGGTGATAACGAGAAGACCCAGTGCACATACTGGGCAGAATAGTTTCAAACTCAAGACCTGAAGAGCTGTGGATTATGTACCAGTCGTCCTTATGCAGAACTGGAGAACTGTGCACAAGAGTTGAACACAATTTAATTTCTCTTTGCGAAAAGTATAATTCCAATCATGTTTCACAATAATATATTTTAGTTCTTCATTAAAACAGTTTTTACCCCTTATTTCTGAGTATAAAGTGCCCACTTTGCCCGCTCTTGTCGGGGAAGTGGCTATTTTGACACTTAGTAAAAACTGAATGACTCTAGTGTGATCTAATTATTCTGTATTATACTTCAATTACTGTAGATTATAATCACATCTTTGTATCCAGTTGCTGCTCGGCTCAAAAATAGGTGTACCTTTCCCCGGCAACTTTGCCCAGCTGTACCCTCTGTGTGTCGTTCTACACCGCATAGTAAAAGCTTAATACTTCAGAAGGACCAGGATCTCGTCTCACGTTCTGCTGTTTCGCCACAGAGACGATTACTCGGGCTGAATGGCGAAGCGCGGCGAGTTATATCTGCGGAGTCTCTCCTTCTTGCTTCTATCGCAGCTCCGGCACTGGCTGCGCCTGCAGAAAAGGCAGCAGCCGAGCCCAGCGCGGAAGTTCCTTTATTGACTCAGACGTCGCCGGCAGCAGATCCCCGCGAGCAGTGAATGGACCGAGACGCCGGCTTTCCCGAAATAACCGCCCGCTACGAAGCGCTCCGCTAAGAGGATCTTCGCTGACTGTATATATTTCATAAGCGACGTAATTATACTTTGTGTTAAAGGTGAATGTAACTGAGTATTTGTCAGACCGCGTTATTAGGATCGTCTACTGTGAGAACCGCTAACATCAGAGTAACAAAACCAGTGGACAGAAGGTACTTGAACTGCCGTTGTTTCCGATAAGGTATTTGACATGACGTCAGCGGAATTGGATGTGCTAAGTTTCGGCCCTCTGAACAACAAGCAGGGAAGTACACTCCGGGAAATGGAAAAAAGAACACATTGACACCGGTGTGTCAGACCCACCATACTTGCTCCGGACACTGCGAGAGGGCTGTACAAGCAATGATCACACGCACGACACAGTGGACACACCAGGAACCGCGCTGTTGGCCGTCGAATGGCGCTAGCTGCGCAGCATTTGTGCACCGCCGCCGTCAGTGTCAGCCAGTTTGCCGTGGCATACGGAGCTCCATCGCAGTCTTTAACACTGGTAGCATGCCGCGACAGCGCGGACGTGAACCGTATGTGCAGTTGACGGACTTTGAGCGAGGGCATATAGTGGGCATGCGGGAGGCCGGGTGGACGTACCGCCGAATTGCTCAACACGTGGGGCGTGAGGTCTCCACAGTACATCGATGTTGTCGCCAGTGGTCGGTGGAAGGTGCACGTGCCCGTCGACCTGGGACCGGACCGCAGCGACGCACGGATGCACGCCGAGACCGTAGGATCCTACGCAGTGCCGTAGGGGACCGCACCGCCACTTCTCAGCAAATTAGGGACACTGTTGCTCCTGGGGTATCGGCGAGGACCATTCGCAACCGTCTCCATGAAGCTGGGCTACGGTCCAGCACACTGTTAGGCCGTCTTCCGCTCACGCCCCAACATCGTGCAGCCCGCCTTCAGTGGTGTCGCGACAGGCGTGAATGGAGCGACGAATGGAGACGTGTCGTCTTCAGCGATGAGAGTCGCTTCTGCCTTGGTGCCAATGATGGTCGTATGCGTGTTTGGCGCCGTGCAGGTGAGCGCCACAATCAGGACTGCATACGACCGAGGCACACAGGGCCAACACCCGGCATCATGGTGTGGGGAGCGATCTCCTACACTGGCCGTACACCACTGGTGATCGTCGAGGGGACACTGAATAGTGCACGGTACATCCAAACCGTCATCGAACCCATCGTTCTACCATTCCTAGACCGGCAAGGGAACTTGCTGTTCCAACAGGACAATGCACGTCCGCATGTATCCCGTGCCACCCAACGTGCTCTAGAAGGTGTAAGTCAACTACCCTGGCCAGCAAGATCTCCGGATCTGTTCCGCATTGAGCATGTTTGGGACTGGATGAAGCGTCGTCTCACGCGGTCTGCACGTCCAGCACGAACGCTGGTCCAACTGAGGCGCCAGGTGGAAATGGCATGGCAAGCCGTTCCACAGGACTACATCCAGCATCTCTACGATCGTCTCCATGGGACAATAGCAGCCTGCATTGCTGCGAAAGGTGGATATACACTGTACTAGTGCCGACATTGTGCATGCTCTGTTGCCTGTGTCTATGTGCCTGTGGTTCTGTCAGTGTGATCATGTGATGTATCTGACCCCAGGAATGTGTCAACAAAGTTTCCCCTTCCTGGGACAATGAATTCACGGTGTTCTTATTTCAATTTCCAGGAGTGTAGAATCCAACAACATCAAAGTCACTATAGGAATAGCAAGTACACGCCAATAACTGGTAGTAAAATTTTTGGTGATTTGAAAGGAGAGATGTCATAGGCTTAATGGTAGAAAAACAGGTGAGAGATAAGGGGAAGATTCATTCGGAAAAAGCAGTGTCAGCAAAGAAAACTTACGAAACACTTTCCCTACCAATCGCAGAATATTTAGGGTGGTCCATTGATCGAGACCGGGCCAAATATCACACGAAATAAGCGTCAAACGAAAAAACCCTAAAGGACTAAACTTGTCTATCTTGAAGGGGGATACCAGATGACACTATGGTTGGCCCACTAGATGGCGCTGCCCTAGGTCAAACGGATATCAACTGCGTTTTTAAATAGGAACCCCTATATTTTATTACATATTCGTGTAGTACATAAAGAAATATGAATGTTTTAGTTCGACTACTTTTTTCGCTTTGTGATAGGTGGCGCTGTAATAGCCACAAACATAAGGCTCTCAAATTTAGACGAACGGTTGGTGACAGGTAGGTTTTTTTTTTTTCAAATTAAAATACAGAACGTAGTTACGTTTGAACATTTTATTTCGGTTGTTCCAATGTGATACATGTACCTTTGTGAGCTTATCATTTCTGAGAACGCATGCTGTTACGGCGTGATTACCTGGAAATACCACATTAATGCAAAAAATGCTCAAAATGATGTCCGTCAACCTCAGTGCGTTGGCAATACGTGTAACGACATTCCTCTCAACAGCGAGTAGTTCGCCTTACGTAACGTTCGCACATGCTTTGACAATGCGCTGACGCATGTTGTCAGGCGTTGTCGGTGGATTACGATAGCAAATATCCTTCAACATTCCCCACAGAAAGAAATCCGAGAACGTCAGATCCGGTGACTGTGCAGGCCATGATGTAGTCCTCCGACGACCAATCCAGCTGACATGAAATATGTTACTCAAAACCGCTTCAACCGCGCGCGAGCTATGTGCTGGGTATCCGTCATTTTGGAAGTACATCAACATTCTGTCATTCAGTGAAACATCTTGTAGTAACATCAGTAGGACATTACGTAGGAAATTAGCATACATTGCACCTTTTAGATTGTCATCGATAAAAATGGGGGCCAATTATCCTTCCTGCCATAATGTCGTACCATACATTACCTTCCAAGGTCGCTGATGTTCCACTTGTGGCAGCCATCGTGGCTTTTCCGTTTCCCAATAGTGCATATTATGCCGGTTTACGTTACCTTTGTTGTTGAATGACGTTTCATCGCTAAATAGAACGCTTGCTAAGAATCTGTCATAGTCCCGTAATTTCCCTTGTGCCCAGTGGCAGAACTGTACAAGACGTTAAAAGTCGTCGCTATGGAATTCCTGTTCCATAGAAATGTGGTACGGGTGCAATCGATGTTGATGTAGCATTCTCAACACCGACGTTTCTGAGATTGCTGATTCTCATGCAATTTGTCTGCTACTGATGTTCGGATTAGCCGCGACTGCAGCTAAAACACCTACTTGGGCATCATTTGTTGTAGGTCGTGGTTGACGTTTCACATGTAGCTGAACACTTCGTGTTTCCTTAAATGGTCCGGACACTTGGATGAAACAAAGGAAGTAGATTACAGTACGCTTGTTCGCCCACTGCTTGAATACTGCTCAGCAGTGTGGGATCCGTACCAGATAGGGTTGACAGAAGAGATAGAGAAGATCCAACGGAGAGCAGCGCACTTCGTTACAGGATCATTTAGTAATCGCGAAAGCGTTACGGAGATGATAGATAAACTCCAGTGGAAGACTCTGCAGGAGAGACGCTCAGTAGCTCGGTACGGGCTTTTGTTAAAGTTTCGAGAACATACCTTCACCGAATAGTCAAGCAGTATATTGATCCCTTCTACGTATAACTCGCGAAGAGACCATGAGGATAGAATCAGAGAGATTAGAGCCCACACAGAAGCATACCGACAATCATTCTTTCCACGAACAATACGAGACTGGAATAGAAGGGAGAACCGATAGAGGTACCCAGGGTACCCTCCGCCACACACCTTCAGTATGGATGTAGATGTAGATGATGTCGTCCAGGATACCGAGCAGCATACATAGCACACGCCCGGTGGGCATTTTGATCACAATAGTCATACTTCAACACTATATCGAGCTTTTCCGCTATTGTAAACGGTCCATTTTAACACGGGGTAATGTATCACGAAGCAAATACCGTACACACTGACGCAATGTTACTTGATACCACGTACTTATACGTTTGTGACTATTACAGCGCCATCCATGACAAATCGAAAGAAGTGGTCCAACTAAGACATTCATATTTCTTTACGCACTACACGAATATGTAATAAAAATGGAGTTTCCTGTTTAAAAAAAACGCAGTTGATATCCGTTTGACCTATGGCAGTGTCATCTAGTGGGCCAACCATAGCGCCATCTGGTTTCCCCCTTCAAGCTAGACGACTTTCGTACTTTGTAGTTCTTCGTTTGATGCTTATTTCGTGAGATATTTGGCCCGGTCACTATCAATGGATCACTCTGTATAAAAAATGCATGGGAACAATAGTCGTCAGATATTGAACGTACACAAAGAATGCCAACGAGAATGCTCACTAGTTAATTCACGAATGAGCAATACGAAGATGCGTAAAATCTTGAACTAGCAGACGCATGAGAATAGAAGCCGACTGCCCAGCGAAAGCTTACCAACAAAGCTGCAAGAACTGGTGCTACGTGAAGCGTTTTGGAATTTAGGCTACTACAGCCCTCTACTTATTGTTCCAAAGGGACCGGGGGTACAAGAGCAGACTTCTTAGAAAGTACACATACTTGGGTGGACCCGAAAGAAACCACAACATGTGGTACATTGGTCACTACCCTCTGGTATGCATTTTGCCGAAATTCGCCGAGTATGGATGTTGATGTAGATGTACGAACTACACTAAAATCTATTGTGTGGTATATGCGTCATTTATTACAATAAAGAACGTAATAGTACACGGTATTATGAATTAATATAATTGCTACGCAAGCGACAGCACGCGCTTGCTAGTATGCTCCAAAATGTAGCACACAAACACCATTCTTTCGTAACAAAACTGAACCACAGATTTCAACACGGCTGCCCAAAAAAAATAGTTGAAATTCTTACGATATATTCCTAAGATCACCATCCTGAACTATCTTGAGAACTTTGTTGATAACTCTATCCGTTTCCAAGACACTGACGTCCAAATTTACCTAATAAGTACATGTAAAATATGCACACAACTTTCGATGTCTGGCGAGATCCAAGAAAAAAATAAAGTCAGAAAATTACTAGAATTTAGCGGTATGTTCTCTAGGCATTGATCTAGGAATGCAGTCTTCTGGTTTTCAACAATATTTACCCATGACCGAGAAAGCACCCAAAAATATGGTTTTTGGGTACCAAAAACGAGCCGCGAATTCCAAGATGTCTATGCACAGAAAATAGAAACATACTGGAAAAATTTTACCTAAGATACTGACTTCTAACAATATGAGTAATTTTCTCGATGTTTTATACGTTTCCGAGATAGAGAGGTTAAATGTCACTATACTTGTACACTTAATATACGCACGTAAGATCCAGACTGTCGAAAAAGAAGTTTATGAAATGATGTGGCACGAAGAAATATCCTGTGTCCCCGTTAAAATCAGAATTGTTCTGGGAACTCCATATTGTAGTACTAAAGCACATGCAAAATTATTCTGCACGTAAAATCCGGCCTGATGTGTAAAATTAGTGTAATGAACAATCAAAATTTTATTGAGCCATAAAGTTATTTTCATACAAATGACATACCTTGCTTGGAAGAGAAGAGAAGCAGCGGAAAAATGCTTGTATTGGAGTACTATCACAATCTGCCTTCCGCCGCAGCTCTAAAAAATTTTCCGAAGAGTTTGACAAGCGAACATAATAGCGTTCTTTTAAGCTGACTGTAGGTGACGTGGTATTCAAAAAGAGACGAAAAGATAGTAAACAGTTGTTGAGGTAGAGAAAGCGCAAAGGGGGCAGTGACAGTGCGAAAGAACGAGAGGCTCATAGTAGCAGAATAACTTAGCTGACAGTTCAGTGCTAGGAAAAGTACAAACTAATGAATTAGATAATAGCAGTAGAAGAGAACAGGAATGAGATAGTGACAATGAGAGACTGTTGTAGTTGGACAGAACGAAAGAGTCTCTGCCTGGGAGACAGGATGTGATGACACTTCGAGAGAGGAGATAATGAAATGAGTTTGGGTGAGTGAGTGAGTGAGAATTGCTAAGTGGGTATTGTTGGTTATGAACGAGTGGTTGTGATAGAGTTGTAGTTGGGGAGTTTTTGAGAGTGAGTGGTGAGTTGCATGTTAAAAGAACATGATTATATTCTCCGCATGCCAAACTTTCTGGGAAAATTTCTGAAGGTGCTGAGGAAGTTGGAATGAGGCGGGCGGTTCCCCGAATTTCGCCTTTTCGTTTTCCGATAGGAGCATTTTTCCGCTGGTTGTTTTGTATGCATATCAAAACTCTTCCTGATTTTCCTGTTTTCATTGGCACCAATTAAAGCCGTAAAGTTTGAATGACGTATCGAAGTTGAAACAGTAGCAAGTAATCGTAAATATTTGGCGTCGTTGTAGAGCATAGAACATTCTTTATTCTTTTTCGTGTGCTTTCTGATTCGATCACAATAACCGACAAGAAACAAAAAATTCTCAGAGTAACGTAATGGGTTAAATGCAGGACATGATATAACGAATAGTTGTATAGATCTCTGCAGAAGGAAGATTGAGCGAAGCAAAAGAAAAAAAGCCCCTACCATAGTCGACTATCTGTTGTGCCTCTCTCTCTCTCTCTCTCTCTCTCTCTCTCTCTCTCTCTCTCTCTCTGTAGCTTAAGACGTGGTCTTCTTATTACCGTAAGCTGAATCTCCTAAAACGTAAACTAAGCTCTTATTCACACATTAATATTATTTTGAAAAAGACGTCACACGTGAGCCCCTTACGTGTTGCGCGGTCCTCCTGGGGATATAAGCGCAGCTGTCCTACCCTCACATCGAAGATGGACTTGTTCGCGATATTGGCCTACTAAAACGAGCTGGAACCGTACGACTAAGGCAAAAATTTCTCATCGAAGCACACAGAAATTTATGAAACTTTGTAGTTATTCTGTTGGTACATGATCTGCAATAATTAAATTCAATTGGTCATTTCTTCTTCGGAGTGCATTTCTTGAATGTATCTTTTATAAAGCAATAATAATAGTCAAATAGGTAAAATGAAATACCGTTTATTTGAACGCTCTGCCGTCATCCAGAAATCATTATTGTTTATGAAATTCTATTTCACATTCGTAACAGTTAAAAGTGACTGGCTTAATTCACGAGTGGCTACACTTCTCTCGAAGCTAACAAACGGGAAAGAAGTAGTTGAGAAAGTGCGCGATATAGAATTGGGTGAGTAGCGAAATATTTGATATAAAATCGAAATGTGAGTACAGTACATTTAAAATGAAAAATTAACTACGAGGGCGAGTTGTGCAGCTCAACACTTGTTGAATCCTGATACCCTGAAGAAAATGCAATAATTATTTTCTCTCTAAGACTTGACGAAATAGAAAGAATCCAGCTGAAGCTGTAGCTGTGTGCTCCACGCATCGCTTCACATCAGAAATAAAATCTAATAACAAAGCTGGTGGGTCTGCCCTGAGAAATGACAGATTCGAGTTCATGGAATGGTCACAATTTTATTCTATACAAAAAGGAGTTGATTTATTAAATACCTTCATGAAGTGAAACAGTAACTGATAAGTTACATACAAACCTTATGCGAAAGGAAAAGAATTTTAACAGAACTAAAGAAGCTATACTTTCAACATAAATTGTAGACACATCTTCATCTGATTTCTCTTACTCCTCCGTCTTCATCGTTATCATATGCGTCAGCGAAAAAGATAGGGTCAATAAGGGACACTTGTTCCCTCCTGGAATCTGCGCCACAGACGCCTTATTTATAATAGAATTTTCGCCATTTTCCAAAAATGACTGATGCATCGCGTTACAAATCGGGCAGTACGTTTGATATCACTGCACAATAACGCGCCAAGCGGAAGAGACGAGGCCTGTACTGGTTCAGTCCTTGGTTGTTGAGAGTCGGTTCTACTAGTCAATTTGAGGATTGTTTTATAAGATTTCTCTCATGCTGGCTATGGGTTACATTTAACCCAATCAGACCTCCAAGAAACGTAGCTTTCCGAGAACATTTTGTTTAAACTGCATTTTGACAATCAAAATCGAAAACAGGATTAGTGTGATCACAGGTGGAGCTTCGGAAGGAAAAAAAGGACGGTTTCGATGTTGAATAATTGTTTTGTTTAATAAGTTTATTTCTTGTTTCTCTACTTGCAGGAACATCACACAGGTGCATATTTTTGAGCTTATTTTTTCTGGTATCCAATAGGATATTTTCAACGAATATTTATGTATCAGACTAACATTATCGTCATACAAATAACAATATAATATTGTACAAATATTTTCGAGATTTATTCATAATATTAAAAAGGTACTAATTACATATGCTTATACTACAGGTATGAAGGTAAACTTACCTTCAAAAAGTTATTGAGAGGATAACTGTCAAAGTTTTAAGGTACAATAACTTTTGTGTACTTCCTGCCAGATGAAGTTCTGAGGCACTTCACCATCTCAAATTATTCTGATCAGTTATATAAAAACTACAGTTTTAGAATATGGCCGTTTCTTACCTTAAGTTTTGTGGACACTCGTAATTGCAACTATAGATAAAAAGGCACGCATAAGATAATTGTGTCTCCGATATGTTGGTCACTGCTCCTCTTTATATGTATCTAAGACTAGATTTTTCGAAGCCTAGAACAATCACAGTATTTGCTAAATTCTCCGTGCTCATACAAATGTCTTTAGTGTCAGTCGATATCTTTTCTCCAGACGTTGTCGGGTCAAACTGAATCACAGCAGGCTGTAGGCTACATAACACTTGTGGTGTCGAATTGCGTCAGCCTTTGCAGGAAGAAATGGATGATCAATGTAAGACAATAAATGTCAATCGCCAAGGGTAGAGATGAAATCTTACGAATTGTGGTGGTAGAAAAAGAGTCAAGTGTTTCCACACCAATAAAATGAATCATCACACCCGCTGCCTACCATGGGATAGAAACCCACCTAGGGGCTTCGTGTTCACGTGACGAACAAGGGAAAGTATACAGGCGCAGTAGAGACGAGTAGGGAATCATTTTGATGATGATACTGGCCATAAATCGGGATATCCACTGATAAAAGCAATTTTCAATAAGGATATAAATTTGTGGCTCGGAGCTCTGTAACTAGCTTCTCGTAAACGAAGAAACTGAGAATGTGGGATTGTTGAATAATTCCCGGCGTATACTAAGAAGTTTCGGAACTGCAGCCGGATGACACGGACTTCTAGCTGCAATATTTCGGCTGACGGTCATTCGTCTATTTTGCGATGAGTGTTTCGTTCTGCAGCTTGCTAATTATTTCTCCTTCACTCTTATCTTGTCCCCCTCCCCCGCTTTTGGGTGGAGATGGAAGAGGTGCTTCAAAAAAGTTCAAATGTGTGCTAATTTCTAAGGGAGCAAACTGCTTAGGTCATCGGTCCCTAGACTTACACACTACTTAAACTAACTTAAAGTAAACTATTCTAAGAACAACACACACACCCATGCCCGAGGGAGGACTCGAACCTCCGGCGGGAGCGACCGCGCAGTCCGTGACATAGTGTCTCTAACCGCAGGGCCACTCCGCACGGCGAAGAGGTGGCCTGTCAGTGATGTAGCATTCCGCTCCTCACCCAAAAATATACCAAGAATGAGAAAAAACATTAATACTGTGTTCCTATTTTCATTTAAAAATCGAAGACGGGCAGATAAAAAACCACAAAGAGATAAATTTTAAAAACACATCACAGAATGGTGAAAGGATAAAGCGCTGAAGCATCACACATTCATGTAAAAATGGCTCTGAGCACTATGGGACTTAACATCTATGGTCATCAGTCCCCTAGAACTTACAACTACTTAAACCTAACTAACCTAAGGACAGCACACAACACCCAGCCATCACGAGGCAGAGAAAATCCCTGAACCCGCCGGGAATCGAACCCGGGAACCCGGGCGTGGGAAGCGAGAACGCCACCGCACGACCACGAGATGCGGGCCATTCATGTAAAATCTGAAGGATCTTCTATGCGTGGGAAGTATTTCGGGTGGAGAGAATATGTTCCATTGGGTTTAGAGATGTAGGTAGAAAAGATAGAGGTCAGCTAAGAAAAGTATGGGTATGAAAGTAGGTGTTGGGTTGGATAGTGGGAACACTGAAGTTGAAGGCAGAGGGTGAGGATGAATTTGGTGTGTGGGAAGAAACAGCGAAATAGGAGGAAATGAATAAGTACGTATGGAGACGGAAGATGAGTGAGGAGCACTAACAGAGTCAGATAGGTCGGAAGAGTTAAAGTTAGTAGGAGGGACAAACAGCGAGAAACTGATTTTCTTTCAGAAGATGTTTCGTTGGGATAGGCTGTCGAGTGTGTGTAGATATAGCGACAGTGGGATGTGTTTGTAAACGCACAACTGCGTGCCAAGTTTTATCAGACAATGGGGGAGATTGCAGTTTACATCGCTGACGAGGTAGTGGAATTGAAATCCAGATCTCATATTAATAAAATTAACTGTCGCTATACGTGTCATTAGTAATAAAAAAAAAATGCCGGCCACGGTGGTCTAGCGGTTCTGGCGCTGCAGTTCGGAACCGCGGGACTGCTACGGTCGCAGGTTCGAATCCTGCCTCTGGCATGGGTGTGTGTGATGTCCTTAGGTTAGTTAGGTTTAAGTAGTTCTAAGTTCTAGGGGACTTATGACCTAAGATGTTGAGTCCCATAGTGCTCAGAGCCATTTGAACCATTTAGTAATAAAATGTTTTCTTCCGCCAAACTTATTTCCACCGATACCTTAATAACTGATCGCAGAATGATCTGATCCAGGCCAAAATTTCTGAGGCAGAAGTGACACAATAATCCATGAACTGTCCGTGGAGATACAATGCTAGGCTATGGCTAAGTTACTGGGCTGCCAAAGTCGAGTGTGGCGATCATGTTCATTGCAGATTTCACGCACTGTGATCAGTTTGGGTTAAGCCATATTTGCAAGGTATTCTGTAGGTTCCAGCCCTTTGCAATCCCAGATCGTTCTATACCCACCTAAGAAGAGCAGAAGTCTTCTTAGCTGGGCGGAATATTAATTTGACATGTTTCCTCACGATTCTACATAATTTTTACGAAATGTTGCCAAAATATAGGAGAAATACCCTGAACTTGAATCGCCCCTTCTCATCTTGATCTTGTGGGCGGCCTCGTTGCTCCCTTCTTAAAGCCTTGCTGATCTGATATGGAGAACGTTCATTATGTTTGAATATAGACTGTAGATATTCCAGCTCCTTTCCAAGACACTCCATCAGAATGAGCATGCCCCCAATGCTCCAACGTTCAAACTACACCCAAAGTTTGTTTTGGGTGTTGGCTGCTAGACGCCTGCAAATACAGGTCTGTTCATGTTGTGACGTTACCTAAAACTTTAGCTACCAAGTAGTTGCTCCCTAACGATAACTTCATATGAGCAAAGCAATTGAGATTTTACCTGACGTTCCTCATATATTAAGTAATTGGGTTAAGCACGGCTCTCTTTAGAAAGAACAGCTTGCTAATGTCGTAGGGCGGAGCCTCTTACTCCTGCTCTGTTGTCCAGCAATTAACTCTCCGCAAATAATAACCTGTAGCTCTGACCCTGCGGTCAAATAGTCCATGCAATGGCTAGAATTGTGAATTAATAAAATACAGTGGATCATTAAATGAAACATAAAAGGATTCTAATGTCTGCAACTGATGAAGGTCACACCACAGAATTATGTTGAATAACGTTTATTCATGAAAGAGCATCTCAAATAAATGGAAAGTAGTCCTACGGTAACTAAGTACATGAGAGATAGAAGAGATCGTACCAAATTTAGTAAAATTGCGTTGAGAGAATTACGTGAATGGTAGCAGAACTCTCAAACTAAGTAGTCATCGAAGAATCTCGAAAAACTACATCCATTTTGTGTCGGAGTTCACCGTCATGATTTACAAATTAACACCGGCGAGATAACGTGTAGAAAGTCATACTCTGTCTATACCCATTTCTAATAAGATCTAAAGAAGTTAAAAGTTACGTACTGAAGCACTTTCAGACTTTGCATGAGTTAAGTGTCCCTTCCACCCGTCTCCACTTTACTACAGCGGTATTCCTCCACTGCCTCCTTCTCCATTGGCTGAAGTCTGTTCCAAACAAAAACAACATTTTCATGCTCTCCACACACGATTTTCACTCAACTTGACCATCTTCTGCACTAAACTAGTATATTATAGCGATATTTAAATAAAATACAATTACAAACATTTGCCCATAGTCTGACCATTCGCAGTAAAATAATGGTTTGTTCATCGATAAATAAGTTATCATACTTGCACCACTGTACCCACGTTAAAAAGACAGTAGAGTTTTGTTGAATATTGTTTAAACAATCACTAACATATACTTCATAGAAGTGTGTCTCTGCCCTCTATTTAGTGGATGTGTCAGTTAACACATGATTGACCACTTTCAAAATAAAAGTTTTTGTGTCAACTGTAATCAGTATTTAACTAAATGTCTTCCGAAGGAACATATTCATTACATAAATACAGAATTATGACATTATACGCGGTATTCATGCTGAATTAAGTTGCTGTGTTAATGTGGAGAATACGATGCTCTGTCAGATATTTGCATTAAGAAAAAGCATAAAACGTAATAAATCAAAAAATAAAAAGATATAGATGAGCAGCTTTCAGCGATGATAGCTATAGTTAAATGGTATCCTCTAGGACATCGTTTGTACGAAATGCCTGAACCGTTAAAAGATGTTAATTCAGAGATTCATTCTGAAGATGTTTCCCACTGTAAAATATTAACTCATAAAGTTAATAAGGTATTGAAAATGTTATTGTTTCATTGGATTCACCTCATTTTTCAGAGATCACTGATATATTCATATTGGCTTCACAATGTAACTGATACTTATTGTAAGAGTTTTAAGAAGCCGTATTTGAGACAGGCTTGCACTATGCTGTCTCTGGTACATTTGTTGCAGCCACCATGTGTGAGCAACCTCCGTCCTAATTCCCCACTGAAGGAAATCCCCGTTTCGAGCCACAAAGTCCTAGACGCTGCACTTGGCTTTGTCTGGAACAACCGTGCAACAGCCTCGTCCCGCCGACTCACACTAAGCGAAGCAAGTGGATTCACTACTTCTCTCTGTCAACCTTAGGTGACCGAACAACTTGCATACATACAGGCTCACCATTTTTGAACTATATGCAAAAAAGTAAATTAGTTAGGAACTACGGCTTAAGGACACTTTATTCAACATGTAAACGTCACTACAGATATTCGGATTTAAGTTCTGACACGTTCGATATGCTTGCCATCACTGGCGAAAATGTGACGCAGACGAACAGCTAAATTCTGCATGACTCACTGAAGTGCCGTAACATCGATGCTATCGACGATATCGAAAACGGCTGTTTGGAGCTCAACAATGGTTTTGGAGTTATTTCTGTACACCTTTTCTTTAATATAGTCCCACAAAAAGGAGTCGCATGTGTTCAGATTCGGAGAATATGGCGGCCAATGGAGGCCTATGCCAGTGGCCTTTAGGTACCCCAGAGCCAAAACGCTGTCACCAAAGTGCTCCTCCAGGACATCAAACACGAAGCGGTCGAGCTCCGTCTTGCGTGAACCACATCTTGACAAAAACAGAGTCACTTTGGAAAATGCGGATGATAATTGAAACCTTACCAATGTACGATGTTTTGGGTACAAAATTTAACATTAACAGATATCATACGTATGTGGTTGTTCAGTTATTACTTGCACTATATGCATTAAAACCTTACCTATCTAGGACGTGATAGCATAAAACTAGCAAAATCTTCACGTACCGTTCGGTACTCACTGTGCCTTTAAAGAATATCTAACCGATTATTCCATGATTGGATATTGCACACAACACAGTCAACCGTTGAGAGTGAAGAGACCCTCCATCACGTAATGCGGATTCTCAGTCCCCTAAACGAGCCAATTTTGCTTATTGACGAATCCAGCCAAATGAAAGTGGGCTTCGTCGCTAAACCACACCATGCTAATTCCTATCATGCCCCGCGACCAATCGTGCAGTTTGAACGTCATAACGTAACCGATTAGTATTAATGACGATTTTATTTCATATAGTTTAACAAATTATGGGCTTGTGCCAAACGGAGTACACTAAGCACCTATCCAATTTCCGACTGACCAAGATATCCGGAAACAGTAGCCAGCCATCCTTCTCCACTTCCATCATAAATGTTTTATTCTCATGGACTGAATTCAGATTTTGCAAAAAACCTGACAATTGTTCTTTCCTACGGGGCCATATTACAAATGTATCATCTACATATCAACTAACAACTTTTGGTTTCATTTCTGGCGAATCAATTGCGCTTTCCTGAAAATTTGCCACATGAGATCTATGACCACAAAATTAATGGCTTTGATCACTATGGGACTTAACATCTATGGTCATCAGTCCCCTAGAACTTAGAACTACCTAAACCTAACTAACCTAAGGACATCACACAACACCGAGCCATCACGAGGCAGAGAAAATCCCTGACCCCGCCGGGAATCGAACCCGGGAACCCGGGCGTGGGAAACGAGAACGCTACCGCACGACCACGAGCTGCGGGCACACAAAATTAATAGCTGTTGAGTGTACCAACGTACTGGAAGACTGATAAAATCACAGCGGGGAGTGCAGAAAGGAAAACGACAGTGTTGTTGAATTTTTCTTACCTTTCACAACACCTTACGAAAATACCTCACAGCTCTTTTTCTCCTAGGTTATATTGTCTTCGATAAATATGAAAACAACGTCTTCCAAGACGCCCTGTTGTGACCAATAACGGTACTTCAGTACATTACTTACCTAGATATCTATTACTGACATATTTTGCGGGGAAGTGCTCGCATTATATTCACAACTACGGTGACTTTATGAACGGACTTCAGTCAGTTCCCCTCAAAGAACCAGACTTAATAGTAAGCTTTACGAATCACTCTCCACTTTGGTCGCCCTAATCGATTCATCACACACTAACAGTAAGATCAAAGTCGATATAACAGCGCTATTTCGTTATGCCTTTTCCTCAACTTACCTTTTATGCAGAGGTAAATATTTTTTACAAACTGACGACGTTGCCATGGGTATTCCTCTCTCCCACCTCTGGTAGCAGGGGTAGTTATTATTGTTGTATATTCTCTTACTATTACCGTTCACGTTTTTATATTAGTCATTATAAACAAGTTATGAAACCTTTTTTATTGAATTTAACCTAACCTATTCCGGGACGTTTCGTGTTCGCGTCTCTTGCCGCTGTCCGCGCCCACTCTTATCTGTGGCACGTGCAGTTCACTTCGTAGTGAGTTGATTACTTTCGCCACTGTTCTTCTGCTTGTAGAGATAGTATTATTTGTTATTATCCTGAATGTAGTACTAAATACACTTGTTATAAAATTCTCGCGTTCTGCTGGTGATGCAGTGCTTTGTAAATTAAAATAACAATGACATTTCTAAACACGCGTCCTAAAATGCACAGTGTCTTGATTGCTGGAGGAAAACCCATATACGCCGTATACATCACACCGTAACTATAGTGCTCTGAAGTTTCTAAACACCGAACACATTGGCGAGCGAACGAGCTCGCTACTTCGTGGAACACTGTTGGCATGTAAACTAGCCCCTAAACACACACAGTTTGCTACACCTGTGTACTCATCTGCTGGTTTACACGTCAGATACAGCATGCAGTAACGCGCTATCACCACTCGTTCATTCTTTCGTTCGTTACGTGGCCAGGCCTAGTGGATCGGCTATCCAGCATATTACAGTGCGGAACATGAACATCCATCCCACACACGAAAGCCACTGCAGCTAATGTTCTCTTTCATTTTCATTTGTATTATGTCACATTAGACTATTTTGTATTTGGCTTTCACGAAGACCAAAGTAAGATACTTTAATAATGTTTCTAGAAATTAATTATAAGTTTATGAGCGCCGAATAGTAATGCGTTACAGTTGATGTATTGTAGATAGGAAATATATAAAGCGAAATACAGCCACAGTGAGATAACAACAGTAAATATTCGTCAGTCAATAGATCAGTACTAAAGGTAGTTACAAATACAGTGACACACGGAAATACAATCAAAGATTCACTTTTCGAATTAGACCCTTTTCAAGGGAGATACCTCATAATGAAGCTTCTTAAAAGTTTAAATATATTTGCCACATGGGGACTTCGAACGGAGTTTTCCGTTATTGGGCAATAACGTTACCAACTCGTACGTGCTGGAAGGAATGGAAAGAAGGAAGTTCAGCTTTTGGCCTCCCTTCTGCAATGAGGAGATCAGGGGACAAGCATGAAGCGAAAAACCTATCTTGGTCGTTTCGAAGGAACAAACACGTCTTTCGCATGCAGTGAAACCCACGGTTAACCTGAATCCGGATGATTACACGGGGTTTAATGTCCCATTTCTCCAGAAAGCCAGTTCATTATCATTACTGTTGCAGCATGTAGCTCGGTAAAGTACGATTATGAATCTTCTCACATCTTCAGTTCGTCAGTCCTTCACTGCCTTTTCGAACACGTCAAAGGAATTCAGTCATATTTTACTGGGGTGTCAGTAAGTTCGGTAAATCACCCTGTATTTTTCTCTCTTATGAAGAATAAAATATACGATCTGCAGCGGTGTGCAACGCTGTTCGTAATACTTTGAAATATGCATGAAATTCTTTTGCCTGATGAAAGAAAACATTTAAGAAAAATTGACTGCCTTTAAATAAAGTTATGACCTGGACAGGGAGACATTAGTGATTTGGATGAATTACTGTGACTGATGTTTTTAACAGTGTTTTTGTATTCGAAGTTAAGTTTGGCTTTTCAAAACATCTAGTAATTGAAATTATATTCCTCAGAAAAATTACATCCTTTTTACTACATGAAAGCCTTTCTTTGCTGACGTAGTCTCAAACAATGCGATTTGTACAGAAAGTATTATCTGACATCACTATAAAGCATAAAGACAAATCTTCACATTACATATACCTGTGTTAATAAATCTTAGAAACATTATACAAGTCTACATCAAATCTGTTTATGTTCATTCTGGGGTTACTCAACATAGAATTCACAGATACCAATTATAAGCCAACTCATTTACACTATATCGCTGGCAAAAGCAAATAATGCAAAAATTAACTTCATTACCTTAACTGTGAGAAGATATCTGCTTCCACATTTATATTTTCAATAATACACCTACTCATTAAGCTTTATTCTAATATCAATACAGTAATCCTGTCTTGTCACAGTTAAATTTACATTTCATCATTTCGCTCTATATTCCATTATATTCACTCATTATTTTTAACTACCTATTTTACGTGCGATGTAACACAAAATATTGGCATGAGAAATTTCCTTCATCATAGTCTAAAAATTGGTGGCTTCACAGAGCACAAGACGAAAGCGCCTACAGCATCATCTTTCGCTCACAGTCTGATACACACTCACTACTGTGCGTTAAGCGCTCTCTCACTCCAGCACTACACCCCCAGCCCAGAAGCAGTCTCTATGGCTCTGCGGTCGTTCAAAGTCTACGATCCGCTTTATAGAGCCCATCATAGTTTACGATAAGTTTCATTTTAATTTACATTAGTATCATTACAATATTCGGATGCCACATATTAGTGTACCTCAGTAGACTTCTTTCAATGTGAAAGTGAAACGAGTCTAAATAAAATTCCATAACGGGTCTAGACTACAGTACAGTAATTTCCGCTTGTCATTCCATTTCCTCATTTATTAATCGACGTGCAATATTAACAACAAATGGATATTCACCATCCTCAACAGGGACACATACTGTTCCTACGCTTCTCTACACGCCCCAGTCTCTTATTCTCACGCTCCCTAAGTGATTTATATGATGGTTAGATAAGAATGTTGCAATAGCGTTAATCGGACAAATGTCTCCTGAAATGACCCAGCAGACATCGCCTATTCTACAGATTCTCCCTTAAGTTCATGGAACTTTTGTTATATTCACTTAAGCTGCACAGACTCATACCGATGATTCTAGCAGCACGTCTTATGTCTTGTGATGTTCACTTGCTAAGAACTCCAAACGTTGCGACAACACGCTACAATTGGTCGCACTAACACGCTGTATGAAATTTTCTTTAAAAAGGTAAGTTTCCGGAACCCATGCAACACATTTCTCTTCCATTGGCCTTCGCTAATACTGATTCGATGTCACATCCTAGATTTATTCCGGCATAAGCAGACGATGTAATGTGTTCAAAATATCCAAAACCAATCGTTAAAATCATAATGATCATAAATATGTGAGAAAAGTATCTCTCTACCAGCTTCTTCCTTTCCTAATCCGTCCATAAAGCAAACCGTGTAAATAAAGAGCAGCGAATCTAGAAGTTAATAGAAAAAGTTATGTACTTTCCTACTGACTTCAAAATCACGTAGTTGCATGTCAGTCTTACAGCAGAGTTGTCAAAACTCTTTATCTTCCAAAATTTTCTTAATTTTAATAATGAGCAGCCTCAGTTGCACCATTTACCTAGAATTTATCTAGGTTTCAGTCGGGATAACCCAATCTTGTTCAGAATAACAGTATCTACCGTTTGTCCATAGTGGACATCGTCAAGCTAAAACTACAAATCCATAAATTACCGTCACACTGTAAAACTTATCTGGCAATGCCTCGGCCCCACTTCGCGACCGCGATGCGGCAGCCACGAGTGCTGTAGTGGAACTAAGTACAGATAAGTTTTACAGTCTGACGATAATTTATAGATTTATAGTTTTAGCTTGACGATGTTCACTATGGACGAACGGTAGATATTGTTATTCTGAAGAAGTTTGGGTTATCACTATTTAAACCTAGGTAAATTCTAGGTAAACAGTGCAACTGAAGCTGCTTATATTAAAAATAATACTTATACAGTTGTGGACAGGGACGCGAAATGTTGAAGATATTTAACTTCCAAAATTTTGTTGATAGAGGAACTTCCTCCACGTTCAGTAAAGATCGACAGGATCAACACACATGTAAGTTCTCGGCAGTTATCAAAAATTAATCGTCTATTGACACAGTAGTAGTCACCAACAGGATATCCGCACGATGTATCGTTCCCAAATTTACGCAGAAAATTTTGGGCGATGTGACGCCATCTGCATTATGTAAAGGAATCCGTTTTGCACTTACACCTATATCACCACCTTTCATAAAATTTGTGAGTGATGTTGAAGAGGCAGCACGACGACTTCCTTCGGCTGCTGCAGAAGAAATACGGAGGAAACTTGTCGTGCCCTTTTGAAAGCTTCTACTGAACCTAGTAGCTTAACATCCGCATAAAGCGCTGCGCTATAAAATTTGCGAGAGGCTCCTGACAGTGATATTGAAGAACAACAAGGGTAGTGCAACAGTAGTATTACGTCATAGTTTGTATATTGACAAGATGTATGGAGAACTTCTGCACTCCATAATATTTCCTCGTTACCTAAAGAAACCATCAAAATGTTTTAGACGACTTGGTAGCGTACCACGAAGATTGTATGCCTTCTTGAAGTTCATAAAGGTCTAGTTTTACATCCATAAGTAAGCAACATTGGTGCTCCTACGTATAATTTGCTCAAATATTTTGCTCTCTTTCTAAGAACATTGGTAGGTAAATGCTTGTGTCATATACGTAACTCGGACAATTTTATCAGTACACTGGACTCTCACCGTTTAAGGCAGTTCGCAAGATCTAGCCAGCTGTTATAGAGTATCTCTTTTTACAGAGCTCTCTCTTTCAGATTCTTTGGCACTAATTGGTAATGCAGGAGTTGGACAGAAATATGAAGTCACTGCGAGAAATGAATGCTTCGACGTACATGCATATCATAGCAAATCCAGCATGTCGCAATGTAGTGTATAACGGCAATGGTGCAATGTCCTCAGCCGGCCGGCGTGGCCGAGCGGTTCTAGGCGCTACAGTCTGGAACCGCGCGACCGCTACGGTCGCAAGTTCGAATCCTACCTCGGACATGGATGTGTGTGATGTCCTTAGGTTAGTTACGTTAAGTAGTTCTAAGTTCTAGGGGACTGATGACCTCCGAATTTAAGTCCCATAGTGCTCAGAGACTTTTTTCTTAGCAATGTCTTCAACAAACTTCAAGTGTCAGACGTAATCAAAACGGAGTCCTATGAAGTTTGAGTCTGTTAAGCAAATGTCAGTTGTGATCTGAATAGTGGTTTTTTTTTCTTATTATGAGTGCAATATGTGAGAGGGAAGTAAAGTCTAACAGGGAACAACAGTTGGTCTTCCTGTGATTGACGCTCCCATAAGCAACGTATACCAAGCGTTTGGTGTTACAACAGGCCCACCATCGAAGAACTATACCACATTAAGGGAAAGCGGAAAAACATCATCCGCTAAGTCACAACACGGAGAAAAGTATGTGCTGGGTGATCGTGACAGACATTGAAGAGTACTGAGACGAAAAATAGGACGGCAGCAGCTGCAGAAGTCACTGTAGAACTTACAGTGGCACTCGTGATCATCATCAGCAACAAAACAACTCAAAGGGAGGTCCATATGTTGGGAATTTCAGGGCAAGCTGGGATTCCAAGCGAACTCATTATTGATGCAAATGTCCATAGCAGAAACGTTTCGTACCGATGTCTTATAACCAGGGAGTCCTGTTCATACTCTTTCCGACTTCTGGCCGAATTTACGTCCCAAGAGTGGCAGGGGACCGGTGATGATATTGACAACCTTGTCGTGACATTCTTCAGGCCTCATGGTTACTCTCCTAGGGTACATTAATGCCAGAGCTTATGAGATCATTTCGGTTGATAATGTCCATTCTATGGTACGATATGGAGGTATGAGGACGATGCACAGAAACTCTCGGTGTATTACGTACGTAGATAAAAATAGCTGACTGCAATTCCTGGAAGTTTTGGTTAGATGGAAGAACGGTGATTCTTCCATGCATTCAGTATATCGTAAGTCCACTCATTTTGACTTGTATTTAAAGTGGTAGAGTTGTCATCACCTGTCGCAGACTATCAGTGTGCTTAAAACACCTGGACAAAGAGCTCACACACTCTCAGGTCGATAGGCTTTCTTAAAATAGCTAGCTCAACTGCAGAGAGTGTTGAGAGAGAATGGGAATTATGTCAAATAGATCAACAAGGCACTGGATAAAAGTGAGAACTGTATCTTCCCTTTCTTCGAAATATTTCGTTTAATTAAGTAAAAATCTTTCAAAATTTAGGGAAACGTCGTTTCCCATCTACGATCTAAGTTTGTAGAACCTCTGGGATTAGAGACATGGCAGATATTTTCCAAATTATATTAAAGAAGCCTTGAATTAAAATTTTAGTATGTTAGTTAAGGTCGTGAATTTACAGACTTGATGTATGTTTCTAAGAAAAGCATGCTGTCGTCACAGGAGCCATTTTAGAATTTGCAAGGTGTATCGAATTTCGTATTACAGACTTCAAGGGTTGTGGAGGAACTTCGTACATAAGGTTTAGATAAGGACCCATGTCCGCAAATGTACCGTTTGGATATGTAAACTAAGCTTTTGGTCTCCCGATAACCAGCCAGAGAGTCCTCAAGATAGCATCAGTGGTCGCTGCAGATATGCACCTCTTGTTGCATCCACCGCAACTACGATAGCCAACAGGAAAAATTTAACCTTCCACCGGGCGAGTATTTCTGCTTGCGTAAAGCCAATTAGAACGAGTTCCGTTTTCGCCAGCCGTGATTAATGTACTGTCACCGTTTCGACACCGTCTTGTATCTAATATCGCCTTCGTCAACAGGACAGCAGCGTTCCCACGACGACTGCTCCGAGCTTTGGTGTTCTGCGCCGTAGAAAAGTCATGGTGTTCGTGACATAGCACTTTGAGTGTGTAACTTTGTGTTGAAGAGACTTTTCGTTACTCAAGACAATCAATTTTCGTTTGATTGAAGAACAGCCTACGGGCCACACTTTTTCTACACATTGCTAGGCAAAAGTTTTGGAGAACGTCTTTATGTTGTTGTACTGTATCACAAATAGCTGACTGTGTGTGTTCGAAGTTTACCTGTTCAAATAAACAAAGTTTAATCATATATACTTGTGCTCTTGTGGAAGCATTTCGACTGATTACTTCAAGTTTCCTTTGTAATTACATCACACGCCATTTTCAACCAAGTACAACAGCTGCACGAAACTTACACGTCTGCAACTGGGAGAATTGACTGCTCTACTCCATAGACGCACCACACTTTCGACTTTGATGAGGGTATCTTTTGCCAGGTAGAAGAAAACCAGATGCTGACAACCTGAAATATTATGGATGCTACGGTCTCTTCTATAACATACGGGTCAGAGCTCATTGTCTCTGCTGTGTGTGTGTGTGTGTGTGTGTGTGTGTGTGTGTGTGTGTGTGTGTGCGCGCGCGCGCGCGCTCGTGCGCACTGTCGATGGGGCACTTGAAAGTGATCCTATCCTCAAACATTTTACATCCAAACGGTATATTTTCCGTATATTTAACACTCAAAACTTTGCCTGGCAAAGAAATTATTTATGAAACTTCCCATGTATTACAATAATACATACTGTCACATGTTCACGTCTTAATATGATTCTAAAGTAAACATGAAGAATGCCTCGATGTAATGAAAATATTCTACATGCGGTCTTCTACTGGCCCCGGTCATGTCGTACATGTGCTATCCATAAAATGCCTGCAAATGGCAGTACTCAAGATTTCCGCAGGACGAACACTCTACTGAATCCGTTTACACATATGTCGGTAGTTATGAGCGCTGGCGATCATTCAATGGACTTCACTACACGTATGCACAAAGCTACGGCATCCTGTATTCTTCCTCCCACGTCCTTTCGCTCAGACAGGTCGTAATGAACTGCTGTCAGGTTTAAAGAGCTCTCTCTCATCGTCCATTACTAGTTTTTGTAACCAGTTGTTATTCTTAGATTACCTTTACTTTTTACGACGCTTTTTATTACCTAATATGCGAACAGGGATCAGTGATCATACAATACTTAAAATCATTAGTCCTGAAGTAAACATTATTACAAATATACATAGAAAAAATTTACAACATAAATATTATTTGAATGATGAGGTACACTTAGTCTTGTTTTAGCTGATGATACAAGCATTGTTTTGAAGCCTAGCAAAGAAGCAACAACAGAAGAAAACAGTAAATTATGTTTTTATGGAAGTTGCTGACTGATTTTGTTTACAAAAGCCCTAGATTTAATCTTTGACAAAAACAAGTCATCCAATTTTTTACTGTCAAATGTATCCCTTCTCCTACGTATCTATTACAAAGACGATAAATAACAAACGAAAGACATGGAGTTAAGGTCTCAGGCATGCGTGTTGATGAAAATTTAAACTGGTGCAATCATATAGGAGATCTCCCAAAGCATTTAAGTTCGACTATTTTTGCCATAACTATAACTCCCCACTTTCGGGATATAAATCAGCAAGTTATCATGTGTGGTATACATTCTTACACTTAAGTCTTATGGAAAAATATTCTGGGGTAGCCTCTCGCTTAGGCAAGACGCTTTAGCGTACAAAATAAAGTAATCAGAATTATGTAAATAGATCACACAGGGATTTCTTGCAGGAAACACTTTTTAAATTTGTTGTGAACAACCATTTTGAGTTGGGGAGTAACAGATGTTCTTGAGTAAGGCAATATAAGGAAAAATTATCTGAAGTTGTCTTTAATGAGCCTAACTTCGACAGGAAGAGGAGAAAAATATACAGCTATAAAACTTCCTGATAGCAGAAGTTTCGAAAATACTGATTAAAAGTGTTTCTCCTTAATATTTTCTTCAGTACCATTGAGTAATTCTTGAATAGAAAGCATTAGTCATTTTACAGGAAAAACCTCTGAACTTGCGACATGTAGCCATATATAAATAATGTATGATCACGACGTCGATTCTGTTATGTAGCGGACCGCGGAGGACGGTTCAACATCTGGCAAGAACAGGATAGGAGAGATATTGGAGTATGATAATTAATTAAAACCCTCAGCTGCCAACTGATGTTACTGATATACCTCAAGAAGGACAGGTGAAAATGTTTGCCCCGACCGGGACTCGAACCCGTGAACTCCTGCTTACATGGCAGACGATCTATCCATCTGAGCCACTGAGGGCACAGTGAATAGCGTGACTGCAAGGACTTATCCTGTGGTGTCACCGCCAGACACCACACTTGCTAGGTGGTAGCCTTTAAATCGGCCGCGGTCCTTTAGTATACGTCGTACCCGCGTGTCGCCACTATCAGTGATTGCAGACCGAGCGCCGCCACACGGCAGGTCTAGAGAGACTTCCTAGCACTCGCCCCAGTTGTACAGCCGACTTTGCTAGCGTTGGTTCACTGTCTACATACGCTCTCATTTGTAGAGACGACAGTTTAGCATAGCCTTCAGCTACATCATTTGCTACGACCTTGCAAGGCGCCATTACCAGTTACTATTTATGCTGTAAAAGACGTACCGTCAAGAGCGATGTTCACCATTTATTGATTAAAGTTAAGTATTCCACAGCTACGTCCTTTTTTGCTAGTCTCATTTCCTTGACCTGTTCCAGACCTCACGCCAGCCTGCGTGAGCTAAAACGCGTGCCTTTCGGCTTCCTCTCATAGTGGGTTGGCTCTCTTGCCAATCCACAACATATCCCTTGCAGGATTACCGTGAGACCTACATCCCCAACTGTCCACAACCTACATTCATAATGTTCCTAAAGGATATTTGCACGTTTACTCATTACTCATGCCAACGTAGGTAACGATTCCCGTAAGAGTACAGGCAAAGTGTGCGCATTCGCACAGAAGAAGGTCAATGGCCCGGTAGCCTTTAACTATGTGAAGATAGCAACTGTTACGGAAGAATAGATACCAGTTACGACCTTTCAGCCTCTCTAGAAGAAAATGATAATTAATCGAAACCCTCAGCTGCATGGTCATCATTGGTATCTGTTTTTTCGGAACAGTTGCTATCTCCATTTAGTTAAAGGACCATTGACCGTCTTCTGTGTAAATGCGCACACTTTGCCCGAACTCGTACGGGAATCGTCACCTTAGTTGGCCGGAGTAATGAGTGAACCGGCAAATATGCTTTAGGAATATTATGAATGTAATCTGTGGACAGTTGGGACTGTAGGTCTCATGGTAAGCGTGCTGTGGATAAGTCCCTGCAGTCGCGCTATCGTATGTGCTCTCAGTGGCTCAGATGGATAAAGCTCTACCATGTAAGCAGCAGATCCCGGCTTCGAGTCCCGGTCGGGGTACACATTTTCACCTGTCCCCATTGAGGTGTATCAACAACACCTGTTGGCAGCTGAGGGTTTCGATTATACAGGGTTATTACAAATGATTGAAGCGATTTCACAGCTCTACAATAACTTTATTATTTGAGATATTTTCACAATGCTTTGCACACACATACAAAAACTCAAAAAGTTTTTTTAGGCATTCACAAATGTTCGATATGTGCCCCTTTAGTGATTCGGCAGACATCAAGCCGATAATCAAGTTCCTCCCACACTCGGCGCAGCATGTCCCCATCAATGAGTTCGAAAGCATCGTTGATGCGAGCTCGCAGTTCTGGCACATTTCTTGGTAGAGGGGGTTTAAACACTGAATCTTTCACGTAACCCCACAGAAAGAAATCGCATGGGGTTAAGTCGGGAGAGCGTGGAGGCCATGACATGAATTGCTGATCATGATCTCCACCACGACCGATCCATCGGTTTTCCAATCTACTGTTTAAGAAATGCCGAACATCATGATGGAAGTGCGGTGGAGCACCATCCTGTTGAAAGATGAAGTCGGCGCTGTCGGTCTCCAGTTGTGGCATAAGCCAATTTTCCAGCATGTCCAGATACACGTGTCCTGTAACGTTTTTTTTTCGCAGAAGAAAAAGGGGCCGTAAACTTTAAACCGTGAGATTGCACAAAACACGTTAACTTTTGTAGAATTGCGAATTTGCTGCACGAATGCGTGGTGATTCTCTACCGCCCAGATTCGCACATTGTGTCTGTTCACTTCACCATTAAGAAAAAAATGTTGCTTCATCACTGAAAACAAGTTTCGCACTGAACGCATCCTCTTCCATGAGCTGTTGCAACCGCGCCGAAAATTCAAAGCGTTTGACTTTGTCATCGGGTGTCAGGGCTTGTAGCAATTGTAAACGGTAATGCTTCTGCTTTAGCCTTTTCCGTAAGATTTTCCAAACCGTCGGCTGTGGTACGTTTAGCTTCCTGCTTGTTTTATTCGTCAACCTCCGCGGGCTACGCGTGAAACTTGCCCGCACGCATTCAGCCGTTTCTTCGCTCACTGCAGGCCGACCCGTTGATTTCCCCTTACAGAGGCATCCAGAAGCTTTAAACTGCGCATACAATCGCCGAATGGAGTTAGCAGTTGGTGGATCTTTGTTGAACTTCGTCCTGAAGTGTCGTTGCACTGTTATGACTGACTGATGTGAGTGCATTTCAAGCACGACATACGCTTTCTCGGCTCCTGTCGCCATTTTGTCTCACTGCGCTCTCGAGCGTTCTGGCGGCAGAAACCTGAAGTGCGGCTTCAGCCGAACAAAACTTTATGAGTTTTTCTACGTATCTGTAGTGTGTCGTGACCATATGTCAATGAATGGAGCTACAGTGAATTTATGAAATCGCTTCAATAATTTGTAATAGCCCTGTATATCATTGCGTTCTAGAGAAGCTGCATGGTTATCGTTGATATCTGTTCTTTGGGAACAGTTACTTTCTTCATATATTTGAGTATATTCAGCAGATACTATGTTTCTGTATTTGATAACCAGCCAAAATAATGCTTGTTTATTTTCTGGAGGTAGGGTTCTGCAGGGGAAGCAGCTTCCAGGTGGTGATGGAGCCTTGTGGAAGGGCAGCCCCTAGGAGAGGCTTACAGAGAGAGCTTCGTAAGCGGCTATTTGCCCGGAGCTAGGCAAGAGGCCTTGTTTTATGGTCCATTAGCTGCTGCACAAGTACTTTAGGTGCGCCTTTGTATCTCGTGTAGCTGAAGGCAGCTTTCCTATCCACATTACATGCTAGTATTCCTGTAGCAGAGTGTGATCGGCACATCTGCCACTGCACACCAGCTATATACAATGGTGGATAAAATGGCAACACCAGAATCAATTAATGTATAGTAATGAAATTACTGCAGACCATTAGACGTTTGTCTAAGTAGCACATTCAAGTGATTAGCAATGCAAGGTAACATGTTAACGAAATCGCCAGAGAATCCAGTGCAAATACGAGGTGCTGGTACATTAATAACCGGGGTAGCTGTCAATGTTGGAAGCAAGCACGCAAACGAACATGAAATTGAAACTTCCTGGCAGATTAAAACTGTGTGCCAGACCGAGACTCGAACTCATGACGAGGTACTGGCAGGAGAAAGTCTGTGAGGAAGGGGCGTGAGTCGTGCTTGGGTACCTCAGATGGCAGAGCACTTGCCCGCGAAAGGAACAGGTCTCGAGTTCGAGTCTCGGTCTGGCACACAGTTTTAGTATGTCAGGAAGTTTAAAATCAGCGTACACTCCCCTGCAGAGTGAAAATCTCATTCTGGGAACATGAACTTCGTTGTACAGTACAAGTGCCGGATGTGACTGTGGAATGGAGTTCCATCCCTGTTACATTACAGGGACGGTTGAAACTGTTTGTGGTGGACGCCAGAGTTTTCGTCCGATGATGTCCAACATATGCTCGACTGCAGACAGATCCAAAAGACCAAGGCAGCATGTCGACGCTGCTTAGTGCATGTTGCGCTGATATAGCGGTATTTGGCCGAGCATTACCTTCGATTGTTGTTCAAGAATGGCAGCTCTACATACAAATTTGCAGTCAGGGTGCGTGAGATAACTACTAGACTGCTTCTGCCGTCATACAAAATGGTACCCCAGACGGTGACTTCACGTGTAGGTTCAGTGTGTCTAGCATGCAGACTTGCTGTTTTCAAGCCCTCATCTGGTGTTCCTGTAACCAACACAAGACCATCATTGGCACTGAGGCACAACCAGCTTTCGTCAGAAAAAACAACAGACTTCCAACCTTTCCTCCAGCGAGCTCTCGCTTGACACTACTGAAATAGTAAGTGGCGGTGGTTTGGAATCAGTGTAATGGATGCTACAGTTCGTTGTTTCACTATAGAGTTAACTGATACTGAGACTGCTGGTGCAGATGCAGTACAACGCACGAGAGCCTTACGCTGGACACTTTGGTGTCCCCTCTCGGTAGGGCCACGTGGGCGTCACGAATTGGTCTTCCAGCGATAGTACGTTTTCGTGAGCCCCACAGCCATCAGTCACACACAGTGGCTACATTCCTGCCAAGTCTTTCTGCAGTGTGACAGAAGAAACATCCAGCTTCTCGTAGGCCTATCACGCAGCGTCATTCAAATTCAGTGGAGTGTTTATAACTGTGTCTTCGTCGCTTTAAAGGCATTCTTGATTAACATCAACTCAATACGTACACAGTCAAAGGTTACTAACCCACACGACAGTTACAAAGTGTGTTTAAAGCAAACTTGATTTGCATCTTCATAGTGACGTTGTTATCTCTTAAGCTTGTGGCGCGAAATTGGAATAGACATCATGTTTTAGATTTAGAAAGAAGTTTATGCGCACCATTCCTTCTTGGTGTTGTGATTCTTTCCGTCGGAGTATCATTGAAAACAAATTGAACCATCGATTTTCAGTTAAAAGTAAGGAAGTGAAACCTCTGCTTTAAATTTACGACGGCGATTCTATGTAGCGGACCGCGGAGAACGGTTTACCATCTGGCAAGAACAGGATTTTCATCTGACCACTTCTTAAGCACCATAGGTCGCTGGTAACAGATTGCAACTGAGATCCTCTCATGTGTCCTGTTAACAAGAAACTAGTATAAACTAACTTTCGGAAATGGAATGCATTGCTGAAAATGTCTGAACAAATAACTGTAGGTACTTTCCGTGCCTTGAATGTGCTCTTACCAACGGTGTTTGCGAGCATCGTGTGTTGCTACAGTAAAGTGCTACATTCGTCGGTGTAAGTTTAAGAGGAATTTCGTACCAACCGACCATCTCTCATATGGGCTCCGTTCCTCTCGGCACTATTCGCAGCTCGAGCTGACCTAACTTTCTCCATTGGACCGTGAAAGTGCATATGAGGAACGTGAGTTAGAGAGAATACTTTCCATCTCAATAATAACGCAGTTCTAGTTATTACTGTCTCCTCTTTAAAAAAAATCCATATTTTTATATGGATTAGTCACACTGTGCAGTCATTATTGTAACCATCGTCTACGTTCGACGTCAACGTTTTAAACGACTCACAGATGGCAGTTGGCAACTCTGCTAGTGTATCGTACATAGAGCGTGTCGGGGAGCACCGTGAAATCATCATTTTGGCCCAGAGGAAGTAAACTTGTCGCAGGGTACCCTTGCTGCGAATTTCGGAGTGTTAGTTGAAGATGTACTAGACCGTGAGTTTACAGTTATCTTTTATCAAAGTCCGTTTGCACTGGTATTAGGTGTGGCCGTTAACACTTGGTCTAACTCAACCGAATGCTGACTAGAAATGGTTATGTTAAACTACGTGGAGCCAATTTGCAGCCATTTATGGAATTCATGTATACAAAGAAGAATGGGATCTTTCTGGATGGCCATGCGGCGTGTAAACGAGTCACAATTGTTCGCGAGTTGTTCGAAGAATATTTCGACAGTTCAAGCGAATGGTTTAGCCAGCCAGATTGCCAGACATGAATCCCATCGAATATTTATGGGACATAATCGAGAGGTCAGTGCGAACACAAGATCCTGCACCGGCAATATTTTCACAATCGTTCACGGCTATAGAGATGGCATGGCTCAGTATTTTTTTAGTGTACATCCTGCACCGGCAATATTTTCACAATCGTTAACGTCTATAGAGACGGCATGGTTCAATATTTCTGCAGTGTAGTTCCAACGTGTTGCTGAGTCCATGCCACGTCGAGTTGCAGCACTACGCCGGGCGAAAGGACGTCCGACACGATGTTAGGAGGTGTCCCATGACTTTTTCCACCTCAGTGTATATGCTCTAATATGTAAGATATCATCAACTGTCTAAATTGTCTTAAACCTATGAGTTCACGCTGCAAAACTATACGGCGCCACCATCAGAAATCACTGAGGTTTTGGTAACTTTCACTGTTATATCAATTTTCAGTCGTTCTCTTATCAATATCTGTTATACTATATGAATGACTTCACAGGGGTCGAAACGAATTTCTCAGTAATCATTTTCAGAAAAGTGCTTACATTCAGTATCCTGCCCGTAGGAGGTTCGAGTCCTGCCTCGGGCATGGGTATGTGTGTTGTCCTTAGCGTAAGTTAGATTAAGTAGTAAGGGACCGATAACGTCAGCAATTTGGTCCCATAAGAACTTACCACAAATTCCCTAATTTTCCGTTCTGTATTTTCCTAAAAATTTTCTGTATATATGGATTTGGGGTCTTGCAGTAGCACTCTTGTCATTCCGAAATTCCAATTTTTGTTATTTACCCCTCTGGTTACTTGACTGTTGGATATGGCACAGAACTTCTCAGTGTTCTAGCCTGGACATGCAGTACCAGATGGCTGAAGTGAGGGAGATAATAGCTCCGAGCTAAGCGGGACAAGGTCTCTATTACAGCTGCGACAGTTCTTGTAACGAGTTCTGTTGAGCTAAGACAGTAGATCACATTTTTTAACGTAAAGAAGACGTGTTCGTCTACTTTCCTTCAAGACTTCTGGAATATGCTAGACCGAATACAAGCTTCCTGTTAGATGGTTCAAATGGGTCTGAGCCCTATGGGACTTAACTTCTGAGGTCATCAGTCCTCTAGAACTTAGAACTACTTAAACCTAACTAACCTAAGTACATCACACACATCCATGCCCGAGGCAGGATTCTAACCTGTGACCATAGCGGTCACGTGGTTCCAGACTGTAGCGCCTAGAACTGCTCGGCCACCCAGGCCGGCTCCTGTTAGATGTCCTGTAACAATATTTCCTGGGTTCACATTGAAACAATATCTCGTCTGTTCTCCTCGAGATTTACGTCCTTGCTGCACACGTAGTTGTAAAGCAGTGGCAGAGACTGGGCGGAAGTGGAGTGGGGGAGTGGGAAGGGAAAGAACCTTTTCCCTGATATTTGTCATGTGCGGTCTAAGGCGCTGCAGACATGGACTGTGCTGCTGGTCCCGGCGGATGTTCGAGTCCTCCCTCAGCGTGTGTGTGTGTGTGTGTGTGTGTGTGTGTGTGTGTGTGTGTGTGTGTGTGTGTGTGTGTTTTTGTCCTTAGGATAATTTAGGTTAAGTAGTATGTAAGCTTAGGGACTGATGACCTTAACAGTTAAGTCCCATAAGATTTCACACACATTTGAACGTCTTTTTAACATGTGCGTATGAAGGAAAAACTGCTTCTGCAGGTGATAATGTCTTCTACATCATTCTCACGATTCTTGCGAATGCACGAGCATTACTTTCATTTACTTTAAAGCTACATCACACCTATTATGTGTCTAGCAGTACATCTCTGAATTCACCAAGAACAGTAGGCTGATATGACAACGCAGCTTATCGTTCGAAAAGTTCCCACTAATGTGCTGCATTCGATTTTCTCAACAGATGCCCAGCGCAGCCCAGCACATTCTCAATAAATGTGTGTGGCACGTTTGTTCAGTACTACAGTTTTCGTTTTTCTAAAGTTATTTATTTTTCTTTGGGCTTATGAAACGCATAGACATGGACATAATTTGCCTGCTCTATCATGAAATTTGAGTAATGGATATGAAAAACCGTTCTAAATGCTATTAAAAACGCGTTTTCAGTGATCTCATATTCTCCGTGTGGCGTGTCCGTCAACTTGATGCACTTACGAGAGTTATTCGAAAAACAGAGTAGCCTAGCGGAGCGATGTGCGGACCTATCCTCAACCGGCGGGAGTACGATCGACGAACTCAACCTCTGTACGTGGCGTGGTACGTCATCTAGTTACGTTACACGTTCGACAATTGTCATCTACTTTTCGGATATTTCCAGAAATTTGCGAACCCATGCGCCTCATACTAAATGACATGTCAACCGTCATCTACATCGCTTTGGAGGTTGCTAAGCTTTAAGAACAATCAATTCGTATGTGTGAGACAGACATCAGTTACTTAGTTTACATCATTGTAGAAGTGTGTATTACAAACGTAGTTTACTTAGTTTAGCACAACTGCACAAGTGCGCATTAGAGAATACATTTATTTAGTAGAGCGCAGTTGCACATATATATTTTAAAGACGTCGGTTACCTGGTTGAACGCCATCTCACATGTAAGCATGACTGATGTTGGTTTCTTATAGATTTTCAGCACGTTTGACTGTATATTTGTCCTGCCAATGTTTATAGAGAAACTTGGCACAGATAAGTATGTGTACAGTCTTAACACGGCTCCCATGCTGTTCAGAATATACGATTTTGTCCATGTAAATGACTTTTAAAAATGTGTTCAGGTAACCAGAAACGAGCCATCAGTTGAATAAAGAACTGAGTGTTGCTACTTTGTTTTCTACCCTAAGAGTTGGTTACTTAGTTGAACGCCTTCGCATGTGTGCTTTATAGACATCGGTTACTTAGTTGAGCACCTTCGCACACGAGAATTAGTAACGGAATTCGATACTCTAATTTTCATGTAGCGAGAACTATCTTTCCGTTTTATTAAATAACATTTAAACAGAGCTTCCCTCTGAGCCATGTGTGGCTTACGTTCATGCCGTTTGTTCTTTGGCATTTTGTCACATCGAGTGGCATCTTGTTTCTTCCTTACTTACAGGTGTAATGAAGTTGCTGTGTTGCCTCTTTGAGTGACAGCAGCAGCGCTTATCGATACTAGTACCGGCGTACTATCTTTGGTGTGGCTGAGTATTTCCAGGTGGTGGTGGTGGTGGTGGTGGTGGTGGTAGTGTGTGGCAGTCAGTTGGTTTGGATGGAGCAGCGAGGTGTCCAGAGCGCGCGGGCAGACCGGGACCACTGGGGTCATGCACAGGGTGTTGGATATGAGGCGCTAGCTGCGAAAGTGACAAAGTTCGTTGCCCACCGAACCTGGACGCTGAAGTTGAGTGATCAGTTAACATGCTATGAAACCTCAACTATTTTGATATCTCTTCGTTCATTTACGGGTTGTTGCTCCCAGGGATGTTCGGGCTAGCGTTAACATATGATGTGTTGGAGTCGGGTAAATCCTGCAGCCGTCTTCCTACCTTGTGATTAATTATTAAATTGACTCTTACTTGCCAGTGAAGTGCCCTGTAACCGTTTACGCCCCAGTTACCTGCCCTGGTCGTTAGCATAGTTTTCCAGCACTCTGCCTTTCCTCGTCGTGTTGGTGCTGTCCGGCACAGTGTGTAGTTTGACAGCGTTTTAAGTTGTTTGGTTCATATTTGGCATAGAGTGGTTGCTGTTCCCTTGGCTGTTCTTAGACGTCAATTTCTGAAGACGTAGTGCTCTTCGTATCCTCGTTCTCAGCCGTTGTGCCGTTCGTTGGACAGAAGAGAATTGGTTAAATTGTTGGTCGGTCCTTGGGCCGTAACTAATATGGGATGCCACCTGATTATTTAAATTCAGCTGCCTGTCTCGCCTTACCGTACGGTTAAGCTACTTTCTCAGGCTGACCCTTGGAACACTTCTGAGCACCACTTGTTCTGTTTTAGGTTGAGATTTTCATTTTAGCTTGAAGCATTGTGCAAGGCCTTCGGCCGTGTATTATTTCAGTTCTTCTTTAAATTTTACATAAAGGCCTTCAGTCGTGCTAAATTAAAATTTTGAAGATGGATTTTATTTTAAAAAATTTTCTCCTTAAAATTTGTTCTATCTGAAATTGTTGGTAATCCAGGCCCTAAGCGGTTAGTTGTTAGATGTGTTGTGTGGCCTTCAGCCGAGGATTTACGTGAACCCCTTTCATTAAGGCCTTCAGCTGCTTCTTTAAAGGAAAATTTTTTTATAAGAAGGGAAAAGAATTATTTAAAATTGTTTGTCTGTCTTGTTGTTCAGACCTTCAGCCGTTGTTTCAAATTTGTTTGTGGCCTTCAGCGGTGCAATAAGTAAGTATTTCCTTAATTAGGACTTCAGATGTTCTATTATAAGTTTAAAAGGAAATTTCTTGGTCAGAAAAAATGTTGATTAATGTGTTTTAATTATAGTTGTCCTTCATCAACTAATAGTTGTCAATTGCAGGTTTTTTTTCAAATTATACCTTCTATTTTTAATTGCTTTTGATTTCTAAGCCAGGCCCCCAGCCACTCTCTTTTTTGATGTGGTTTTCTTCAACTAGGTCTACAGACCTCCACCCATGAACCATGGACCTTGCCGTTGGTGGGGAGGCTTGCGTGCCTCGGCGATACAGACAGCCGTACCGTAGGTGCAACCACAACGGAGGGCTATCTGTTGAGAGGCCTGACAAACGTGTGGTTCCTGAAGAGGGGCAGCAGCCTTTTCAGTAGTTGCAAGGGCAACAGTCTGGATGATTGACTGATCTGGCCTTGTAACAATAACCAAAACGGCCTTGCTGTGGTGGTACTGCAAACGGCTGAAAGCAAGGGGAAACTACGGTCGTAATTTTTCCCGAGGGCATACAGTTTTGCTGTATGATTAAATGATGATGGCGTCCTCTTGGGTAAAATATTCCGGAGGTAAAATAGTCCCCCATTCGGATCTCCGCGCGGGGACTACTCAAGAGGATGTCGTGGAATGTCTGATCACTTAATCGGGCAGGTAGGTTAGAAAATTTAAAAAGGGAAATGCATAGGTTAAAGTTAGATATAGTGGGAATTAGTGAAGTTCGGTGGCAGGAGGAACAAGACTTCTGGTCAGGTGACTACAGGGTTATAAATACAAAATCAAATAGGGGTAATGCAGGAGTAGGTTTAATAATGAATAGGAAAATAGGAATGCGGGTAAGCTACTACAAACAGCATAGTGAACGCATTATTGTGGCCAAGATAGATACGAAGCCCACACCTACTACAGTAGTACAAGTTTATATGCCAACTAGCTTTGCAGATGACGAAGAAATTGAAGAAATGTATGATGAAATAAAAGAAATTATTCAGATAGTGAAGGGTGACGAAAATTTAATTGTCATGGGTGACTGGAATTCGGTAGTAGGAAAAGGGAGAGAAAGAAACTTAGTAGGTGAATATGGATTGGGGCTAAGAAATGAAAGAGGAAGCCGCCTGGTAGAATTTTGCACAGAGCATAACTTAATCATAGCTAAAACTTGGTTTAAGAATCATGAAAGAAGGTTGTACACATGGAAGAACCCTGGAGATACTAAAAGGTATCAGATAGATTATATAATGGTAAGACAGAGATTTAGGAAGCAGGTTTTAAATTGTAAGACATTTCCAGGGGCAGATGTGGACTCTGACCACAATCTATTGGTTATGACCTGTAGATTAAAACTGAAGAAACTGCAAAAAGGTGAGAATTTAAGGAGATGGGACCTGGATAAACTGAAAGTACCAGAGGTTGTACAGAGTTTCAGGGAGAGCATAAGGTAACAATTGACAAGAATGGGGGAAAGATATACAGTAGAAGAAGAATGGGTAGCTTTGAGGGATGAAGTAGTGAAGACCGCAGAGGATCAAGTAGGTAAAAAAACGAGGCTAGTAGAAATCCTTGGGTAACAGAAGAAATATTGAATTTAATTGATGAAAGGAGAAAATATAAAAATGCAGTAAACGAAGCAGGTAAAAAGGAATACAAACGTCTCAAAAATGAGATCGACAGGAAGTGCAAAATGGCTAAGCAGGGATAGCTAGAGGACAAATGTAAGGATGTAGAGGCTTATCTCACTAGGGTTAAGGTAGATACTGCCTACAGGACAATTAAAGAGACATCTGGAGAAAAGAGATGCACTTGCATGAATATCAAGAGCTCAGATGGAAACCCAGTTTTAAGCAAAGAAGGGAAAGCAGAAAGGTGGAAGGAGTATATAGAGGATCTATACAAGGGCGATGTATTTGAGGACAATATTATGGAAATGGAAAAGGATGTAGATGAAGATGAAATGGGAGATACGATACTGCGTGAAGAGTTTGACAGAGCACTGAAAGACCTGAGTCGAAACAAGGCACCCGGAGTAGACAACATTCCATTGGAACTACTGACGGCCTTGGGAGAGCCAGTCCTGACAAAACTCTTCCATCTGGTGAGCAAGATGTATGAGACAGTCGAAATACCCCCAGACTTCAAGAAGAATATAATAATTCCAATCCCAAAGAAAGCAGGTGTTGACAGATGTGGAAATTACCGAACAATTAGTTTAATAAGCCACAGCTGCAAAATACTAACACGAATTCTTTACAGACGAATGGAAAAACTAGTAGAAGCCGACCTTACGACTTATCTTAGAAGAAAGATTAAGGAAAGGCAAACCTACGTTTCTAGCATTTGTAGACTTAGAGAAAGCTTTTGACAATGTTGGCTGGAATACTCTCTTTCAAATTCAAAAAAGTGGTTCAAATGGCTCTGAGCACTATGGGTCTTAAGTACTGTGGTCATCAGTCCCCTAGAACTTAGAACTACTTAAACCTAACTAACCTAAGGACATCAGACACATCCATGCCCGAGGCAGGATTCGAACCTGCGACCGTAGCAGTCGCGCGGTTCCGGACTGCGCGTCTAGAACCGCTAGACCACCGCGGCCGGCTCTCATTCAAATTCTAAAGGTGGTAGGGGTAAAATACGGGGAGCGAAAGGCTATTTACAATTTGTACAGAAACCAGATGGGACATGAAAGGGAAGCAGTTGTTGGGAAGGGAGTAAGTCAGGGTTGTAGCCTCTCCCCGATGTTATTCTGTCTGTATACTGAGCAAGCAGTAAAGGAAACAAAAGAAAAATTTGGAGTAGGTACTAAAATCCATGGAGAAGAAATAAAAACTTTGAGGTTCGCCGATGACATTGTAATTCTGTCAGAGACAGCAAAGGACTAGGAAGAGCAGTTGAATAGAATGGATAGCGTCTTGAAAGGAAGATATAAGATGAACATCAACAAAAGCAAAACGAGGATAATGGAATGTAATCGAATAAAGTCGGGTGATGCTGAGGGAATTACATTAGGAAATGAGACAAAGTAGTAAAGGAGTTTCGCTATTTGGGGAGCAAAATAACTGATGATGGTCGAAGTAGAGAGGATATAAAATGTATACTGGCAATGGCAAAGAAAGCGTTTCTGAAGAAGAGAAATTTGTTAACATTGAGTATAGATTTAAGTGTCAGGAAGTCATTTCTGAAAGTATTTGTATGGAGTATAGCCATGTATGGAAATGAAACATGGACGATAAACAGTTAGGACAAGAAGAGAATAGAAGCTTTTGAAATGTGGTGCTACAGAAGAATGCTGAAGATGAGGTGGGTAGATCACATAACTAATAAAGTATTGAATAGGATTGGTTAGAAGAGAAGTTTGTGGCACAGCTTGATCAGCAGAAGAAATCGGTTGGTAGGACATGTTCTGAGGCATCAAGGGATCACCAATTTAGTATTGGAGGGCAGCGTGGAGGGTAAAAATCGTAGAGCAAGACCAAGATATGAATACACTAAGCAGATTCAGAAGGATGTAGGTTGCAGTAGGTACTGGGAGATGAAGAAACTGGCACAGAATAGAGTAGCATGGAGAGCTGCATCAAACCAGTCTCAGGACTGAAGACCACAACAACTACAACAACAGGTCTACAGACGTATTGTGATCTCTTAAAGCAATGTATAAATGAATGGTTCTTTTAAAAACAAAAGTTGTGGGTTTGATTGTGCAACTCACAGTAACTGATTACGGCCCCATCCACAATCGAAACCGTATCCTGTGCGCTCTCTGAGTACCTACTAAACCAGGTCTCACCCTCCAGTCTTCTGAATTTAATTGCTGCATGTACTACTAACAGGAAACGAAATTACTTTCTTATGGACTGAAGAACCGTCAGAAAGCAGTCGTAAATTTGTTTAGACCGTACCTAATTACCAGTTTATGCATATTCAGAATATTGCTGCAATCACGAATCCTTTCCATGTTATCGTTGCGAGATTATCTTACATATAGCCACCGAATGATCGTACACATAGCTGAAGGTTTTATACTGCCTCAGTAGGCAACGCCGAAAAATTTGAGACGTTTCTGTACAGAAACAAACGAAACAGTGAATTAGACAATAGGTAGTATCGCATGATACGTCACACATTTGAAGAAACTGACAGAAGCTACATTTTGCCGTTGGAGTAATAACTAGGTACAGTAACAGTAGAGTTTAAATACGTATAAAAGCAAGACTTTTGACCATAAAAGTTAATAGAAAATATCAGTGTTTCGTGAGTATGCTTATTTTGTTTCTTACGATTAGCAATTCATCGTACTGAAAATTCGATAATTACAGATGAGTGAGGCCAACGAATAGCTAGCGTCAACAAACCGTCTTACTCATACAATCCTAAAATAAATCAACAATTAGTTAATAAGACGTTGCGCAACGGAATCTATGTGCAGCTCATCCGCATATCGTCCATTCTTGACTGACAAATTTACTTCATGCACTGAAATAAAACATTTCTTTCCCAGCGAGTGCAAGGTATTTGTATCCATCTGTTAGAAGAAGGTGAAATTTTGATCATAGGAAAAATGGTCTGACACTATGGAAGATTACTCAAGGATAGTGTGAAATCAGTAATTACGAATAGATGCTGTATATATTGAAATGAAAATAGAAATATCAGTGTGGGCTCCAATCGTAAGTATACGTAAGGCCAAATACTAAATGCACACAATGAGTGACGATGTGTTAGCGAAAGTGCGAGCCTCGTGAACCATTCCGTTAGTTACAGCTGTAAAAATGCTTTCATACACAGGATAACAGAATGCAAAGACATAAATAGTGGAAGAAACCCCGCCTCGTTCGCCGTAACACGTACTTTTATGCGTGAGAAGATTCACGGAAATCAACTAATGGATACTCTGTCATCATGTTACGCCAAGAATGTGGTTTAAATTTTGACTGATAATGCAAATCAATGGTATTGCGGAACATATATGAGAATGATGGGAGTTTCGTTACCCACAGCTTGTAATGCAGTCTGTCCGAGATAGCTCCTGCCTTTTCCATGGCCACCGAGAATGTTCGGGTCAAGAACGTAAAATTTAAGTCCGCAAATAGCTTTTATTTGTTCTCAGAAAATCAGTTTCGGGCCAGCTGCCCATCTTCAGATATGTTAAAAAAAGTTAAATAACAATTTATGACGTATGTTGATGAAACTTCAGAACTTTAGGAAATTACATTGTGAAACAATGTGTTAAAATGTAGGAACTTTGTAAACGAAAGTCTTCAATCAACTGCCGTTTAACATCATCTAACAGCTCGTAATTGGTCGGTTGGCCCGAAACTGGTTATTTGGAAATAAATAAAATCTATTGGCGTACTACCCGGCCGTGGTGGCCGAGCGGTTCTAGGCGCTCAGTCCGGATCCGTGCGACTGCTACGGTCGCAGGTTCGAATCCTGCCTTGGGCATGGATGTGTGTGATGTCCTTAGGTTAGTTAGGTTTAAGTAGTTCTAAGTTCTAGGGGACTGATGACCACAGATGTTAAGTCCCATAGTAATCAGAGCCATTTGAACCATTTTTTATTTGCGTACTGAAATATGACCTTTTTTGCACAAATAAAGATTGCGGACGTTCCCTAATGACGGACATGTCTGATTGGAATAACGTTCGGCTCACACGAAGAGTTTTACTTGAGTTTCGGCGCAACCAGAATCTATAGTCGTATTCTCAGACCAATTTAACAAAATCGCAGGCGTTTATTGTGCTCCAAACTTCTTTTTCTCCAGGAATGTCAGTTCTGTTACGGTATCTTTAATTCAGCGGACATTTTGTCTGCCGAAGTATTAGAACCGTAACGAAGGTAAGTGTGTTGAATGTATATGCTGTACACATAGGCACCACAGGCAACTTTCAATCAGTTTACTAAATACATGGGAATACTTCCATGCAGATATACAATACGGAAGAATTTCTGAGTACTCAGTACTGAGTAAAGGTCACAAGCGCAGTTTTAAAGAGCAATCTCACCAAAAGAGTTTCCTGGGACACTGAGGAACGGAGAATGTGAAAGGCGGTGTATGAGACAACGAGATGTGCCGGGAAATGGGTGTAGCGTGGAACACAACCTGCCCTTAGAGGACTCTCCCATAATGACGTTTTCATGCTGATGGAACGCCGGGCCCGTTATCTTAACGGCACATCGTGATGCAGGTACTTTCTTTTGAGGCGGAGGCACCGGTTCCTCAGTTTGTCGTAAAATATTGCATGACGTGGAAGACGCGAGATGATGCTTAGGTAGTTCAAACTCGTTCTCAACAGCGTCATACATCAATGAACATTGGCAGTAGGCCTATAAAGGAAGATGAGACACAAACATAATACATCTTGTAAGGGAGCGAAACACAGGAAATTGACTGAATGCTATAAAGTGTGCTAACAAAGTGTAGTTAACCGGCAGGTACAGGAGATCGTTGAAACAGAAGCTAACGGCCATGCAACATGGTAGAACAGAGAGTCTTTACACCCCAACATTACCCCAAAATACCTTAACATTAAACCAAAATGTACTTCGTCAGCTCTAATGAAAGCTATCAACATCGGTGAGAGAACGTGAATCAGAGAATAACTGCGAAACTTGTACAGAATCCGTTATAATTGAAGTTCACGTTTAAAGGTTTGTCACATCTGTATTATGACATTCACACATTCGTTGGAGTCATGATGTCCGCGAAGACGATACTTTAACCTTTCACTGACCGAATATCTAACATATCAAACATAGCAGTTACTGTGGTTGAGCTGAAAGTGTTAAATAAACGTGTTAAATATGTTCCGCCATACGCAATTTCTGAAAATCTGCCAGATGGGCTGAAGGTAATCAGAGGCTCGCGTTAGGTGGTGATGTTTCTACGAAACTTTTGATAGCTCACTGTTTAAAAACCGTTTCTGCTGATAGTTACGAACATTAAGCAAGTTTAAGAAGGAAATAAACTCCAACCATGTCATTGCCACCACAGCTGATAAATGTGTCTGGTTACGTTACAAAAGTGAAAAAGTTCCTTCACAGTTCCGACGTATATAAAAAGCTCCAACTGCAGCTTTCAATTAACAAATAAAACCCACCGTCAAATCACGCCATATGCTGATTAATATGAATCCCATAGCTCATAGATTATATGCCTGACCCAAATTACATAAGGATAGTCTTCCGATACGCCAGATAGTGCCATCCACTTCTGTTCCATATTCCCTACTAGCAAAAGAGCTTTATTATATCATTAAAAGCAAACCAGTTTTATACCTAAGGTTAATATCAAATATTTTATGGCTCTTGATGATGAAATTAAAGATATGCAAATCCCGCCCAGTTCTAAACTAATTTCATATGATGTCATGAGCTTATTTACAAATGTTCATCCATGAACATATTGACACATATTTTGCATAATTTCAAATAAAATACTGTTGAATTCCATGACATAATTAATGCTCCAGTTTCAGAGGAAGTATTACAGTCAGATCGCTTAACTGTGGGTTCACCTCGAGTAATATACTATTAGAGATTTTCATGGACAAAATCGAAAAAAATATTTTATAGAAAGACCCACTGAATAGTAGAATTAGTTACCGGTTCTGACATGTCGAAGATCTGTGTTTGTGGACGGTATTACTAGACACACATTACTACAGCATTCAAAAAACCCACATAAGAAAATTCAGATGAAAATGGAGCTGGGACGCTCTTCTACAAATTTCTTGGACCTCAATATAGATATTAGATATTAGTACGAGGAAACACGCATTTAACATTTAAAGAAATAGCATAGCTACTGATACACTAATCCCTGCAAGCTCCCAGCATCCATGCAGCCACTAACACGCAATTTTGCATTCACTGGTGCATCAAATCATATCTGTTACATTATTCAAATTAGCCTTTCAAACAGGACTACAACTCATCAAACAAATTGCTTCCAGCAATGACTGTAGCTCTGCCCTGCTTGATAATATCGTACAAAAATAGTAAATGAACAAAATTACACCGCTTCTGTAAGCTAGCCAAAAACAGTCAGCATTTGGAATGAAATTTTCACTCAGCAGCGGAGTGTGCGATGATTTTGAAACTTCCTGGCCGATTAAAACTGTGTGCCGGACCAAGACTCGAACTCGGGACCTTTGCTCTACCAACTAAGCTACCCAAGCACGACTCACAACCCGTCCTCACAATTTTACTTCCGCCAGTACCTTGTCTCCTACCTTCCAAACTTGACAGAAGCTCTCTGGCGAACCTTTCGGGACTAGCACTCCTCAAAGAAAGGATACTGCGGAGACATGGCTTAGCCACAGCCTGGGAGTGTTTCCAGAATGAAATAAGGACGTGTCGTGAGTCGTGCTTGGGTAGCTCAGTTGGTAGAGCACTTGTCCGCAGAAGGCAAATGTCCCGAGGTAGAGTCTCGGTCCGGCACACAGTTTTAATCTGCCAGGAAGATTGAAAAACACTATTTAGTTTCACAGCCTGGTGCAAAATTCCATACCTTGTCAACATTCCAGACAATAATGCAAATAAATTAATATGTCAGAACTACAGACATACATATTTTTACGACGCAAATAACATTAAAATTTTTATTCACTAGTAAAGACAAAATCCAAACCTTTTTACAGAGTGGTATATATAAAATCACTTACAGTCATTGTAAAACAAATGTGCATATAGATCAGTCAGGCAGAGCTACGGGAATTAGGCTACTGAACGCAAGGGATGCTGGTGGTTACTCAGACCGCATCTCGTGGTCGTGCGGTAGCGTTCTCGCTTCCCACGCCCGGGTTCCCGGGTTCGATTCCCGGCGGGGTCAGGGATTTTCTCTGCCTCGTGATGGCTGGGTGTTGTGTGCTGTCGTTAGGTTAGTTAGGTTTAAGTAGTTCTAAGTTCTAGGGGACTTATGACCACAGCAGTTGAGTCCCATAGTGCTCAGAGCCATTTGAGCCATTTGCTGGTGGTTAAAGAAGAAAGATTCATCCATCGCTGATTATCTTCTAGCTGAGAACCATCCATATGAACATAGAATGTGAGCTTTGACATTGTGTCGAAAAGAGCAGAAAGATTATGCTACTGGCAAGATTGGGAATCAACAGACTCATAAGACAGAATGTCAACCAAGTACTGAGCGATGGGGAAAAGCTTCGATTGTTCCCATTGCTAAATTAAGTTTTCATTCCAAATACTAGATTAAAACTCTAAATTGATTATATTTCTCATCATTTGTTGTATCTTTCTCCACATGCAACTTTTCTTTGTTTACCCACATTTTAGTCACTGTAACTATCACAATGTTTTTTCTCGTGTGTCCTATGCAAACACTTTGACACTTTCGTATTTTCTGTATTAATAATATCTGTGTATTTGCACCATGTTTATCTGATCATCATGTCATTGCTGTGTACAGATGCAAGCTGAGTAGGTGACCCTTCGGTCACAGCTCCAGGCAGTGTTGGCTCCCATCACACAGCTTGAGGATACTGCCAAGGGGCATCACTGTGGGGGATCGGATGTGAGGATGTGAGGGACTTCGAGTACGACCCACACGTCCCCCAATCGATCCACTGCTGTGACCGCAACGGGTGCTCCCTGCATGGTGGTTGACCCTCACCCATGGACGAGTGGGAGGTCATTGAAAAGTCTGGCAGGCAGCGAAAGACTCTGCGAGGAGTCGATCGTAGGGCCTCTCTGGTTCATTTGACAAACAGGTTTCGGTCGTTATCTGTGGCTGGCAAAGTCTCTGAGCCGGATGCAGTCGTCCACCCTGTTCCAGAGAAAGCTTCTTGGCTAGTAAGGGCTGGGCATTCACAGAGGGTGGGTTGGTGGTAGTTGGGACATCCAACCTTAGGCCCATGATAGGGCCCCTTAGAAACATGGCTGCCAAGGACAGGAAGGAATCCAGTGTGACTCTGTGTATACCGGGGGAGTCATTCCGGATATGCCATTTCGAGATGCTATGATGAGTACAGGGTGCTGCCAACTGCAGGTGGTGGCCCATGTCGATACCAATGACGTGTGTCGCTTTGGATCAGAGGAGATTCTCTGTGCTTTAAGGTGGCTATCGAAAATGGTAAATACTGCCAGTATTGCTTGTGAGACTAAGAAGGAGCTCACCATCTGCAGCACCGTCGACAGAACCGACTGTGGTTCTTTAGTGCAGGGATAAGTGGAGGGCCTGAATCAGAGGCTACGATGGGTGCTAGGATCGCTATTTACTTGTGGACGGGCTCTTCATGATCGCTGGACAAAACGTGAAGGCGTCATGTGTTAGCATGCACGTCAGCATTGACGTATTTGGGATTTCTTCTCTTGGAGAAACTCAAGGATTAGGTAGAAGCAGACGATGGTAGAGGATTTTTACATCACATTGTTGCAGCATGTGAAAGGATCTCGAAGAAATCATTCGTCTATCCTGAAGTCCTTGAGCCAGCGATTTCAAACGTATATTGTAGTAGATAGTGGGCATTTCGAATGTCTGAGACATAAGTAGAATTTCAAGAAGGAATTTAATACCGTAGTCTTTTGTTATTTCCTAATGTTAGTAATGTAATTTTGCAGTGAAGTGAAATACTCGACATTAAACTCGTGAATCGAGTTTGTAGGTCAAATCCCTGTTTGACAAATCGTTTAGATTATTAGGGGGGTATACTGAAACTTAATGCATCCGAAATTCTATATCCTTATTCCTCATGTCTACATATTTGCAGCTCTCTACCGATAGAGGACTCCGAATTGTATAGCGCATCGTGGTGGTGTGTAACTAGCTATGTCGATGCGTGAGGAACAGCGGAGTGTAAGGAAGTTTAGAATTCGAAGAGTTCGTCCCCACATAGACCATTCTGTCCTTCAGCATGACAATGCCACAACTCTCACGACCACTGCGACGTCTGCAACAGTCTAACGACTTGTGTTCATCGTCGTCGATCGTCCTGCAGACAATCGGGACTTGGTTCCATGCGATTTCCATCTGTTTCCACAACTTAAAGAACACCGTCTTTAGACGCCACGTACGTTGCTTGCAGTTGGTGTGCGCTTAGTACCAAATAAATCTCTTCTCTACTACCCCACTTCTCTACAGACCCTTTTCGCCGAATCAACAAGGAGGGCGAGTGCCCTATCAGCCTGGAGCGACAATGTCTTATAACAATATCAATTTCCACGTGAAATAAAATCCAGGCTGATGCTCTATACATAACAATTATGAGTTTTACGTATCATAACTCCTCCAAAGCTACTAAACAGATTTTGTAGAATGAAACGTTGTTCAATTCGTCTTTCTTAGCATTAGATACTAACAACAAAACTACTATAGTTTCATTTTTAAAGAAAAGAGAAGTTGACACCAATATCTCTTCAGTTAACCCTCAACTCTTCTAGGGTTCCTGGACAACCCCGTTAATACAAATGTAATCACAGTATGTGAACGGCATAACCCAAGGCGCTTTAGCTCTCGGTATTCCTCAGTGAAGTTACGCCATTGAGCATGGAGCGTTGCGTGCGTTTTTTTCCTATTAGGGGTATTTTGTGATATGAAGAGAAAGATAGAATAGCGTACCAAAGTATTTATGTAAGTTATCATTCAATCTGTCTATTAGTGTTTTATGCGACTAATGTCTTGGAGTGCTTCAGAAACAATAAAATATCAAGGAGTAACAACATTTAAGGGTATGTTCGGATGGATGCCTTATTCTTCAGGACGGCATCATCAAAGTCATTAGCAGATGACGAGATTCAAAGAATAATGAACTATCTTACGTTTTTGCAATCTTTTGAGGAGAGAGAAACGAGCATCAATGAAATTATACTACGTGATTGTGATTCCATATCTGTAGTAACGCCATAAAGTGGTAGTGAAGAAAAAGATCAAAAGGCGTGTAACGTGTTTTCCGCTGACAGACATTTCTTGGCAAATAACAATGCTAGCACATTGACTGCCATGGCATAGTTGGAATACCGACCCCTTGGGGCCATTTACTCTTTTTGAATAACCTCCTTTAGTTTGCTCCAAGTAAATAAAGTTAAAATATGGCATTTTCGTACTTTTTATTATTTATTTGTGTGAGTCACATATGATTCACATGGCCCCAGAGTAAAGGTTCCAGGTGTGTCATTTGCTATGTCGCTAATAATTTTGGATTTCTACTCCTGTCAGTTTGTCATTCCACAGCATTATTTGTGTAGAGTTCCATTATTGCTTTCCTGCATTGTTGCTACAGTCCTTATTGAGTGTTGTTGGCTCCGTATCAAAGTGATATTGTGGCAGGAGAAAGTGTCTCGTAGAAGTTATGAAGATGAACAAATGCATGTACAATAGCTTTTAGATGAAGTTATGGACATAAGTGATGAAGACGCTATGCCTTTATTTGGTGATAGCTCGGACGAATTTTTAGTAGAGGGGACCAGAAGCCAAACCGGGAGTTCTGATGATGGAATCACATCAGTGAAGGCAGAAATAAGAGTATTATGTCCACATTCAGTCAAATAACCAGACTTCACAGCTTTAAAAACCAGGCAACAATGCACCTCTAACCGTGTTAGTACCATAACTACTGTAGTTGATTCAGGTTCAAGTAAGTGTAATATCAGAAAGTTTTGAAGATGAAGATGACACACTTAGATCAAATTCTAATGAGATTGTTTGGGGCCCAGTTACTTGTAAAGATATTAAAAAAATTACATTTATTCATTGGAGTTATGGTGTAAATTCTTCTGTTGCGGTAACTCTCAAAGGCATTACACCATACGATTTCTTCAAGTTTTTTGTAACTGATGAAATTTTAGAATATGTTAATCAACAAACTAATGAGCAAAACAAGTCTTAGAACGTCATTCAGTAACTGTTAATTCACGACTGAAGAAGTGGTCTGATGTTGCAAAACTGAAATTCAAAAATTTTAAGTATTTTTATTATGGATGTCCCTAAATGCAAAAACCGAGGATTCCAAATTATTGGTCAAGAAATATGCTCTATCACAAAAATGTAAAAAATGTTATGTCACTAAATCGTTCGGAACTAATTTTACATATGTGGCATTTTTCCAGTAACAACCAGTGCCCACTGGGAAACTGCATATTCAAAATTCAACCTCTTATTGACAAATTACTGCAGAGATTTCCAAGTGCAATTGTGCTGGAGAAAGAAGTTTGCATTGATGAAACACTTGTGCCATTTCGAGGAAGACCAAGTTTCATTCGGTATATGAAGATCAAGCGCCATAAATTCGGAATTAAGTAGTTCAAACTTTGTCTAAAGGGTGGCTACACCTGGAATATGAAAGTTTGCTGTGGGAAGAATGCTAATCCTGGTGTTCCTCTTGCCACATCTGTTGTTATGAGCCTGATGAGTGGATTACTAAATGCGGGCAGAATCTTATATACAGATAATATTTACCTAAGTGTTCATCTAGGACACCAGCTTCTTGAACAATCAACACATTTAGTCGGTACTCTAAGGTCAAACAGAAAACTGAATCCTCAAGATGTTGTACAGGCAATACTGAAGAAGGGGAACACAAAGCAAGGGAAAGTACCACAGGTGTAGTAGTACTGAAATGAAGAGGGATGTTCTGATGCAGAGTACTGTTCATGTAGAAGAAGAAGCAGAAGTTCAAACCAGGAAGGACACAAAGAAAAAACCAGCAATGATAAAAGACATTAATCAATCAAAGTCTTTTATAGAGTTTTCTAACCAAATAAGTCGTACTCGCATTGTCTAAGGCGGGGTGTGAAACGGTACAAGAAGCTTGTAATTGAATTGTTGACAGGGTCAGCACTGGTAAATGCTGATGTGATATATCGATACATTAACAACAAGAAGATCTCAATCACAGAATTCAAAGAGGAAGTGACTTTGAGACTACTTCATACAGAAGATGCCGATGAGCCTGATACATCTCTCACCAAAGCCACCGCGTTACCTGCGGATTCTGCACTTGTGAACATGGGAGCAGCCAGATGTAGGTGTACTGTGTGCTACGGAAAAAAAAGAATGAATTTGGACGAGAGCAAGCAGTCAAGAAATGCAAACAAACTACATGGAAATGTAAGAATTGTGACTCGTTTTTGGGTAGGGTGGTTTTTCATAAAGCACAGTGCATACAGGTGTTAGAGAAACAAACTGGAATGATCCAAATTTTTCAATTTCATTGTTGTTGCAATTCAAGTTGAAGGGGGTATATAAAACTATGAGATTTGCGATCTACATGTCAAACTAAATAATAAAAATATGAAATGTCCAATACAACCGAGCCATGTGAGTTATATATAACTCACGAATTCAAATGTCAATAAGTACTCTTGAGCTCTTGAAAACCGTAGACAACTAACATGATTTGTTACTGGGGCCATAACCTATTATAACACCGTGTCACAGCACACTCCTGTGAGATACAACCGCACCATAGAGCTTTAAATGGAACAACGTCCGTGAGTTGTTCTTACTTCTCGTGGCCCGAAGTGAACATTTCCTGTGAATTATATTTAACTGACGTGGCAGTCAGTGTGCTAGAAATGGGTATAAGAAGCTCCTACTCCAACTCGTACACATGGTCCTCTATATTCAACTGACATATTATTTGGTTGGTAATTGCTCATTACCGGAAACTTATTGCAATTAATATTCACCTATATAAACATCAACATACATGACATGTCAAACAAATACAGAGCTCCTCAACGAGTATTTATCAAACCCCCATATACAATTGAAATAAGCGTATCTGCAGCTCTGCGTAATTTAGCTGTAATAATGAAATCTACTAATGAAAATGTTTTTGGACTTTTTGCAAGTGATGGGACGTGTTGTTAACAGACTTCTGCTCATTTTGTCTTGTTTTCGTTTCGATTGTGTTACTACAAGTGATGCTACGAAGACTGACGACACAAATGCAGCAACTAGAAATGTATGAGTCCTCTTTATAGACAACTAACAGAATTATTATACTTCAGGACCGAACGTTACAACAGATTTTATGTCAGTACCCCTTCGTGGTAGATGCAAATTTTTCATTCATACTCCTAAGAAGCCAGTCAAATACGGCCTAAATATCATATGCCTCTGCGATGCAGAAACGTTATTTCTGCAGTGCATTTCTCTACACATACTAAGTAACAGGCGAAAGCACATTATCAATTGCGAAACAGGATGTTTTGAAATTAATAGCACCATTTTGAGAAAGTAATAGTAAGGTCACGACAGACTAAGTCTGTATTCAAATCAAAGACAAAAATTTTACTGTCCTAGGTACTCTAAAGCACATCAAAGTGCAGATCTCAGAAAAATTCAAACAAAACAGAAAGCGCACAGGAGAATTCGCATTACCTGTGGACAACGAAGGAAAGAATTTCTTTTCATGTTCCTTGTAAAGGTGAGCTGCTTTGTTGCTTTCATCCATGCACCACCATCAGAATCTTAGCACTCAAAAGAACAAAGCTGAAATAATCACTGATTACAATGTCACAAAAATAGGAGTGGATGCTCTGGACCAACTGTCCGAAACTATTAGATATTACAGCGGAAACGCTGATGGACAACATCTGTCTGTCACATCGTTTTAAGCAATGTAGTAGTCGATGGTGCTCGTTGTTTTCAATGCACCAAAACAGTTGATCAGATTGATGATTGAAAAGAATGAAGATGGTTGCAAAGGAGCTAAACTCTTTTTGCTTCTGTGTTATTGAAAAAAGCAGTCGGAGGGGAAGATAAAGACGTAAAATCTCCGCGGTTTTGTTAATTACGTAGGAACAAGATAAGAGCGCCAGAAAGTAATGTCACTCTGTAAGTAGAGAATGTCTCAGAAATGCGTGTTTTACCGTACGAAACGTAAGCAAACTCGTGACGTAGGTACGGTTCGAGAGCTCACTTGTGCACTTGACACCCACCAGTATGCAATCTGTCGTAAATACAACATAAAAAAGCGGATATTGTTTTCTTTTATGTCGAATGTCCACAAAATGTTTGTATAGCGATTCGGTTGCACATTGTAAGGTACGCTTGAAAGCCACTAGTTCCGTGTTTGCCAACATTATAAAAACTACCATGAAAGGGTAGCGTGGAAAATAAAATACGCGAACTATGATGAGCAGCAACCGATGAGAGCAACGCAACAAATTTAAGCGCAGCAATGCACAATACACTTGTCACTTCGTGGCAAATGGGATCAGCCAAAAGAGTCTTCTGCGTATATTACATTCCAACGTATTCCATCCTGTCCACATTTTGTAACAGATTCACGGACGTAACGCCCCAATTGCTTTATAATTTTCTCAATGCTATCCACGAAATGGAGCATTACTATGCGTAATTTTAATTAAGAATGAACCATCGTTTACAAGCCATGGGGCAATCAATCTTTCAGTATTTACAACTGGTCAGTTAAACATCCCTACTCTCTGAGAGAAGTGGATAAACAATATGTTCGATTTTCATCATTTGGATTTGTAGCTCCTTGTGTTGACCGTGACTGTAGTTGAAATTGTAGGATGTAAGGTCCACCAGATATGTAAAACACAGTTTTTTCTCAGTACCCAAACATTTTTCAGGACCACTGTGCCATCATCAGTGGGTTTCTGTTTCATTTATTCTGTAATGTGAATATTTTTATTAAATAATTACAAAATTACGTAGATGTTTTGTTCAAACAATAGTTCGTGTCTTTTTGTTAATACCCTTACACATGGTGTGCGTGATTTTTCCTGATCACTGGTCTATCTCTTACTACAGGTAGCTTGCCATCTGCAAGCAAACGATGTTTATGAGAAATTTTGCTAGTACTTAACCTATCATCTAGAATGTAATTTAGTTCGTCGCGATATTTCGCACCTATATTCGTTTTTACTTACGTTTTCGTGTGCCAAGCCCTATTATTCTCCGCATCATGGTGAGGTGTCGTGATGCACAACGAAAATGTAACATATATTTTCCGCAGATAAGGTCGTAAAACACTTTTCACTTCACCAAAACACAGTGTCATTGTGGTTTGTTATGTGTCCCAAGCCAATCAGTGTTCATTTGTTCACCAGAGAGTTCGGCGCCATATTTGAATTTTGTTTACATTTTATGTTCGGGTGTGTATGTGTGTGTGTTTGTTTTCTTTGCGCTTCTTAGCTCTTTGTCTTGTCTTTTAAATGGTGTTCCTTTTGTGTGTAAATGGTAAGCCTTTGCAGATTGTAGCGTATACATTTTTCGAGTGTGTGTGGGAGGGGGGGGGGGGGAGGGTGGGGGGGGGTTACGCTTTATCTGTTTGTGTTTTCTTTTTGGTACAGTTTCTTTAATGTGTTAAATAGTGTGCGCTGGCAGAGGGTAGTGTATTCATTTAAGACCTGTTTTCCATCTGCTATTGCCTTCTGTATGTGGAAGGTTTCCTCAATAGTTAGAGTTTGCTGTATAGGCTGTGGCTGGGTTTTAGTATTCTTAAGTCGGATTCTATTATAGTTGGGTGGTGATTGTTGGCTACAAGGTGGTCAGCAAATGTGCTATGATAGCTGTTGCTTATTAAAGCTTTGAGATGTTCTGAATATCTGGTTTCTTGTACCTTGCTGTTGGGTCACTGATCAGCTTTGTGAGGTTCTTGTCTTTGAGAAAATCTAGTGTTTTCTCTAGGTATTCTTTTTCATCCGTAATTACAGTAATATTCCCTTTGCCTCTCTTGTTACTATGGAATTGTTCTGTTTTAGTTCTTGTTTTATCTTGTTGACTATGATTTCCTCTGATGTTTTATGATTAGAAATAATTGTGGATTTGTGTGTTATGATTACCTATGTTATTTCTGCAGCTACTAATTCTCTTGTAAAGTTTGCATTAAAATTTGGTGTGCTCAGTCTTTCTTGTTTCTATGTAATGTGTTCTGATTTCGTTATGAGGTTTTCTATTGTTTGGTGTGGTATTTTTGTGTTAAAGTCGTGTTTTGTTCCTTTTTCTAGTAAGATCTTTTCTTGTTTAGTCAGTTAGATTAATGACTCTCTCATGGACCTCAAATTGTTGGGCGTGGCTGATTTTAGTGGGTCTGTATGTGCTGGTGATTATTCTGTTGAGTTTTCCGTTCCTTTTTTTCCTGTTTGTCTTGCATTACCTTCTGGTGTATGCCCTTTCTCACTGTTGTTTCCTCAAAGGAAAAAATGATCAGTGACCCAACAGCAAAGTACCAGAAAACCCATGCAACAGACGCTGAAAAACATCAAAAATACATTCTCAAAGGGCCAGGTAAAGAGGATGACACAGAAAAATTCCAAATCATCCACTCTAATTTCCCTACCAAAGGTTCACAAAGATAATATCCCTTTAAAGCCCGTCATTAGCTCCTGAAATGATCCATACTACCACCTAGACCAACAGACACGCACACTACAATTATATTGTACACTTTGATAACAACACGAACCTGGGAAACCCAAAGGAGTGATCTACAGAATCAATAACATAGAGATACCAGACACAGCAAACTTCAGACACCAATGAATACCTGTATTCCAATAAATGAAACATTCAACATCATGACACAACAAGGAAACACACCAGACACAGACATCAATGAAATAACCATACTCAAGACCATAACAGCACAAAATTGTTTTTTGTTCAACAAAGAATGTTATTCTCAACGTAAAGGATTGCCAATGGGATCACAAATCAGTGGCCTCATACCTAACATGTTTATGAACAACCTGGAGAACATGATCTTCAGACACATAATAAAACCTACTACGATGTATATTATCTTCATGACATAATAAGCCTCATTGATGAACCACATACATGCACAGAATAGCTTCACAATGAAATAAACGACTTGCACATAGAAATTAACTTCACACAAGAAACAGAAACTAACAACACACTACATTTTCTAGATCTCACCTTACATAAAACAAACACCAGACACACACCTTCACAGTATTCATGAAACTGACAAGGACCAGCATTCGCAATCTATCGAACCACCCATTGCGAAATATAGCAAGCAGTCTTCAGATTCATGCTCCATATATTAAACGGAACACCCATGAACAAACAGAACTACACACAAGAACTAAATACAATAAAACAAATAGCAGTAGTAAATGCTTGTGATACCCATATGGTAGACAACTTAAATAAAAAAAAATATGTAAACAGTACAAAAATGAACATACCACACAAAAATTCTCGCTAAACAGAGAAAAACATAAAACACAAACTATCACCACACAGAAGACACAACAAGCAAACACACACACAAAACGAAATGACACATACTCACCTACAATAACAAGATTGTCCACAGTATAGGCACCATATTAGAGAACAGGGACTCCAAGTAGGGCAGAGGACAGAGAACACAACACAAAAAGATCACAAGACAAGAAACACCAATGGATAAATTTAACAGATCAGGAACATATGAACTCTCATGCAATTCTTGCCAGTCAGTGTACATAGGGAAAACATGCAGAAACTTCAAAACCAGATATTCAGAACATCTCAGAGCTTAAAAACGAAACAGCTCCCATAGCACATTTGCTGACCACCTTGTAGCCCACAATCACCACCCAACTACAAGAGAAAGAGACTTAAGAATACTAAAACCCAGCAAGATAAAAGGTAAACAAAATTCAAATTTGGCGTCGAAAACTCTGGTGAACTAATAAACATTGACTGGGCTGGGACACACAACAAACCACAATGACACTGTGTTTTGTTGAAGTGAAATGTGTTTTACGAACTTATTTGAGGAAAATCCGTGTTATATTTACGTTGCGCATCACACCTCATCATGATGCGGAGAATAGAAGGGCTTCGCACACGGATAAGTAAGTAAAACGAATATAGGCGCGAAATATCGTGACAAACTAATTTATATTCTAGGTGATTGCTTAACTCCCGGCAAAATTTCTCATCAATGTCGTTTGGCTGCAACTGACAAGTTACCTGCCGTAAATAATACACAAGTGATGCGGAAAAATGATGCCCACCATGTGTAAAGGTATTAACAAAAAGAAACGAACTATTGTTTGAACCAAACATCCACATAATTTTATAATCATTTAATCAAAATTTCACATTACGGAATAAATAAAACGGAAACCAACTGATGATGGCACAGTGGTGCTGAAACATGATTGGGTACTGAGAAAAAACGGTGTTTGGCATATCTGGCGGACATCACATCTTACGACGACCATCGACCATCACTGTATCACTGTTTGGGGCGGGCTGTTCACCTTTTCACGAATAAGATCACTGCTTGGTTCAACTGATCAACTCTACATAATCCCTTCCCGAATAGGCCTGGACACAGATATTACAGCGCAGGCTACCGCTGGACGGCAATGAGAGCAAGGTATGATCATACGGTAAACGTCATGCAGTTAGACGTATATATATACATCAACCGCATCTAAGAATGGGGCAGCTAGCCTCTGAATCGATAGTGATACAGTAAAAAGAAACTGAACATCGTTTTTGCTGTCACAGCAAAATTTATTCCTTATTTCAAGTGACACATTGAAGTTTCCCAGGTGAGATAATGCTATGTTGAAATTTACACGGAGTGAATCGATTAGCAGTCACCACGCATCCATGCCGTATTCCAACCCGAAGCGTGACATAAGAGCTTCACCGATCCAGTTTACATGAACTAAAATAAAACATTTCGATGTATGGATCAACCATACTCAAACGACGATTTCCTTGGCGGTACAGCCTGCATAACATAGGGCACTGCACGAAAAATGATAACCATGATTTATTTCCAATGGACGATGTTCGTTGACAAATATTTTCAAAACCTGATGTGATGTAACGAAACACTATTCAGATTTGTAAGTAGCACGAGAATCTGCATTTTAACATCCCAATGATGATGACATCATTAGATCATGTTTGGACAAAGCTGTGTAAGAAAATCGGGAGTGTTCTTTTCAAGGAAACTATCCACGCGCTTCGTTTAAGTAACTTAAGTTCAAAAAATTGCTCTGAGCACGATGGGACTTAACATATGAGGTCATGAGTCCTCTAGAACTTAGAACTACTTAAACTTAAGTAACCAAGGACATCACACACATCCATGCCCAAGGCAGGATTAGAACTTGCGACCGTAGCTGGCGTGCGGTTCCGGACTGAAGCGCCTAGAATCGCTCGGCCACCGCGGCCTGCGTAACTTAAGTAACTAGTGGAAAACCTAACATTAGAATTCCAGATGTGGATTTGAATCCGGGTCTTCAGGCCACATGTCTTAAAGACTGGTTTACCTCGCTCAATGAACCAATGTGGTTTCCTACGACCGATGAAAGCACTTCAATGGAAACACTAACAGAAGGTAAAAAGAAGGAATTATTTTAATAGCGAAATGCTGACTTTATTCCGATTTATCATACCATTTCATATTAACAATGTTCTACAACGATACACCTGGCGAGGTGTCTTAGTGCCCGAGGTCCCTGCTTGGTATTCAGGATGGACGTCGCTTCAAATCAGCGCCAAGCTGACCATAGGTTTTTTGTTCTATCTCTTTATCACCTGAGGCAAACTCTAGGTCATTTCCTTCGAAACCTTTGCAATCATTTTTAAACGAAAATTCTCTTTGGGTTTCAAACCATAGTACAAATATGCAATTGTTTTGAGTATTAGGGAGCTGAAACAGTGTTTGAGTTAATAGCGTCAAATGTTAGGCTTATTTCTTTAACACTTCTTACTTGTAGCAATGACAATCTCTATGTCAATTATTTTCTAAGCAGTTCGCAATCCCAGTGAATTACGAGGGTTTTTCTACGTGACTCCATGTTTAGCAGAAAACTTGGTTATGAAAACACAAAGATGTTCTGCCTATTAGTTAGTACAGATGACGAAAACGACATGTGTCTCAACTCCTAGTAACCTCTTGCCCAGTACAACAGTACTCACGAAATCGACGTTTTTAGGGGCAACGAATATACAGCCACGGTTAATAACTTCAGTACACGCACTTCTGCATCTGCTGAAATTCTTTACAGTCATACTCAATCGAATATAATAAACACTTGATAGCCATTTGGGTGATTATCAAAGTACGTATGAAGGAAGAATGTACTGGCGGGAAAGATACTGCCTTAAAAATGATGGTTCGTTGGACTTTACAAAACTCCTGGGATGTAGTAGTGAATTTCACTGATTTTGAAAATAAGATTTTATCTGTGTTGACAGGAACAAACATCGCTAAAGTAATATGAAACATTGGAATTAAATCTGAATTAGCAAAACTGATATGTGAACCACTTACAGATGCAGATACGAAAAAAAATACGGTTGAAAAAGCAAAGTCCTTCAACTTGGGTACAGGTGTGAAACAGGGCTACAGTTTCTCTCTAGTCCTTTGCAATTGTGACTCAAACTGCTGCTCAGAGGAAACCTCGAAGTGAACGACTGTGTCACAAAGAAGCCTTAGCCGAGCCGGAGAAAGTTTAGTGGGACAGAAGTTTCGGTGTTAGCCGCTATGGCTAGCGAGGAGTACTGAGAAGACAGGTACAGTGTTTTCTTGCCCACGACTTTACGTTTCGTACTGACTACACCGGGAGAGAACTATTTTGGAAGCAGTAGCATCAGATGAAAAATGATATTAATCACATCAAGAATCTTTGGGCCTGCAAGTACCAGCGACAGCATCTGCAGTTGTTTCAGGGTGGTAAATGAAGACATTCCGCTCCAAAAGATTCCACAGAAAGCACACAACACGACATCTGTGGTATACATAAATAAAAAGAAAACGCTGAAGGTTGTGGATGGACAGACCAAGCAAGCAGTAAGTGTGGAGTGCAAGAAACAGTCTGCGGAACGTACATGTGTTCCTCCGGTAACATTCCAAACGCAATTGTAAGTACGCAGCGACAGCTTAATAGGCAGTCATTGTCCTTATATGAATTGTGTGATATGGGGTCATACAGCGTCTTTGTAGAAAGCAGGTAAAAGAACGCTGGAAGATTGCACCCCGTGTTAGACTGCAAAATTTTGCATCGCGTGCAAGTCTAAATTGGCTTTGTTGTCACCGATGTAGCTGCTGCCAGTTGTAATAAAATCGAACTTGGATTCTGCTGTGCCTTAGCTAAGAATATCCTAGTACTAAGTCAATTTTTTTCTGTGGATAATCTGAAGGCTTATTTCCTCTGGTTTAGAAGTAAAGGAATTATTCGAAATATCTGAACAGATCTGTGTGTACAAGAAATTTTAAGTGTCGTAAGGTGCAGAGTTGTGGCAGTCGAATGAAGGTAGACTATGCGTGTAACTACTTTTAAATCTCAGAGATTATCTGATTGAGGGTGACATTTACTGAGTTCGTTGTCCCGTAGTACCGTATGCTAGCTGGATTATGCAGTGTTATAAATGTTTGCACTGTGACCATTGCAGCAAATAGAGCAGTAGCCAACAAAGATGTACACACAGTGCAGGTCCACATGGCCTTTTGGCCTGTGACAAATATGGCCCCCCATTTTACGTGCATTGTCCTTCTGGTCACGCCTCGAACGACCGTGGCTGCCCTGGGTACACTACACAAAGGGATATTAAACAGTTTATGACTTTCGAAGATAATTTACGACCAGGCTATAGAGAGGTGTAAGGGTAAATTCTATGCAAATGTGGCAGCAGTGCAACCAGCAAATATACAGCGCCACAAAATGTTTCCACTGTTACCACACACACGCTCTGCTTAAATTAATCAGAGACACACAACAACTGTGAATTTATCACCTGCAGGTAGCTATGTTCTTTCTGAAATCCCTTTGACTTAGCCAGCAAGCGCTCCTGCATAAACTGCCGCTGCTTCGAATGCGGGTAGTCGTATGCCTCCATATCACAGGACGGAACAGCTGCAGCACTACCCCCGTTCAGAGCGACTAATATAGCTACTTTTTTGTATCCGTGCAATACGACTTGTATAATAAATTACAGCTTCCAAAACAGCACAATGTGGCCCGAATCAACAGCAATCTAAACCCGTTACAAACACACCAGGTGCTTGAAGGACGACAAATTAATAATAAATTTGTTAATAACATCCAGGAAATAATATTATAAGTGTCGCGACAGGTCAACCACACAATGAATTTCGAATCTCCTGCACAGTGCTGTGTTGTAAGAAACCGAATCGTGAATTCACTTCCATACTAAGACGAGGTTAATTGTGTTCAAATGTGTGTGAATTCCTAAGGGACCGAACTGCTGATTTCATCAGTCCCTAGGCTTACACAATACTTAATCTAACTTAAACTAACTTGCGCGAAGGACAACACACACATCCATCCCCAAGGGAGGACTCGAACCTCCGACGGGGGTAGCCACGCGAACAGTAGCAAGGCCCCTTACACAGCGTGGCTACCCCGCGCGGCGACGTTAATTAACACTATTATGCAGTGGAATGCTCGTTAATTAAAATCAAACAAATACGGCATATTTACAATGTTAGAACATTAAATGTATCCCCATGTGCAATTTCAGAAACATGGATACAACCAAGTGAAAGTATAAGGCGAACAGGATGTAGTATTTTCATAAGTGATCAGAAATATGACTATGTAGACAGCGCCATCCTTACAAAAATGATATAGAATTTTCGCCTGTACATGTAAACCATAAAAACGTTGCAGTAGAGGCATATGGAACAATTGTGAACGTGGGAAGACAATGTGAATCTCTTATTTATAGGGCTCGTAACTAATTTATAACAAGATAAAAAAATTAGAGAAATAATTAGTGCTGTCGACCACCCAAACGTAATGTAGGGACACGAATGCATATTATCCGAATTGGGACTTAAATGGTGCTGGCTGCTCTGACAGAGTGGTTCTAGGCGCTTCAGTCCGGAATCGCGCTGCTGCTACGGTCGCAGGTTAGAATCCTGCCTCGGGCGTGGATGTGTGTGATGTCCTTATGTTAGCCAGGTTTAAGTAGTTTTAACTCTAGGGGTCTTATGACCTCAGTCCCACTGTGTTTAGAGCCGTTGGAACCATTTGCACTTGAATGGTGAAGACAGAGTGGGAAAGGAAATGTGGGCTGACAAGGAGTACTTAACGACGGGACACTAAAGAGAATCAACAGACCTAATCAACGAAGCAGCGCCGGCCGAAGTGTCCGTGCGGTTCTAGGCGCTACAGTCGCAGGTTCGAATCCTGCCTCGGGTATGGATGTGTGTGATGTCCTTAGGTTAGTGAGGTTTAATTAGTTCTAAGTTCTAGGCGACTGATGACCTCAGAAGGTAAGTACCATAGTACTCAGAGCCATTTGAACCAAGCCAACGAAGCAGCGCTGTAGCCGTTTTCTCGTCGACTCCGCTGGGAAATGTTGTAAGAACCATTCGGATTTGACCACCTACCGATACCGATAAAATGTCAGAATAACCCCAGTACATATGTAAAGATATTTCCGCATTATAAACGGAATATAAGAAAGTAAAAGCGAGTAGAATGTGAGGAAGTGCTGACGAAGAAGCCGAACGACTTTAATGAAAGTGGGGATGTGAGAGTGCAATATGCCAACCTAGTACATAATACTGAAAACACGGCCGACGCCTCAATTCCACGAAACACGCGGGTTCTACGTTTCTGCAAGACCGCCTCCGGTCTGGTGGGACGCAGATTGTGAGACAGCAGCTAAGAACAGAGAGAGAAGAGAAGAGAATCACCAAAATCTACAAGCGATAAGCCAGGGAAGATAACGTTCTTGATTTTAATCGTATCCAGGCAAGAACGAAGCGGGTATACAAAAATAACAGGAGGAAAAGCTAGCAGAATTTATGTAATTATCCATCTACTGAATCCTCCATTTTCACCGTTTTGAATAAGCTCAAGAGGGTAAGGCGAATTAATACAACAATGGTACAGGGTGTTTCAAAAATGACCGGTATATTTGAAACGGCAATAAAAACTTAACGAGCAGCTATAGAAATACACCGTTTGTTGCAATATGCTTGGGACAACAGTACATTTTCAGGCGGACAAACTTTCGAAATTACAGTAGTTACAATTTTCAACAACAGATGGCGCTGCGGTCTGGGAAACTCTAAAGTACGATATTTTCCACATATCCACCATGCGTAGCAATAATATGGCGTAGTCTCTGAATGAAATTACCCGAAACCTTTGACAACGTGTCTGGCGGAATGGCTTCACATGCAGATCAGATGTACAGCTTCAGCTGTTCAATTGTTTCTGGATTCTGGCGGTACACCTGGTCTTTCAAGTGTCCCCACAGAAAGAAGTCACAGGGGTTCATGTCTGGCGAATAGGGAGGCCAATCCACGCCGCCTCCTGTATGTTTCGGATAGCCCAAAGCAGTCACACGATCATCGAAATATTCATTCAGGAAATTAAAGACGTCGGCCGTGCGATGTGGCCCGGCACCATCTTGCATAAACCACGAGGTGTTCGCAGTGTCGTCTTAGGCAGTTTGTACCCCCACAAATTCACGAAGAATGTCCAGATAGTGTGATGCAGTAATCGTTTCGGATCTGAAAAATGGGCCAATGATTCCTTTGGAAGAATTGGCGGCCCAGACCAGTACTTTTTGAGGATGCAGGGACGATGGGACTGCAACATGGGGCTTTTCGGTTCCCCATATGCGCCAGTTCTGTTTATTGACGAACCGTCCAGGTAAAAATAAGCTTCGTCAGTAAACCAAATGCTGTCCACATGCATATCGCCGTCATCAGTCCTGTGCACTATATCGTTAGCGAATGTCTCTCGTGCAGCAATGGTAGCGGCGCTGAGGGGTTGCCGCGTTTGAATTTTGTATGGATAGAGGTGTAAACTCTGGCGCATGAGACGATACGTGGACGTTGGCGTCATTTGGACCGCAGTTGCAACACGGCGAACGGAAACCCGAGGCCGCTGTTGGATCACTGCTGCACTAGCTGCGCGTTGCCCTATGTGGTTGCCGTACGCGGTCGCCCTACCTTTCCAGCACGTTCATCCGTCACGTTCCCAGTCCGTTGAAATTTTTCAAACAGATCCTTTATTGTATCGCTTTTTGGTCCTTTTGTTACATTAGACCTCCGTTGAAAACTTCGTCTTGTTGCAACAACACTGTGTTCTAGGCGGTGGAATTCCAACACCAGAAAAATCCTCAGTTCTAAGGAATAAACCATGTTGTCTACAGCACACTTGCACGTTGTGAACAGCACACGCTTACAGCAGAAAGACGACGTACAGAATGGCGCACCCACAGACTGCGTTGTCTTCTATATCTTTCACATCACTTGCAGCGCCATCTGTTGTTGAAAATTGTAACTACTGTAATTTCGAAAGTTTGTCCGCCTGAAAATGTACTGTTGTCCCAAGCATATTGCAACAAACGGTGTATTTCTATCGCTGCTCGTTTAGTTTTTATTGCCGTTTCAAATATACCGGTCATTTTTGAATCACCCTGTAAAAGTACCGAAAACACCTCAAAACCTCTTGGAAGACATGCTATGCAACATCATCCCAGACGCTGCAGAACTCAAAAAGAACGAGTTCATGGCAGACACGCAAATGGAACACATACTAAATGGAAATTTCTCGGTGTCGGAATTGACTCCAGCAATAGCATACGGCACGAATTCGGCTCTGGGTTGCTTCAAATGGCTCTGAGCACTATGCGACTTAACTTCTGAGGTCATCAGTCACCTAGAACTTAGAACTAATTAAGCCTAACGAACCTAAGGACATCACACACATCCATGCCCGAGGCAGGATTCGAACCTGCGACCGTAGCGGTCACGCGGTTCCAGACTGTAGCGCCTTTAACCGCACGGCCACACCGGCCGGCTTCGGCTCTGGAAGCGGACAACATTAATTTTTCTAAGCTCCAACAAATGCCCAAGAGGGGACGAATACATCTAATGAACACCCTCAATAAAACGTGGAACAACCAACCTATACCTCAGAAATGAAGACTTCTTGGTTTGTACCAATATATGCATCGTGGAAGGCGGATGAGTGCGCTTCGGCAGACAGGGACCATCGCTCTTCTATCCTGTGTTTACAAGGCTTTGTAATTGATGAGTGAACACAAATTAGGATCGTGGATTGAGAGCCGAGGTGCTCTGCCCCATTTCAAAAACATTTTTGGTAAGGGTAATTTGTAGATAGGGTAATTTGTAGAAAGGGTAACGGCACAGCTGAAAATTTGGTATGATTAGTGACTGGTATAGAACTTACGTTCAGTGACAATCAGTATTTATTAGCAGTGTATACGGATATTACAAAGGCTCTTATAGTGTTCCTATGCCCCTGCTGATAAAAACTGAAGAAACTTCCCACAATCATTCATTCATAAGCTACAGCGAATGTTTTCCGACAGAAGCCTGGTTATTAAAAGAAACAATGAAACAGTGGGGCTGAGGAGAACTAGCAAACGGTTATCACAAAGGTCTGTGTTGTCGCCAATGCTGTTCAATCTATTTACATCAGATCTACACTTAATATTTCAGTAACTGTTCAAATGGTTCAAATAGCTCTGAGCACTATGGGACTTAACGTCTGAGGTCATCAGTCCCCTAGAACTTATAACTACGTAAACCTAACTAACCTAAGGACATCACACACATCCATGCCCGAGGCAGGATTCGAACCTGCGACAGTAGCGGTCGTATGGTTCCAGACTGTAGCGCCTAGAACCTCCCGGCCACTCCGGTTGGCTCAGTAATTGTACAAGTCCTGCAGTACACAAATAATTTACGTATTTATACTCATAGCGGTAGTTTCATTGAGTGTCAGCAGCAGATGAAAGAAGCTATGATAGTGTTCAGTGAATGGTTGAATACGAACTGCCTCGGCGTATTGCCTCAAAAACCAGTTGAGTGTGTACGTATGAGACAGGTTATAACGAAACTAGAGATATAAAATTAGGTCCTTTTATGTTCCCAGTCCAAAGAGTAGTCAACTACTTTGCAACGATCGGAAGCTAACATGAACACATTGCATTACTCAAAAAATGTAAAGGCGTCATTAATATCTTTCGAGCGGTGACAGGCTTTTGTTGGGAACCACGGCCAAGTATTTGCATAAACATACATCGCGCGCTAATAGAACTTTACATGGATTACAGGTAAATCTGTACGGTTCTGCAACGCAAAATGAACTACGGGAGCTCGATAAGTGGCAGTAAAATGTAATAGGAGCCTATATTGAAGCATTAAAGTCGACTGTAACGCTTTGCTGGTGGAAATCAATGAAATGCTACGCAGGAAATACATCACAATTAAACTCCCACTTGAAACTTTTTCTCTTCTTAAATGGCAATTTGTTAGTAAAGATTAGATATCTCACTACAGTGTGCAGTGCATGCAGGTATGGGATTAAGAAGAAACTATCACCATTAGCAGTAGATTACATCGATGTTTCGACTTTCTGTGAATATATTGCCACTTTCGTGGCTATAAGCTGCTTCATAACGACCTACACTAGCACGTTAGTGAAGCTTAATACCTTGACGCGCTTTCCATTCAGCCAAGATTCACTGATTGAGAAAGTATTAGCTGAGAACCTAGCAGCATGGACATCGTCAAGACAGATCCACATAGACAAGTCTAAATCAAAAGACGAGGCATCAAGTGCATTTACAGAAGAGAGAAATAAGATACGTGGCAAATTCAAGCTCCTGTATGATGTATCCATACTCACTGCAGAGCTCATAGCGTTTTTAGAGGGACTTAAATAGGCAAAGGAAGTACAGGAAGAAACAATTATAATTTTATCACTCCTGCACTCAGAATTGATGCCTATAAAAGCTATGATGTAAGCAATACCAAAGTTATCTGGTATTTCGGATTACAGAACTGTGCAGAAATTTTTTGCGTAAATAAGAGTACTGTTATGTTATGGGTGAAAGCGAACAGCGGAATAAAAGGAAATGAAAAAGTAGATTCTCTAACTAAGGAAGCTGTATGCACTGATTCAGTTAAATAGGATGAATTTTCACCGGACGACACTCTTTATAACATATGGAATATAATCATGGCCCGGTGGAATAAATATCTTCAAGAGTATTACGAAATTAAAGGGAGAAACTAGCAGTGGTACCTTATCTCCCATCAATTTGTTGGAACGAAACCTGCAGACACGACGAACTTTAAAGTGGCACTGAGACAACTTCGCTTCAATCACTGGAGATCCCAGCAACGCCTTCATCGCCTCTACATTGTCATGTGTATGTGGCAGTGAAATAGATACTAATCATATTTTCTTTGGCATCCACAGGTTTCAAGAAACTACGAAACAGTTACAGCATGTGATGATCTCCGAAAAAACGTTGCCTGCAGACATTAAAAGTCGTTAAGCAACAGTAGACAGAAATGTGTGTGAGCTCATGTACGATTCTGTAACAGAAGGTCAAATAAGAATATATGGGTGGAGAATTCTTTTTGCATTGTAATACACATAGTAATACACATAACATGTTAATTTACTTAGATTGTTTACTTAAGTTCAGTTTAGACAGAGGTAAAATGTATCAGATAACCGTTGTTTCTTATGGTCTGAGGCTGGCGGTGTGGGTGGTGCTCAGAAGCCATTAAAATTTTTTTTTAAATCTGTGTCTCGGAATGAATCGGAGAATTAGGAATGAAAACCTGTTTTAACAAAGCAGTTCACCGGCAGTACTGAGGAAAGAGGACAGAGGCGTTGACGTAAGTTCTCAACGAAGATCGGATTATTTTTCCACGGGATTATTTAGCAATAACGAGAGCGTTTTGAAGATAATAAACTCCAATGACAGACGCTTGAAGAGAGGCGTTTCGTATCACAGAGAGGCTTCCTGATGAAGCTCAGACAGTGTACGTTCCAGAAGGGTATAATATCCCCTTCCACATAAGTCTCACGAAATTATCACGACGAGGAAATTAGAGCTCATACGTAGAGGTTTATCGACAGAACGGATAGTCACGGCAGTGATACAAGAGTACATTTCGTCGCACAGCATGAGGTGGCTTGTGGAGAACAGATGTTGGTACAGATAACAGGAATTTTCTCATTATTTGCCTCCACTTTTAGACAGCCGACAAATTTGCGTCATGTTAATAAATCCCTTGGAAGAGGTATCCAAAAACAGAGCGAAGAATTTCTCCCTAAAAAAGAGCATTAACAATAAACATATAAAATTCTTAAAAATCTTATTATCAGATACTGATGGAGGAGATAATACATGACAAAAGTCGACAATCTAATAAAAATAATTCAAGAAAATTGTGTTGATAATCTGCAAGACAGGAACGCATCCACAAAATGTAACCGGTTTGATGTTACAAACAATCTTTATAACGACAAAGAAAGCTTATGTAAGAACCTTAAAATAAATCATTGCCTTACAGTAGTGAAAACAGATCCCTGCACGCTAGTGGAGACCCAATACTTTTATTGCACATTGGACCAGCTAGAAATACTGAATAGGCGAATCCATGCATATTATAAAAATTTATGTATGTATGTGTCTATATTTATGTTCCACAGCTCCTCCTGAATCCCTGGACCGATTTCAACCAAACCTGATAAATATATTACTGTCTGGAACAGCTTCTGTGACGATAACAATATAACTTACGGTGAAAATGTTATGTAGCCCAGAACATATGAATAATAAAATTTTATTCATATACTATTGGAGAATGAGAGCTCTTACTGACTTACAATAAATTTTACTCATAATTTCAAACTGTTATGAAACTTTGTCTCTGAAAACCGCAACAAAATTATCAAAGGGAAAAAGAGTATGGCGTAATACATTTTAATTCATCATGCAGTAAAACTGACGCATCAGGCACTTCTACCAAGAGTATTCTTGACACATTTTGTGGTCATTGCTTGTATACAACATCAAATGTACTTTCAAAATTACATCACTGTACGACCCATAGTTCATGGGGTATGACGACATAAGCACTGAGCTGCTTGAGGAACTGCCACATTATGCATGGCATTTGAATACGTGTATATAATTTCTTTGCTACTAGCACCTATCCACAAATGCCGCTAAATGTACCTACTGAGGGAAGAGAAGGTTTGCCAGACTCTCTCTTTAATGATAATGCGACACAATGCAGTGGTCCAGCACGCGCTTAAATCGAGGCGAAAAACACCCTGCAAATGAGACAGGATGCTATGGAAATCCAACGTAGCAAGTATACAGTAGTCCACGTGTCATTATCGTAATTTGCAAAAGTCATATCGCAAACACAAGTTTTAACTGCAATTTCGTAATTTGTAATAACTTTCAAAATTTCATGTCTACAACATTTCTGTACTTCGTAGATCTCAATTATCTGACGAAAACGTGAAACAAAAATTTCGCAGTGCGGAACAAGAATTTCGCAATTTATAATAGCTTTTTAAGCTTCTATGTGTGCAACATTTTTGCACTTCCAATGTCTAGGTTCTTTGACCATAACCTACGTGTCTGAATGTAACACAGGGTATATCACGAGTTTACGACGTAGTAGTGAAATATGTAGCTAAATTTTTAAGAAATGAAACATGGACTTGAAATTGGTAACACACTGGCAACTGAGCAAAGAACTGTAACCACAGCATAATTATAATGATACTTTATGTCGATGTAAGTACAGATATATTTTCGACAAATGCTACTTTGCCATATAACACTGTTCCACTCGTATCTATTCAATCACCAACAAATAAGTTTATTTGTATTCGAACAATGATCTCCAGCAATATGAACACATACACGAATTTGTTAATAGCAGAGAATGGGCACAAGGCCGAAATCTTTCATTGTGACCTGTAGCGAATATATTTCTGTATCCTATAAAGGAACAATCACGGAGTTCAATAGTATCCACTTTCGATAAAATTCATTGGATAGTCTGCCTAAACTGTTCAAAAGTAGAAATTGGTGTACCTCTGACTTTATTTCTCAGTGTGCTTCGAATCGTGGAACTCGATACACTGGAATACTGCAACATCCTTGCCAAGAAATACATATATTGCACGACATGCTCCACTCTTTTTCGTTTTGAAATAAAGGTAATATTAAATTTGCGTAAAATTTATGAGTGGAGCCTGCTACGTCAGTAGTCTTTCCATGGTGCTAATTGTAATTTCATAACTAAAAAGAAGCAGTTTACTTTTCTGATTGCACTTAATCTGCACCATTAACATCTTAGTGTGCCCGGAAATTGAACTCTATGTCATTAACAGAAGGATAAAAAACTGCATTTATAAAAAGAGGGCGTCTCACAATTCCTACTAGGGGCTTATAAAGATTGTAGAAGGGAATTAGTGGATGTAATTTTGATAAGGATATAATGTTCGTAAATGTACCTTCGGGACGTAAAATGTTTGAAGGTCGGATTACTTTCACGTCTCCAGGTTGCAGCGGGAACGACGAACTCTGAGCTATGTTCTCTACGGGAGATACACTGTATGGCAGCCCTTCTGTCCGTTGCACAAGGTGTACCTCCGACGTGTGCTTTTATACACGCGGTCTACAAACACAGGTGTGTCCTGAACCATTTCTTCTGCCGCCACGACTACCGCACTGGGATAGTCGTTTTCTCTACAAATGTCTGCTGCCCCAGACTCTTTATATGTTGCACAAAATTCAGCAATGCAGTAAAGTTTCGACATCTCTGTGTACTCCTCAAATATGTATTCCACAATTATCTACTCTATCGGTCGTTCTTATTGCCCAACTACTGAGTGAGCAGAACGTTAAAGCACTGATTATAAACAGAGGGCACTGTACGTCAGGGGGATCGAAGGCGGCACAGACATCTCTGTGTGTGTACCGGAAAGAAATAGATTTTAAAGTAATCCAATCTTCCGGCTTCTGTTGTATCCAAACGGCACATTTCCGTGTGTGAGATAGTCACCTACTAAGTTCCCTTTACAATCCCTAGAAACCTGCAACAGGAATTTAAAAAGCCCGCAACAAGTGCCACCAAGAACAATTACTAGCGTTCTTCGTGTGCAGTTATTGAAAAGAAACTAGAATCCACGTGTGCATTCGTTAAGTAGATGTGTAAAAATACTTATGAAAATTTGTTGAGGACTTTAATTACATTTATGAAGTAGCAATTCTGAGTGTAAAACCTTACATTTCCTTAAAATTTCTATTGCTAAACAAGAGTGACTCAACAAGATACTAAATGCTTCTGATACAAATGACTGAATCAGAGCACCATCGCCGGTATTTCACAAGATTAGAGGCAAGATGGAAGAGTTTTTGAAATGCATTCTGTGGTTGCGCTTAGGTATGAAACCTTGTTTCGTGTAGCGGGAGCGAAATGTTGAAGCATATAAACATGCTTATATAGATACACTGGAGTCCTTCATCACTTGAAAAATATGATTCAAAAATACTTCCCCTGCAATTTCGTCAGGCCCTCTGGCCATTGAAATTGCTACACCACGAAGATGACGTGCAACAAACGCGAAATTTAACCGACAGGAAGAAAATGCTGTGATATGCAAATGATTATCTTTTCAGAGTATTCTCACAAGGTTGGCGACGGTGGCGACACCTATAATGTGCTGACATCAGGAAAGTTTCCAACCGATTTCTCATACAGAAACAGCAGTTGACCGGCGTTGCCTGGTGAAACGTTGTTGTGATGCTTCGTGTAAGGAGGAGAAGTAATGTACCATCACGTTTCCGACTTTGATAAAGGTCGGATTGTAGCCTATCGCGATTGAGGTTTATCGTATCGCGACATTGCTGGTAGCGTTGATCGAGATCCAATGACTGTTAGCAGAATATGCAATCGGTGGGTTCAGGAGGGTAATACGGAACGCCGTGCTGGATCCCAACGGCCTCCTAGCAGTCGAGATGACAGGCATCTTATCCGCGTGGCTGTAACGGATTGTGCAGCCACGTCTCGATCCCTTAGTCAACAGATGGGGACGTTTGCAAGACAACAACCATCTGCACTAAGAGTTCGACGACGTTTGCAGCAGCATCGAATATCAGCACGGAGACCATGGCTGCGGTTACCCTTGACGCTGCCTCAAAGACAGGAGCGCCTGCGGTCAACGACGAACCTGGGTGCACGAATTGCAAAACATTTTTTCGGATGAATCCGGGTTCTGTTTACAGCATCATGATGGCCGCATCCGTGTTTGTCGACATCTCGGTGAACGCACATTGGAAGCGTGTGTTCGTCATCGCCATACTGGCGTATCACCCGGTGTGATGGAATGGGGTGCCATTGGTTACACGTCTCGGTCACCTCTTTTTCGCATTGACGGCACTTTTAACAGTGGACGCTACATTTCAGGTGTGTTACAATTCGTTGCTCTACCCTTCATTCGATCCCTGCGAAACCCTACATTTCAACAGGATAATGCACGATCGCATGTTGCAGGCCCTGTACAGGCCTTTCTGGATACAGAAAATGTTCCACAGCTGCCCTGGCCAGCACTCTCTCCAGATCTCTCACCAATTGAAAACGTTTGGTCAATGGTGGTCAAGCAACTGCCTCGTCACAATACGCCAGTCGCTACTCTTGATGAACTGTGGTATCGTGTTGAAGCTGCATGGGCAGCTGTACCTGTACACGCCATCCAAGCTCTGTTTGACTCAATGCCCAGGCGTATCAAGGCCGTTATTACGGACAGAGGTGGTTGGTCTGGGTACAGATTTCTCAGGATCTATGCACCCAATTTGCGTGAAACTGTAATCACATGTCAGTTATAGTATAACATATTTGTCCAATGGATACCCGTTTATCATCTGCATTTCTTCTCGGTGTAGCAATTTTAATGGCCAGTGTAATAATCGCGAAACTTGAGTGAGGTAGTCCTAGTGGTATTACAATTATCTGTCAGTACTTGAAGTAAAAGATTTCTTTGTCGACTATAGAATCAGATATTGTTGCAGAGACCGACTGACATAATCTGAATTGCAACTACGAATACACAAAGAACCTGAAGACAGTACTGTAGAGGTGGGAGAGGGAACAGGGGAAGATGAGGTGGGTTCGAGACGTTTGGATGGCGCAGATCTAACTCGGCAGAGAGCCCATGAAATACACAACACTCTCTCAAAATTCATGTTCATTATAATTATCCGGGCTGTTATGCCGTGGTCGGTTGATGAATTCTGAGGTGATTCCCAACGTTTCGTCTCCGACTGCGGGAGACATCTTCAAGGGGGTCCGTAGCTTGATGGAAGGTCCAACACATACACTGGCTCGCTACTGACTGCCGCTAAATTCCGTGTCCGCGCGCCCCCGCGTCGCGGCGTGACGTCACGTGTTTTGAAAACGTCAGTGCAATTGGCCGCTGTCCGTCGCCGTCGATCGCCGTTGCCATCACTCTGTAGTGGACGAGTGGTACACATCTTCTTTAACACCGGCATCCATATACCGTTTAATTTGACGCCCTCCTCCTTTCGGTTGAAATTATTTGGGTGTTTAGCGATTTCGATTGCCTCTCTGTAGAGCCTTTCGTAGTATCCGCTCGTGGCCGCTAGTACTTGCGTCTCCTCGAAACGAATATTGTGGTTCCCTGGCTGGAAAGCATGCTCCGCAACAGCTGATCGTTCCGTTTCTCCTCTTCTACAATTTCCCTTGTGCTCTTCCAAACGTTTAGAAACAGTTCTTTTGGTGGTACCCACATAAACATCACCACAGCTGCATGGGATCCTATACACTCCAGATTTTTCCAATGGTTTGCGAGCGTCATTGGCAGGCCTAAGGTATTCCTGTATCTTCCTGGTGGGCTTGTAAATTACGGTAATATTCCGCTTCGTCAAGATCCTCCCTATTCTTTCCGTTACATTTTTAACAAACGGCAGGAAAACCTTAGATTTTGCAGTAGCCTGTACCTCAGTATGATTTCTGCGTGGCTGCCTCAACGCACGTTTTATTTCGGCGGACGAATATCCGTTCTTCGTTAGTGCATTGTGGAGATGTTCCATCTCAGCGTCGAGCAACTCAGGTTCACAAATATTTCTAGCTCTGTCCGCTAACGTCTTGATAACACCCCGCTTCTGTTGTGGGTGGTGGTTCGAATCCCGGTGCAAATAACGGTCCGTGTGCGGGGGTTTGCGGTACACTGAGTGGCCCAAACTACCATTTTCGTTTCTAAACACAAGCACATCGAGGAAATGTAGTTATGTAGTTTGCCGTCTACCTCCTCCTCCTCCATAGTAAACTGAATTCTTGGGTTTATACTGTTCAGATGTTCGTGGAACCGGCTTAGTTTCTCCCTACCATGTCTCCACAACACAAACGTGTCATCCACGTATCGGAACCATACATTTGGTTTCTTGCTGGCAGTACCTAAGGCCTGTTCTTCGAATTTCTCCATAAAGAAGTTTGCAATTACGGGACTTAGGGGGCTTCCCATAGCCACGCCATCCGTTTGCTCATAAAACTGTTCATTCCACTTGAAGTATGTGGTCGTCAAACAACACTTAAACAGCTCTAAAATATCGGCAGGAAATATTCGATCCAGCTGTTCCAATACATCATTAAGTGGAACCATGGTAAACAGCGATACCACATCGAAGCTGACCAATGTGTCCTCCGGCTGGACCACTATGGCATTCAATCTGCTGATGAAATGTGTCGAATTCTTTATATACGAGTCCGAACGGCCCACATGTGGTTTTAACAGCGTAGTCAAAAACTTGGCTAACGAGTAGGTGGGCGAACCAATGGCACTTAGTATCGGTCTTAACGGAACATTTTCTTTATGAATTTTGGGCTATCCATAAAGCCCCGGTGGTAGCGCAACCGAACTGCAGAGACCTTTCTGTACACTCTCTTCAATGGAGGACTTTTTTATTAATCGGGACACAGTTCTGAGAACGATGTTAGTGGGATCCTTATTCAGCTTCCTATATGCTTGCGGATCCAGTAGATCCGAAATTTTTCTCTGAAAGTCGGCCACATCCATAACCACCGTTGCGCTTCCTTTGTCAGCTGGGAGAACCAAAATACTATCGTCGTCATTCAGGAGTTTTAAAGCTCTTGTCTCACCCACAGTTATATTACTTTTCGGCGGTTTTGCATTGGCTAATATTCTCACTGTTTCTATACGGATTTCTTCAGCTGTTACAGAATCTACATTGCGAATTCCTGCTTCTACATTGGCTATAATTTCTTCCGTGGGCACAAAACGCCGACTAACAGCAAAATTTCCTCCCGTGGCAAGCACAGATGTCTCATCGTCAGATAACGAACGTTTGGACAAATTGATAACGGTCCGGGAAACGTCTAAATGCCGAACAGTCTGATTAGGTAGCAAATTATCAAATTTCTTCTTCTGTCTACTAGACGTCGTCAACATACGCCTCCCCATGGTATCATGCAGTAGTCTATCAATTTTATCCCAGTCACCGCTGCACAGTTTATTACTGATCGTAATATGGAGAGACATTAACTTACAGTTTGTGCTTGCCAAGTCCCGTCGGGTCTGCTGAATGCGCTCTCGTAGTAAGGCCTCCTCAGTCCGTTTGAAAATGCGTTGTGCCTTTCCCGAATAGAACAGTCGCTTTATGTTCAGAAACTTCAGTATAACGCCGACGGCTCTGCAACGAGACAGGAATGTGAGGGAACACAAAAGCTGCACTCTCTTCTTCTGGAGTCCTTCCAGGCGTCGCACTTCTCTCGACATCTCCTCCCCGTAGAGGTGTCTGATACTAAAATGTAAACTTTCACGGCCGGAAATATCATGTCCATTATAATTATCCGGGCTGTTATGCCGTGGTCGGTTGATGAATTCTGAGGTGATTCCCAACGTTTCGTCTCCGACTGCGGGAGACATCTTCAAGGGGGTCCGTAGCTTGATGGAAGGTCCAACACATACACTGGCTCGCTACTGACTGCCGCTAAATTCCTTGTCAGCGCGCCACCGCGCCGCGGCGTGACGTCACCTGTTTTGAAAACGTCAGTGCAATTGGCCGCTGTCCGTCGCCGTCGATCGCCGTTGCCATCACCCAGTAGTGGACGAGTGGTACACATCTTCTTTAACACCGGCATCCATATACCGTTTAATTTGACGCCCTCCTCCTTTCGGTTGAAATCATTTGGGTGTTTAGCGATTTCGATTGCCTCTCTGTAGAGCCTTTCGTAGTATCCGCTCGTGGCCGCTAGTACTTGCGTCTCCTCGAAACGAATATTGTGGTTTCCTGGCTGGAAAGCATGCTCCGCAACAGCTGATCGTTCCGTTTCTCCTCTTCTACAATTTCCCTTGTGCTCTTCCAAACGTTTAGAAACAGTTCTTTTGGTGGTACCCACATAATCACCACTACAGCTGCATGGGATCCTATACACTCCAGATTTTTCCAATGGTTTGCGAGCGTCCTTGGCAGGGCTAAGGTATTCCTGTATCTTCCTGGTGGACTTGTAAAATTGTTGAAATCCTTGGAAAAACGTACAACGACAAAATTATTCTATGTAGCATGCAAGGGATAAGAGATAACTGAAGTGCCATATGACTCGTACCCGCTATGCTAGCAGCGCGTTATAACGCGCTTCTTCCAGAGCGGGAAAGCGTAACGGTCCTCGGCACGAATCCGCCCGGCGGAATTGTGTCGACGTCCGGTGTGCCGGCCAGTCTGTGGATGGTTCTTAAGGCGGTTTTCCATCTAGCTCAGCAAATGCGGACTGGTTCCCCTTATTCCGCCTCAGGCACACTATGTAGGCGATTGCTGCGGAAACACCTTCTCCGCGGAGGCGTACATCATCATTACCCTACCAAGCAAACAATTGGGGTTATAATCGTCTGCTATGAGACGATACCCGTGGGGTCAACTGGGGGCCGGACCGCACAATAACCCTGGACTCAATGTGGGGCGACGGTGGGGTGGGTGGGTGGACTAACGTGGCCTCTTGTGGGGTTGTGAAACACTGAGGGTTACGGCGGGGCGAAACCTCTGCGTCGTTTCTCGGTCCCCGATTTAATACACACACAATACACACACCATGTGACTCAAAGGACTATGTAGTAATTCCGAAAGGTAAGTGCCCACAGGTGCATGTATTATTGTTACAAAATGTTGTCACGAATTGTATACAGAACAATGAAGAAGCTGGTAGAGCCCAAAATGGTGAGTGATCAGTTCCTCCCGTCAAGGGATGTAGGACATTGAAGACGATATTGGCTCTACAGCTTACGGTAGGTATTTCACTGAAGACCAAAAAAATAACAAAAAAATAATAAAGGTTACTTTTACAGCAGTTAAATCATTAGAGCAAGCTTTTGACAGTACTCTATCTCAAATTCTGAAAGCAGCAGAGCCAAATTAAAAAGAGCGAAAAATTGTCTAAAACTTGAACAGAAACGATACTACCGTTGTAAGAATCGAAGGAAATGAAAGCAAAGCAGTAGTTAAAGGGCGTAATAAAGGTTCGTAGCTTGTTCCCGATGTAGCGTTGATCAAGTAGTAAGGGAAGCTAAGCAGAACTAGGAAAGGGAATTATAGTTTAGGGAGTAGAAACGGAAGACTTTGACGTTTTCTGGTAAGACTGTAATTCTGCCACAGACGGCCAAGGACTTCCTGTATTACTAGAACATAATGAATAGCTTTTTCGAAAGGGATAACGAGATGAATATCAATCAAAGTAAAATAATCGTAATGTAATATAATTTAAATAACTCAGACTGTGCCGATGAATTTACAGATGGAAATAAGACACTAAATGTTTCAGATCAGTTTGGATAACAAAATAAATCGGTGAGGTCCGAAGTGGAGACGATATAAAAGTCATACTAACTATGGTAAGAAAAGTATTTCTGAAACATATTTTTTAACACTGAGTACCAACTAAACTTCTCAGTGAGTGTTTATCTGGAGTGTAGGTTTGTATTTAAATGAAATGTGGACGATATACATTTCCAACAAGGGAAAAACCATTTGAAATTTATTACTGTAGATGATAAGTGAGTATTGGAATTCTGGATCTTATATCTTAAGAGGAGATACAGAATGTAATTTGAGAGAAATTTATGACCAAGTTTGACTAAAAGAGGTGTTAGGTTTACTGAACGCATGCATGAATGAATATTCAATTTAGTAATGGAGGGTAAAATCTGGAGCTATCTTAGAAGTAGGCTGAATCTTCACTGCAGCAAGCAAGTTAAAACAGCTGTAAGTTGGAGTAGTTTTGCAGAAGTGAAGAGGCTTGCATAGCATAGGCTTGAGTGGAGACCTGCATCGACATAGACAGAAGTCAATAGCAACAACAACGATAAGGGAAGCTGCAGGCACGCTGTAAGTGCCAGATTTAAGACTGAAGATATATGCAGATAATTTCAACTTAGGAAATGCATCAGTATAGTTGTCAAAGCCTACGAAAACAAAAAAGGCAGGTACAGCAAGTGCTACGGTTTCGTAGTTTCCTTGCGATGCGTCCAAACCGTCCCCGTGTTCTGTACTCCTGGCTCAGATCGTGGGCGGCTTTGTCATTTGCTGGCTTTGCCGCAGCGTCTTGTGGATTGTGTACAGTTGTTTAAGCGCCTGTCGTGCTAAGCCGGGCTTTGTCGACGCAGCGGCGGACACGATTGCTTACACCGAGACGGCGTTCCACCCCCGCAGCGACGAGCGGCCCCGCAGGAGAAGTAAGGTTATCAACGGGAGACAGCTCAAACCGCCTAGACGGGACGCTAAGTGCAGGAAGCTTACTTCTGCTTCCGAGAAGGACGTAAGATGTTCAAGACTCACAGTAAGACGAGTACTTATATTTGAAAGCAGCTAAATGCAGTGAAGTTCATCAAGATGTCATTCCAACATAAAGAAAAATGCCATTGCTGTAGCATAGGATGCTTCGTCTTGATACTGCAACTAGATACTTCAAAAGTCTTTATTAAAAGACATTTATTCTTCCTTTACCTGAAGCGTCCTCTATTGATGGCATCTAGTGTGTTACATCAGTTCGGTTGTATCGTTGCACTGGTTAAATAGTTAGTTCCTTGCTTACGTACTATGTATTTCGTCATTTTATCCGTTTCCCGTCATTCCTTAGTTGCTTCAAAATTCATAGCGGTGTTTTCAATCTCTGAAACTAAATGAAATGCAATTTGTTTCTTACCATACATATTTGCGAAGCATATTCAGTACCCTGTAATACAAATGTATATGTATACAGGGAAGTCCATTGATCGCCGGCCGCGGTGGTCTCGCGGTTGTAGGCGCTCAGTCCGGAACCGCGCGACTGCTACGGACGCAGGTTCGAATCCTGCCTCGGGCATGGATGTGTGTGATGTCCTTAGGTTGGTTAGGTTTAAGTAGTTCTAAGTTCTAGGGGACTGATGACCACAGCTGTTAAGTCCCATAGTGCTCAGAGCCAAGTTCATTGATCGTGACGGGACCAAATATCTCACAAAATAAGCTTAAAACGAAAAAACTACAAAGAACGGAACTTGTCTAGCTTGAAGGGGGAAATCAGATGGCGCTATGGTTGGCCAGCTATATGACGCTGCCATAGGTCAAACTGGTATCAATTGCATTTTTTGAATAGGAACCCCCATTTTATATTATATATTCGTGTAGTGCGTAAAAAAATATGATTGTTTTAATTGGAATACTTTTTTCGCTTTGTTATAGATGGTGCTGTCATAGTCACAAACGTATGGCTCATAGTTCAAGACGAACAGTTGGTAACAGGTAAGTTTTTTAAATTAAAATGCAGAACGTAGGTACGTTTGACCATTTTATTTGGGTTGGTCCAATGTGATACATGTACTTTTTTGAACTTATCATTTCTGAGAACGCATGCTGTTACTGCATGATTATCTGTAAATACCGCTTTAATGCAATAAATGCTCAAAATGGTGTCCGTCAACCTTAATGCATTTGGCAATACCTGTAACGACATTCCTCTCAACAGCGAGTAGATCGCCTTCCGTAATGTTCGCACATGCATTGACAATGCGCTGACGCATGTTGTCAGGCGTTGTCGGTGGATCACCATAGCAAATATCCTTCAACTTTCCCCATAGAAAGAAATCCGTGGACGTCAGATCCGGTGAACGTGCTTCGACGACCAATCCACCTGTCAAGAAATAAGCTATTCAATACCGCTTCAACTGCACGCGAGCTATGTGCCGGACATCCATCATGTTGGAAGTACATCACCATTCTGTCATGCAGTGATCATCGGTAGAACATCACGTAGGAAATCGGCATACATTGCACCATTTAGATTGCCATCGATAAAATGGGGGCCAATTATCCTTCTTCCCGTAATTCCACACTATACGTTAACCCGCAAAGATCGCTGATGTTCCACTTGTCGCAGCCATCGCGGAATTTCCGTTGCCCAATAGCGCATATTATGCCGGTTTACGCTACCGCTGTTGGTGGATGACGCTTCGTCGCTAAATAGAACGCATGCATATAGTCTGTCATCGTCCCGTAATTTCTCATGTGCCCAGTGGCAGAACTGTACACGACGTTCAAAGTCGTCGCCATGCAATTCGTAGTCCACAGAAATATGGTACGGGTGCAATCGATGTTGATGTAGCATTCTCAACACCGACGTGTTTGAGGTTCCCGATTCTCGCACAATTTGTCTGCTGCTGATGTGCGGATCAGCCGCAACCGCAGCTAAAACACCTACTTGAACATCATCGTTTGTTGCAGGTCGGAGTTGACGTTTCACATGTGGCTGAACTCTTCCTGTATCCTTAAATATCGTAAGTATCCGGCGAACGGTCCGAGCACTTGGATGATGTCGTCCAGGATACCGAGCAGCATACATAGCACTCGCCCGTTGGGCATTTTGATCACAATAACCATACATCAACACGATATTGACCTTTGCCGCAATTGGTAAACGGTCCATTTTAACACGGGTAATGTATCACGAAGCAAATACCGTCCGCAGTGCCAGAATATTACGTGATACCACGTACTTATACGTTTGTGACTATTACAGCGCCATCTATCACAAAGCGAAATAAATGTTCCTACTGAAACATTCATATTTACTTACGTACTACACGAATATGTAATAAAAATGGGGGTTCCTATTTAAGAAAACGCAGTTGATATCCGTTTGACCTATGGCGGCGCCATCTAGCGGGCCAATCGTATCGCCATCTGGTTTCCCCCTTCAAGTTAGACGAGTTTCGTTTTTTGTAATTTTTTCGTTTGGTGTTTATTTCGTGAGATATTTGGCCCGGTCGCTGTCAATGGGCCACAATGTATAATAAAAATTTACTTTCTACATTAGTTACACAAATGCTAGTACATTACATTTTCCCGTATTATACTCTTTTTTTTACAGTTTAGAAACAACTTTTGCAACAAAAGTTTCGTGAAGATAAATTTTCATTTGGAGTTACTTACAATTTGTGTTCTTGGAATTTCACGCAATTACAGATTTGAAGTAGCGATCTGTATTTGCTAGAGTGCTGAATCATGTCACCAGCAATAAATAGTGCTGAATGCGATGTTGAGTATAATTTTTTATAAATTCCTTATGTTGTTAATCCATTTGTGTTGTCCTGGAGATATATTTACATACTCCACACGGCCAATTTTCGATATTTTCGCGACCACATTTACCTCAACACTTCGCTTCCACTTGCCACTGGATGTTGAATGTATGTTTACCGTGTGTAGTGTTGCGAACTATCGTCTGTTTATTCTTCGACTTTTGTTTGTGTTGTATTTTGTTGTGGTAAGTATGTGTTGCTCCATATTTGTTCATCTGTTATGTGTGAGCGTATGTTTTGTGTGTGTGTGGGGGGGGGGGGTGTAAGTGTGTAAGAGATAGATAGATAGAGAGAGAGCGAGAGAGAGAGAGAGAGAGAGAGAGAGAGAGAGAGAACACATGCCATGCCCACACATAAAACGACACATCCACACATATTGCCAATGAAGAAATATCATACCACATATACACACCACAATAAAACGAAAGAGGAAGAATACGCACTCAACGACAGTTTGCAACAGTCACACCGTATACACGCAGATTCAGTACACAGTGAAAAGTGGAAGTGAAGCGTTTATGCAAATGCTATTAGCACACTCCGAATATCGGTGATCTGGAGTATGCAGATAGAATAAACAGATCTCCAGGACGACACACACAGATTACCAACATCAGAAATGGCAAGTAGCAGCAAGTGATAATTTAACCTCAAGGAACTTACATTGAAAAAGTAGTTTCGAACTTGAATAAACAGTAAAAACGCTATGTAGTGACGCATTTGTAGCTTCTGTACAAAGCATTTTATGTACATAAAACAAACATGTATTAAAGGTCCCTGAAGATGTCTCACAAATAAAAGAAATGAAACGTGTATGGCAGAAAACTACCTTTCATTTAGTTGCAAAGACGGAATAAACCTCCATGAATTATATCATTCCTGAAGTTGTAGGTACATAACATTGAAATGAACCATATATACGAAGTACCTGTAAGCACCTACTACATGCGAATGAGCTGGTTGATATTAAGCATGATTTGGGTAAATGGGAACAAACTGAAAGGGAAAGGAGCACAAAGGGTCATATGTACATACAGTCAGAAACGTGTTCCAAGAGAGGTACGCCCCGTTCGAGATGGAGGCAAAAGATCTTTTTATAGTTTACGTTTCAGTGATTCAAAGCACACATGATAACACACAGAGAAGTGAAAATATTCTGCCTCTACTAGTGTTTCAACTCCACACTCAAGAGGGCGGTGAGCTGGAGCACCATCATGTAGTCGTCATATCACGCTTTGTTCCACCACAACAAGGCACGTCTTCCAGCAGGGGAGGTAGAAAGTGCTGATATAATCCTTCTGTAAGGCGTTATGGAAGGATTAGCGAACCCATGAAGCGATCGCTTACAGCCGCGCGGGATTAGCCGAGCGGTCTAGGGCGATGCAGTCATGGACTGTGCGGCTGGCCCCGGCGGAGGTTCGAGTCCTCCCTCGGGCATGGGTGTGAGTGTTTGTGCTTAGGATGATTTAGGTTAATTAGTGTGTAAGCTTAGGGACTGATGACCTTAGCAGTCCCATAAGATTTCACACATTTTTTTGATCGCTAACAATCTCTGCCCACACACTGTGGCCGAACCGCCGCTAATGGTTCACTGTCACGGTAGCATAGCAATTCTCCGCAGCCCACAGGAGGAGTTTCGCAGATTGACGATACCGCCCTATATGAAGGTAGCATCGTCTGTGAACAGGTTGCGTGAGAAAACTCTCAATACTGTGGTGGTCTGTGCGATGAACAAGGGGCAGAACCGACATTGAGGAGGTAAGGCTGCGTTTTAAGAGATACCGACAATGTCAGTTGTCAAGGTGAACGTAGCACACTACCATTTTCCTAACCCCACACCGGCAAGCCACTTGCCTGGTACTCATCCCGGGACCAATTAAGTATCTAGAACCGGCTGTACCTTCCTTGCAACGAATGCACATACGTATGTCCAAAGAACTTTTTTGCTCCATATTCTCTCAGGAAACGTTCCCTGTGGTTTGTTCTCATTTGGCAAAATCGCTGTCTAATTGTAAGTTTCAGTGACAATACAACGCAAGGGATATGTTAACCACAGACGTAGTTTCAGAGCCCATAATGAAATGAAACGTTCTCCTCACTGTGTACTTATTGGTGAACGAAACGCCTCAATTAACACGTCTAAGACGTTTTGAAGCTAAAGTATGACTTACTTTCCACGAATATGGCTTAATGTTAACAGAACAAAGACGATTTTAGAGTGTCTGAATGTTAAGCAACGATACCTATGAACGTGGCAAGTTTGCCAAGAGTGGTCAAAGCCAGGAATATGTCAGAAACGCATTGTTGCCGGCGAAGAAAACTATCTTAATCAAAAGAAATCTGCTGGTAGATACTGATATTTAATTGGGAGGTATGTTTCTGAGATAACAAGTCCGAAACATTAAGAAAAGTGAACAAAAAAAACTAGTTGGACAGATGAAGTATGAATTGAGAAAGTGCTAAAAAGGAACTAGTGGGATAACAAGTCTGCTGATGTCAATTACCAGACGATGCTGCAAGTTAGTGTCAGATGCTAGTGAGGAATAGCGAACTACCGACTGAAGGAGCAGTAGATGAGTCATTAATGAGGGAAACATATTATAGAGTACATTGTACGTAATAATAGTCTGCATAGATATCCAGAGATTCGCGCAAGATCGGAAGAGTTGGAAACAATTTCCAAACATACAATTAAGGCTTTCACGACCGGATGACATAGCTGCTGGTAAACCTTTCGGATGTGAGGTCGTGGGCCAAGAAACTCTTCTGTTCCTACAGTATTTATTATTTTTCTCTCGGACGTCCGAAAGGTCAGTCAGTAAGACTCAGCAGAGCAGCGCCTCTGAGGATGTCGAGTGCAGTCCTGGACGAAACGTCAGGAACAGGAGAGATTCTTGGACCACGTCCTCACATCGAGAAAGGTTTAGCAGCAGCAATATCCAACCAGATGAAAGACAAAGGGGTAAAAAAATAAATATGAAGTAAGCTTCTCATACGTGAAGAAAATACGAAGAGAGATTATTCAATATCAAACAGTAATTAACTACCTTTGCGGTGAAGATTTATCAAAAACTTGAAAGGACATTCCGATGTCTAAGAAGTAATGTAAACTGGAAAACAATACCTTTAAGAATGTGTCAAAAAATTGCGGTTCCAGCTAGAGGCAGTTGGAGGCTGTGGTTTCTGACAAACCAGCCACACTGCAATATAGCAACGAATTAACATCATGCTTTCATACGAATTTGGGAACACAGTTGTGGGTATGCTTACAATGTTCATTTACGTGCAAAAAGCGAAGTCGTGAATAGAAAACGACTCCAGCTCCAAAAAGGTGGAAATGAAGTGAAGTCAGATTTCCAACACACAGGGAGCTGCTCAATATGCGCAGCTTAAAGAAGAAAACAAGCTGGATTAACAATTAACGCCGTCGACCACCAACTCATTAAAGACTAGCACATGCACATGCTGGAGGAGGTTAAGGAAGAAAATCGGCGGCGCCGTACTCAGGAACCAGTCTCCTACATGTGGATCGCCGAGCTCTCTGAGACTTCGACTGAAGGAATCGTTGACTGCTAAGCGGTATATTAACGCAGTAATTCACAAATCCTTGGGTAAACATACTCTCCATTCTCAATTTAAGCCAACGGATTGACTGGCAGGTACACGTTAACGTGGATGGGAAGTCGTCGCCTGTGAACATGATACATCTACGCTCTAAGGCTTGTTACTAGTATTTGGGTCTGGAGTAGGAGGTGCAACCATTATCTTCGCAGTACGCCGGTTTTTTTGTGTGTACATTATCTTACGTACGTTGGAAGTCGTGCGACATCAATAATTCGACATATACCAAAGAATCAATCCAAATTGTCCTTGAAGATTCATAACAGTTGTCAGAAATGTGTTGCGGGTAATTCATTCCACTATGAATGTGAACAAAGGTTTTCTGTTTGTATACTTTCTTCATACTTTCTATGAAAGTAGTTTACAATTTATTATGAGTGCCGTAAATTTAAGATACTGTGTACGAATGCCTTCAGTAGACTGAAGGATATCGATTATTCTGCGTTGGTACACTTCTTACTGTTCGGTTTGATGTCAGCAAATACAAAACAAAACTTACTCAACTAGTTCATTCAGAGTTAGTCACTTTGACTTCATTACAGCACGTTTCACACCTGCAAGTTGTAGCAGATGAAATCTGTGATTTTTACATAATATTAATAGATACACAGCACCAAACTTCCGTCAGAATCTATTTTCAGTGCACTTTCTTCGTGCAGGCAGAGAATGCTGTTAGAATCCTTATCAGGAGAACAGTGACTAATAGTTTATTAGTGATAAATGCTGACTACTGTCACTCAATGCGTAACAAAAGGAGTAAAGAGAACAATGGAAATGGCCTAGAGTGCGTGTAGTTAAGGAAACAACGTATTCAGAAGTAAGTTTCACGTGTATTTGAAAATGGAAACTTCAAGTCTTTGATTATTGCTGGTTTTGAGACGTGAAAATAAGCCACGGATGTGGCAACTAATCAAAACTGAGCTACAGAGTGATGTATGTTGGGAATCACTGGGTGAAACAAAGAAAATTAATGGCTCAAATATAAGACTAGAGTGAAACGAGTAATCATAACTGAAATGAAGTTGAAACTGATTTAGATGGACAATTAGAAAAGCGAATGGATGGTAGGTGTATTGATAAAGAGTTTTGCTGAAATACAAGTCACAGCTAAAGGGCAGGATGATGATGTAATAGAAGCTGGAAGATGACGTACGCCTTTAACACTTCGCCCATGCTGCTGAATATCGTAATGGATTAATAACTCCGGAGGACAACTTTACGTAGTACTAAATGCGAGATTGTTGTGATGATTATGATGATGGCAATGTAATAAATTTTAGAGTAATAGATTAGTGAATGTATCACTCCGTATATTAGAAAAATATGACAACGGAACTTTTTATTTTTTAGATTCATTAGTCTTCTGCTGCTTTCATGTGGCCCACCACGAATTTCTCTGTTGTGCCACTCTCCTCCTCTCAGAGAAGAACTTGAACCCTTTTTACTTTACTATTAATTGAATATATTTCCTGTAGTACCGTGGAGGATATTGCCTCCTACCATTACAGCATCACACGACTAATGCTTCAATTCTCTTCTTTTTTGATTTTCCCACTGTGCATGATTCACTACAATATTATGCTGTGCTCAGAACAAATGGTCAAGGCATGATGGACCGGATGACCAGGTGCGAAACTGGAAACATAGCAAGTGGAAAGAGTATATAACCTAATTTAAGGGTGCAATCAACAGCATACCTCATGCCACGAGGGCAAACACCATGTGGAAATCATGGAACTATACTATAGTGAGCAAGATTACTGACTGACTAACATATTGTGACGTGTCTGTATCTGCATGCATGTCAGCTGCTATTATCCTTAAGTACAGACATTAATTTCTGATTATTATGTGGACACTCTAATCAAAAATTGCTCTGAGCACAATGCGACTTAACTTCTGAGGTCATCAGTCGCCTAGAACTTAGAATTAATTAAACCTAACTAACCTAAGGACATCACACACATCCATTCCCGAGGCAGGATTCGAACCTGCGACCGTAGCGGTCGCTCGGTTCCAGTCTGAAGCGCCTAGAACCGCACGGCCACTCCGGCCGGCACACTCTAATCGAGTGAGATTTAACTAGAATGTGATCCCATCACATGCAATATCATTTTTTTTCTTTTCTTTCACTTTCTGTTTAATCTAGATTATATATATTACATTTCTTCTTGCCCACAGAGTTATAAGGTTTGAGTGATTACTAGTGTCTAGTGTATATAGGTTGTGCGATCCAAAAGTTTTCATTTAAAAGTTTCTTACTACTCCTGCTTAATAATGGCTATTATTTTTTGTACCTTTCACTTTGTAACTAAATTTAACTTAGTGGACATCCATATATTTTTCTTCTTGTGAGCCTATGTTGTTTTATACCATGTCATATAGAACATTGGAATGTTTACTGTAGTAGTAACTGACTATGCGTAAGTTGGATAGGCATTGCTAGGACAACATTTAGAGCGTCATTATCCTGTTTCATGTACGCCAACGGACGGATTACCGCGAGGCGAGAATGGCTAGCTAACGACTATACTGCACATCTGCCGGTCGGCGCAGCATCGACGCTACAGTCACTCCCCAGCCCTTTCAATTCAAAGAACGCTTCCTGGTGGTGCAGTATTGTGAGTAGTGAAGTAATTTTTTTTCCTGGTTTTTGACGGCATAGTGCTGATGAAGGTTCTCTAGATTTTTCCTAATTGTGTCACCAATGATATTGTTTACCAAGCGTAGCAGTGAATGCATCTGTTTTTCTATAACATTTTTTATCTCTTTCTTTTAGGCACCTGTGTATAATATCTAACCATTTGTATTTGTAGAACTTTCCATTTTAGGGATTCAATATTCTTGTGTCTAAGTATATTAACCACTTATATATCCACTGTACTGTAAGTGAGTTTTGCTGTATAGGTTGCACTGTAGGTAGGGTCCGTCCTTTTACTACGTAAAACTTTGCGTATTTGACAATTTTTCTTTATGTTTCCATTATGGATTGTAACTCACGTCTGGTCCACAATGTGGCAATGGGTCTATGCCCGTGGTGGGATGGGGCAGTATACCACCTCCACCTCCCCCCCCCCCCCCCCACACACACACACACTTTACACCATCTCTTTAGCCCCCTGAAGTAGTCAACTATCTAGATTTCGGTATTCTCTTCGACAATTCGAAAACTTTTTTCGTGCGGGAATGTAAGCGTACTGACATATCACTGGCTTGGTTGCAGAGTATCTTTGCGGGCAGCCACGTCTGACGAGCCGCGCGTGGGTCACGGAACTGTTATGTGAGAGGCATTGTTAGTATGGAAGTTGAAGTGATGCTACAAGTGTTATTACAGTAAAGTGGTAAAATAAGCAAATGATTCAAAGGAAAGTGCGTCGATAAGTAATTTCAAAATGAGAAGTGCTGCTGATAACTTATTTGTGTACCCTCTCGTTGCGTGTCGTACCATACAGTATCAATCATCCGCGTCGCGTTCGGTCTCCAAGAATGAACTAATGTGAATCAGTAATAGTATTTACCACAAAGCAGAGTATTTAAGTGCCAGTGTCTTGTAGCGAGCGTGTGCACTTGCGTTCAATCATCGCGTTCCGCATCATCAACAATCAACCTCGCCGCGACGGTTAAGCGCACGCTCGTACAATGGAGAACTGTGAACCGTTAATTTAACTTTGTGAACAGTGATAAAATTTATTACTAGTGTCAAGGAGGACTGGTACCAGACATGTGTGTATGCGTGACGAGCGTAAGAACTTTCGTGGGATCATTCGGCTTCCTTATCATCAACAATCACCTGCGTCGTGTCTGTTACGCGTACGCTGGTCTGAGTGGTATTGTGGACTGGTAAACATACACTAATTGGGAAAACACTTATGAATCAGAATGTAAACAGTGCAACCTGTGATTTCCTTTAATCGTCTCAGAATGTGTTCATACCAGACATAGAACAGTGTTGTGTTCTGACAGTGAGTGGCTCCCCTGACTCGTGTGCATATTTTGATAGATAATTTCAGGCAAGCCAGCAGCAGTGTGGAGCAGAACAGTACGGCCGCCGCGGGATTATCAGGTACATGGTGTGGACAGGGCACATGGTCTAGGAACGACAACCACTTTAACGTACACCCGAGCGTGTTACAAAACGACTTTACAGATATTTTCCTTGTTCAGTAAAATACTTTATACAAAATCATTTGACAGAGGACTAAGGAGCCTAGCAACAGCGAAAGAATTTGAAGTATTTTGAATAGTTTGAAACACGAAAAACATTTACCAACTACAGTTTTAAACTGGAATACACGCATCAGTTACAGTACTGCTCAAACACAGCAGGCTTTTGCGGTCGTAGACACATTTAGTTGGACTGGTCACAAGGCAAAGCGTGAGGCGCAGCCCAGCTCTCTTAGTAAACAACAAGTTTCTTCTATTACATACCAAATCATCCATTAGAACATGTACCATTTTAAGTCAGCTGTGAAGCAAGCCAATCTCTTGTGTGCGAGGTGTTAAATTGGATATTAACTTACAGTCTTGCGAACATTCAATAAACCCGAAGTTCTTAAAACCAACTGCAATACTTTAAACCACGTAAAACATTTTCATTGCAATTTCAACCATAAAATGATATATGTAGGTCGCTTACTGAAATACTCCAGTACTGCGCAAAGCAGAAAAAGCACAGCTCATTATAGGCTAAGATAAAATTACACTTTTAAAATTACCGCTAAAGCAGCATCGTAAATTCTGAGCTACTAGCTCACACCGTTGACCAGAGGTAACCAGTATGTGATCAAGCACTGCAAGAGCCACCGTTACCAATGTCTGGTTGACTCACAACTAAGGCTACACATGCTGCTATTCAATGCAACCTACTTCAAACAACATAACTGCCTTTACCACAGTTGCGCTTATAGAACTTGCTAGGCACTGCGCTTCAAACAAACAGGCAAACAGCAAAATTTCCGGGACGCCAACTCTGTTTGAACAATTTTCACCACTTTCGTATGTCAGACGCAGTAAATTGCACAATAGACATAGGTAGTACTTGTAGGCAAAACGGCACCTACAGGGCGAGGAAGTCCCACACACTAAACGCAATAGCACATTTGAGGTACCACACCTCAACGTGAAAATTGTGAAGGACCAACCCAACAGAATCGTGCAAGAACGAAGCTACATGAGAAAACAGCTTACCCACCACAGTTAACAAAGATGAAGGTGGCAGAGGCATATAGAATTCTTGGCGCGATGATAGTGTGCAGACGGTTGTATTCACGCCCCTGCACGGCCCCACTGTCCCCCAGATGTAGTAAGGTCCCAGCTCCGGCATTATCGTGAAGCCTCACGCCACGTCGTACACTCACGGGCGTCAGTTCCACACTTGGTCAAAACAGAGCCCTGGGCTTTTACGGCCCACCACCGACCACCACACGACTAGCACTGCGACGACGACGACTAACGGGGTCACTGCCCTCTCTCCGTACCCAGTGTTACTTCCACCGCGTCTCGCCGCTGCGCCAACTCCTTTCGAACAGTTCCACGCGTACATAAATAGGCGCTCGCGACCAACCGCACCGCAGCAGAGGGTTGGATCCCCTCAGTCGACGACGTCAGGTTGCAACGCCTGGGCTACTCTCAGGTTGTCATCTCCGTCTTCGACGGTTGTGTCTGTCTGTCTGTCTGTCTGCCTGCCTGCCGCCGCTTCCTGTTGTAGCTGTTCGCCCGTCTGTCCGCCTGCCTGCTCGCTGTCCGCCGCCGCCGCTGCTGCCTGCTGTCCTTCCGTCCGTCCGTCCGTCTGCCTGTTCGCCGCCGTCCGTCCGTCTGTTCGCCGCCGACGCCAGCCGGTGCCCGCCGCCGCCTGCTGTCCGTCCGTCCGTCTGTTCGCCGCCGTCCGTCTGGTCGTCGCCGCCGCCAGCTGGTGGCCGTCCGTCTGTTCGCCGCCGCCGCCGCCGCCGCCGGTGCCCGCCGCCGCCGCCGCCGCCGTTGCCGCCTGGTCGCCGCCGTCGCCGCCGCCGCCGCCGTCCTGACCATGGTCTGCGGCCGTCTTCGTCTTCATCCGTCTTCGTCTTTGTCTGTCCCCAGTTTCTGTCCTTTCCTCTTCGTTCTGTTCGTTATTGTTTCTCCCTACCGTCATGTCCGCCCCCACCACCGCTGCCACCACTACCACCACCGCCATAGTTTATGCTTCCCCTTCCGCCGCCTCCACCACTATCACCTGGTGTGCCCAGTCCCACCCCCCTCCTTCCATCCCTCCTCTTCTCCCTTCGCCCTCACTCTTTGTCGCCCCCTCTCCACCTTCTTCCTCTCGCTCTGATCCTTTCCCCCCACTCCCCCAGCTTGTCACTGCAGCTCCGGCTCGGGTGGTGGCCTGTCGGGACACTGTCCATGCCCAGCTCTCCCCGTCGCCTTCGCCATCGCCGCCGCCACCGCCACCGCCGTCGTCACCGTCGCCTTCGCCTTCACCGTCACCGTCACCATCTCCGGCGCCGACTCCGGCCCCGGGACCTGCCCCTCCCCGCCACATTCCAGTTGTTCCCATCCCCCACACCTCCTCCACCGCCGTCAAGCGCCCCGGTGGCACCCCTGCCTCCTCTGCTTCCAAAGAGGCTCCGCCTCGTCCTCCTTCCCCCACCCATGATGCCATGGATGTCTCCCCGCCCATCCCTGCCCCCTCATCCTCCACCTCTACCCCCTCCTCCTACCGCTACCTCCTCTCCCGTCCTGACCCCTCTCTCCTTGAAGCCCGGAACCTCACCCTCTTCCTTCGCCAGCATTGTCCTGGTGCCCCCATCTCCCTCCTCCCTCCTCGCCGTGATTCGGTCCTCATCTCCTCCCCCAGCCCAACCCTCCACACATACCTCCTTTCCCGCATCCATGTCACACGCTTTGGCCCTCATGCCTCCCTTACCCCTGCTCCTTCTCCTTCTCCTACCCACCAACCCCAACCCACGCGTCGCCCGCCGACCCTCACCGCCGTGATCACTCGGCTCAGTCCGGCGATCACGGAGGAGGAGTTGTTGGCGGAGCTCAAGGCCCATCCAACGCTGGAGGTGCGGGCGGTCCGCCGCATTTTCAACTTGGCCGGCCCCACCCACCTTATGCGGTTTCTTCTGAGGACGCCCCCTCCATTGACCGTCTCCTGAAGGAGGGTGCCCTCCTTTTTAACCAGCGTTATAAGGTTGACCCCTCCCGTTCCCCTCCTCAATCCCTGCGCTGCCAGAGGTGTCTGCACTATAACGCACACCCCACAGCTGAGTGCCGTGAGGCCCCCACCTGCCCACATTGTCGGCAAGCGCACTTCCTCAGGCAGTGCCCTAACCTCCAATCCCCTCCTTCCTGCAATACCTGCAATCTCCCCCATCCCACCTCTCCCAAAAGTGTAAAGCCCGACCCCCTCCAACTACTCCTGAACTCACCGTCCCTGTCCGTCCCCTGGACGCCCCCACCCCTCCTGGCAATTCCCTTCGTCCCCCCCCCCCCACCGCTGAGGACATCATCAGGTTCCTTACCATCGTCCTCCAGAATGTTCATTCCTTTCAGCGCCCCCACACCCTCCAGCAGATCTCCCTTGCCGCCCGTTCCATATTCCAACTCAAGATGTACGCCACCTACTCCAACAAACAGGCCCATTTCACCTTCTCCCGCCTTGACACCCTCGTCTAAATCCCTATCATGGCGCGACAGCAACTTATCCTTTTCAACAACATCCGCTCCCTACCCGCCAACAGGAACCTCTTCCTGCACACCCTTGCCACCCACCGCGTGGATGCCTTCCTCCTTCATGAAACCTTCCTCCAACCCCACCACACCATTCACACTTCGCCCTACCTCCTCCACCGCTCCGATAATCCCCTCCCAATTGCGCGTGGCAGAGTTGCTATTGGTCACCACCGCCAGATCCCCGTTCGGCTCCAACCTCTCCTTGCCGACCCCACCGAACACCTGATCCTTAGTCTCTTCTTCCTTGGCCTTACCGTTACCTGCGCCACCATCTATGTCCGCCCCAAAGCTCCTATTCCCTTGGACTTCCTCTCCCACGTCGATCGTACCTTCTCCTCCTACGTGATCGCCGCCGACCTCAACATCCATAGTCGTTCCGCTGCCCAGTTACGGCGGTGGCATCGGTTCCTCTCCACCCTTCAAGGCGACCTCGTCCCCATCCCCCAGCATACCCGTCCCGAATCCAACTCCACTCCTGATGTTATCCTCTCCTCCCCCAACCTCCTTGGCCGCATAATGGTGGATGTCCTGGAGCCTATTGGTAGCGACCATCTCCCTGTCCTCCTCACCATTTCAGACGGTCGTCGCCCTCGCCCCGACCCTTGTACTGACCCTCCCCCTAAGTTTGTCCACGACTATTCCCGTGCCAACTGGAATGCCTACCGGGATACCCTTTCCACCCAGGTCGATAGCCACCCCTTCCCCTACCACCACCCTGACGATGTCACCCATGCCGCCTCCTTTCTCCAGCAGACCTTGTCTGAGGCCGTGGAGGCCCACGTCCCTACTGTCGCCATCCACCCCCACCGTCCTACCTTACCCCCACAGGCTGTTCTCCTCCTCCGTGAATCCCGTCGTCTCTACCGTGCCTTCCTCCGCATGCGTGACCCGGACACACTACGACGCCACCGGCAACTCCAGCGACACATTCGTAATTTGCTCGCGGCTAAGAAACGCCGGGACTGGCGACAGACATGCACCTGTTTAAATGCTACCCTGCCAATCAACTCGTCCAAGTTCTGGTCGGCCTTCCGTCGCCTTACCGGAACTAAACCCTCCCCCTATTATCCTCTTCTCCATGATGATCACCCTTTCCCTGACACCCTTAGTAAGGCCAATCACTTTGCCTCCTACCTCTCCGATGTCTTTTCCATCCCCGATGATCCCCAGTTCGATTACTCCCTCTTCCCGGATGTCCGTGATCGAACTGACACCTCCGTCCCTCCCCTCGCCCCGGGTTTCCAGTACTTGGACAACATTGCACACACGGAACTCAATGCCCCTATCACTACACAGGATCTCATTGCTTCACTCCGCACAAAACGCAACACTGCTCCTGGTCACGATCGTGTCACCTACTGTCACCTTCGTGAAGCTCCTGTCTCTTTCCTCTCCACCCTGGCCAGGCTCTACAATGTAGTCCTGTCCACCGGTTACTACCCCGACCTGTGGAAAACCTCCCGTATCCTCATGTTCCTTAAACCTGGCAAACCGCCGTCCGCCGTCTCCTCCTACCGTCCCATCTGCCTTACCTCGGTCTTCAGCAAGGTCCTGGAATCTATCCTCACCCGACGCATCCACCAGCATCTCCGCCAGCACCGCCTCCTTCCCGTTACCCAGTGTGGCTTTCGGCCGTCCTTCTCTTCCGACGACCTTCTCCTTCACCTCACTCATCTCCTTTCTGAACAGCTTAATTCCCGTCACTCCGCAATCTTTCTCTCCCTGGACATCGAACGTGCATATGACCGCATGTGGCATTCCAGTCTCCTCTTCAAGCTCCAAACCTTCGCCCTTCCCATTAACTACGTCTGTCTGATCGGCTCCTTTCTCTCCCGCCGTCCTTCCTATGTCACCATCCATAACACAGTTTCCTACACCTTTTTCCCCTCTGCTGGTGTGCCCCAAGGCTCCGTCCTCTCCCCCCTCCTGTATCTTTTGTACACGGCGGACATGCCGCCGCCGTCACCCCCCGTCCACCTTCTCCAGTTTGCCGATGACACTGCCTTCCTTGCCCTTGCCCCCACCCTGCAACGCTCCCAACGCCTTCTCCAATCCCATCTTGACCGATTCACCGCTTGGTGTAACCAGTGGTTGCTCAAGGTCAATCCTTTGAAAACCCAGGCAATCATTGTAGGCAAAACCACCCCTTCCTTCCGCCTCCTTGATTTCTATCTCACCGTCTATGGCCGTCCCATCGCCCTCACTCCCACCCTTAAGTACCTTGGCGTCACCCTCGACCGTCGCCTCTCCTGGACTCCCCATCTCAGTACAATCCAAGCCAAGGCACGTTCCCGACTCCGTCTCCTCAAGCTCCTTTCCGGCCGTACATGGGGTCTGGACCCTTCCACAATCCTCCACACCTATAAATCCCTCATCCGCCCTATCCTTTGTTATGCCCATCCAGCCTGGATCTCCGCCCCCCCCCTACCTTTTATAAATCCCTCCAAATCCTTGAACGCCATGCTCTCCGCCTTGCCTATCGCATCCGTCTATCCGTCTCCCCTCCCCCACGCGGATCCTGTATGATCTCATCCCCTTCCCCCACCTCCTCCTTTTCCTTGAAAGGATACGGATCATGTACACCTCCCGTAAACTTGATCCTCCTCACCCGCTCGTATCCGCGCCTGTATTCCCACGTCCCGCCCGGTCTCCATCTCTCCACCCTCCTTACTCTCTCCCAAGGTGGCTTCCGCCAGCTCCCCCTCCCTGATGATGTCCTCTTCCCCTCCATCTACCCCTCCTATCAACTTTGACCCTGCCCCCCCCCCACTTCCGGTGTCCTTTCCTTTAGGCACCCTCCCTCCCTCCCTTCTCTTCCCTTCCCTCCCCATCTCTTTCCTTTTCCCCCGTCCCCTCCCTCCACCCCTCTTCCCCCGGGCTTCCCCTCCCCCTTCCTCCCTCCCCCTTTCTCCCCTGCCCGTGGCATCGCTGCTTTCCCCTCACCCTCTCCCACTCCCCTTCCTCCTCCTCCTCTCTTGGCAGGTCCCCGGACTCGCACACGCATAGTGAACATTCGCGCGCCGGAGAACATCGCCATCAGTGCCTAGTGTGTGTGCTTCGTTTTGTGTTTCGTGCTGTTACAACTCAACTGTTCACATGTGCCGTCGCCGTTCTCCGTGTTTTGTGCGCCGTGTCAACAAGTGTTAGTGTTTTTATCGTCCAACGTGAACGGCTTTTTGTTTTTTGTTTTTTGTAACTACTTTCTTCGCCCGCCATTTTTTGTATTGTCTGTGTCACCTATATCATATTATTGTACCCCATAAGGCTGAAGAACAGCGTATTAAGCTGCTGCCAGCCCGCCTTGTATGAGGTGATGAAAATTACAATAAAGGAAAAAAAAAAACAGCCGCACCGCGGCAAACTGCGGGCTCAAGAAAGGACCGATACACTAACCACTCAAGAGATAGATTACGGCTGATCAACAGAACTTTAACACATATCCCAACTAAATCCTGTGGAATTACGACATAATCGTTTCTACCCAAAGGAGTGTAAAGCCGAATTTCTTCCAATTTCACAGGTACTATGGCATAGCTATAAATTGACGTCTTGGTACTAAAATATCAAAAATGTTCATGGAAAATTTTTAACAGATTTTTTTTATAGAAAGAACTACTGAAATGTGAAATTAAATATTGCTTCAGACATGCGTAGTGTGATTGTAGACCGGTACAATTGGACCATCAAATACATAACTATAACATTCAAACTCGCAATATCAGAAATTTAATTTTACAATTCAGCTGCAAGGTACTTCTATAAATGTCTTGACTCTTAATATACACTGCCGAGAAAAGTTTGCGAACCCTTTTAGAGGTTTCCAATTCACTCAACATTTACTGTTACAACAGTGTATATGGGCTACATGAAATGAAACCATTTGCAGATGTACAACACAAGGGGCTGTGTGATGCAAGGTATGAACCTTAGCTGAAACATCCTTATTAGTGCAAGTTGTAGCCTCCATGGGCGTCAATCCAGTCAGTCGCACAGATGGCGAATAGTGTCGTGAGATACGCTATGCCGCGTCTACTCGATTTGTTCACGTAGTTTTGCAAGAGTTGTTGGCTGACGAGTCGCACGAGTCACTTCTCCCATCATAGCCCACGAGTGTTCGGCGGGAGACATGTCTGGAGATCGTTCTCGCCAGGGAGTTGTTGGACATTTTGGAGAGCACTTTGTGTTTCATTGGCAGTGTGTGGGTGAGCATTATCCTGCTTGAACAACACATCATCGTCCTGTTGCCGGAACAGGAAGAGAACGGGTCTAACAACATTTTTCACGCACTGAGTGCTGGTTGGCGTCCCATCCAGAAACATCAAAGTTGAACGTGAGTTGTAGCTCATAGCGCCATAGACCATACAGCTTAGAATGCGGCCAGTATGTCTTGGATGAGTGCACTCTATGAGACAGCACATTCACCAGGTCTACGTCGTACACACAAATGACCATTTCAGCGTCAGGAATATTGTGCTTTCATCACTGAACGCCATGGCCCGCTATTCCATATTCAAGTGATCAAGTGATAGCACCCTCAAACTGTGCTGCGGCGTCAGTGGAAGAAGGGTATAAGGTGTGCGTGCCCTCAGTCCCACTCCTAATAACCGGTGAGCAACAGTTCGAGTTGACACTTATGGATTCACAACCCCTCTTCTGCGTGCTGTTGGAGCCGTACGATCTGTCGCTGTTGCCACTATAGTACGACGATCCTGGCGGGCGTCTGTCGTTCGTGGACGTATAAACCTCGTCAATGAGTGTGAGAATATTCACGTGACCGTTGATACCAGCATTGTCGCACAACTGACGCAGGACATTCAACTAGTGACATAATTCTCCGAAGGAGCCATCCATTATCCGGAAGGCCACAATTTAACCCCTTGGATCTCGATTGGCTACATGCAGGAAACACTATTTCCTCTCTCTGGCGTGGTCTCATGTTTGCTTCACATGTTTGCACCACCCAGAGCCCTTCGGCAGTGAGCGTTCCCCATTAAAGTGTAGACAGAGAAGGCGCTATGATAGCTGTACCAATGTGATAACTGCTGGCAGGCATCGTTGAAACTATTACCACTACATTTGTTATCCCCCGAATGTTATCCCAAAGATCACCGTCGACATTCCAGCTGTAATATTTTTTCCGGAGAATATAGGTATTAGCACAAGAAGGTGTTTAATTAGCACTGCTCTATAATCGTCGCAAGCTTCCAGCATCTACAGATTCACAAATATGACTCTGTTCACTTCTGCGTCGCCTGATGGCTGTTCCCGTGTATGAATAATTCTTTCCCATATACACTACTGGCCATTCAAATTGCTGCGCCACGAAGATGACGTGCTGCAGGCGCATAATTTAACAGACAGGAAGAAGATTCTGTGATATGCAAATGATTAACTTTTCAGAGCACTGACACAAGGTTGCCGCCGGTGGCGACACCTACAATGTGCTGACATGAGGAAAGTTTCCAAACGATTTCTCATACACACACAGCAGTTGACCGGCGTTACCTGGTGAAAAGTTGTTGTAATGCCTCGTGTAACGAGGAGAAATGCGTACCATCACGTTTCCGACTTTGATAAATGTCATATTGTAGCCTATCGCGATTGCGGTTTTTCGTTTCGTGACATTGCTGCTCGCGTTGTTCGAGATCCAATGAGTGTTAGCAGAATATGGAATCTATGGGTACAGGAGGGTAATACGGAACGCCGTGCTGGATCCCAACGGCCTCGTATCACTAGCAGTCGAGATGGGCAGGCATCTTATCCGCATGGCTGTAACGCATAGTGAAGCGACGTCTCGATCTCTGAGCCAACAGATGGGGACCTTTGCAAGGCACCAACCATCTGCACGAACAGTTCGACGACGTTTGCAGCAGCACGGATTATCAGCTCGGAGACCGTGGCTACAGTTACCCTTGACGATGCATCACAGACAGGAGCGCCTGCGATGGTGTACTCAACAACGAACCTGGGTGCACGAATGGCAAAACGTCATTTTTTCGGATGAATCCAGGTTCTGTTTACAGCACCATAATGGTCTCATCCGTGTTTGGCGACATCGCGGTGAATGCACATTGGAGGCGTGTATTCGTCATCCCCCTACTGGCGTATCAACGGGCGTGATGGTATGGAATGCCATTGGTTACACGTCTCGGTCACCTCTTGTTCGCATTGACGGCACTTTCCACAGTGGACGTTACATTTCAGATGTGTTACGACCCGCGCCTCTACCCTTCATTCGATCCCTGCGAAATACTAGGTTTCAGCAGGATAATGCACGACTGCATGTTGCAGGTCCTGTACGGGCCTTTCTGGATACAGAAAATGTTCGACTGTTGCCCTGGCCAGCACAATCTCCAGATTATCTCACCAACTGGAAACGTCTGGTCAACGGTGGCCGAGCAACTGGCTCGTCACAATATGCCAGTCACTACTTTTGATGAACTGTGGTATCGTGTTGAAGCCGCATGGGCAGCTGTACCTGTACACGCCATCCAAACTCTGTTTGACTCAATGCCCAGGCGTATCAAGGCAGTTATTACACCCAGAGGTGGTTGTTCTTGGTTCTGACTTCTCAGGATCTATGCACCCAAATTGCGTGAAAATGTTATTACATGTCAGTTCCAGTATAATATATTTGTCCAATGAATACCCGTTTATCATCTACATTTCTTCTTGGTGTTGCAATTTCAATGGCCAGTTTTGTAAGTAGCACTGATGTAAGAAAACCAGCTAGAGATATGTTAATCCCCGCAAGCTACCAGCATCTACAGATTCACAAAGATGACTCTCTTTGTTCAATTCTGCGTCGCCTGATTGCTGTTCCCCTGTATGAGTCATCCATTCCGATATAGCTACAGAGCATCAGACATACTTTTTCCAGCAATGGCCGTAGCCCTACCCTGATTGACAATGTATTCAAAAAACGAAAATGCATAACCTTACACCATGTTTTTTTTCTGACCGACAGAGTTAGTCAGCAGCTACAAAACGCGGTGCTAAATCCCATATATCAGCAATATTTAGGGTAACATTGCAAAAAGCTAAACGATCGCAAGTGTAGTCAAGCATTTTATGATACCAATAGCATATTAAAATTTTTATTCATCAGTAAAGACAAATTGCTATCCGTTAACTAAAGCGGAAAGATAATCCTACTGAATGTATTGGAAATCAGTAATTATAAGACACAGAATGCCAGCTAAGTGTTTAATGATCGGACTCAGATTTCTTTATCCCTTTCGTTACATTAAGTTCTCGTTGCAAACACTAGAGTCAGATTGTGAAATCATCTTGTTTCCTGTCGTTTGTTATTTGTTCCTCTCCCTTTTTATTTGATATAGTTATTTGTCTGTCACAAAAGTGTAATGTTTTTGCTGTGTAGACACTGTACGTAATTTTTGTAACTTCTGCAAAAACAATATTTGTCGCACGTCATTTTTATCCATGTATTCAACATTCAGTTGTCATCTTAATATAGTCTAAGAAAACGGAAACAGTTTCGTGACCCGTTAAACGTAATTTTGCAGAACGGTTGGAAGTGGTTTCTGTTTAATATTATGATCAGTGACGAAAATTAAGTTTTGTTAAGATAATCTAAGGTAAGAGTGTCCGTAGTAAGTTCAAATAGCAGTGACGCGATGATGTTGAACATACATGGCAGGAACTCAGAGAGAAGGATATCCGTGTGCTTTCAACTAATTTTAGACGTCGTAAAACGACGTAAAATGGAATTGGTTCGTGTTGTGAACTTCGCACAAGAGGCACCCGCCCCGCTCTGGTTTTGAACCCATGGCTGCAGTTGGTGTCATCCATCCACCTTGTCATCTACCGTAGCTCTGGCATCGCGGGAGTGCTATTGGGATCTGAATAAATCTGTCTCAAAATTCACAGTTATTTATACTGATAAGGTGGAAATATTGTTGCTCTATTATCCCTCACCCACTCATTTACCTCACAACATGGTTCTTGCAAACCCTGTGTGGTGATACAGTCCTTTCCCCTACACCTCTAACCGTTACATACTGCAGATTTCACGGAGCATATCTAGCCTGTCTTGCAGTCATTTGGTACATATCTCTATTACTAACATATCGCCACACTGTGGTAGCTACCGCAGTGCGCCATGGTGGTTATCATATAGATTCTGATAACTTTCAATTAAAACTGCATAGCGACTGTCCAAATTCGTTGCACTTCTGCATTCGAAGAATATCGTTCCTGATAACACTGGGCCAAAGTTTCCCATGTTGGTTAACTGTTCATGTGCGTGTGGGGTCCATACTGACTTCCTTTGGTCAACCGAGACAGAGAATAGTACAGACTTCATTCATTTCCAGTGTGATTTACTCGGCTGTCCTTACTTCAGCCTCGCTATCATGTGATACATCACAGCTTAGATTTTTCCTCCATTAACGATTTATACTTTTATAGGACGTTTCCTACTCAATACCTTGAACTTGATCTTCCTGAGGAGATCTTCAAATTCTGTTTAATGGATATTTGGACAATTGGGACATGCAGTTCACTTTCGGTTTTCGCAAGGCTTATTTATTCTACAAAAAGAACAGTACTTATAATTTTCTCATCCCTGACTTTAAGGCGACTTCACTGCACAATCTATACTCGATTCAACAACAAATACCACAAAGCCGGACAATAAGAAACGTAACCTCGTTTTCTAAAAAGGAAAATAGGACATTTTCTAAAAGCAGAGGTATCTCTGTTTGAAAATAGACCATAAATGCTATGTAGAATTCATAAATCAAAGAATGAAATCAATTACGGATACGTTACTGCTTGAAAAGTTATGTGTTTGTAGGTCAAGCTTCTTATATGCACTGATAGTATATTGTAATGATTCAAATAACTGAAAAACATTGATAATTCAGCATAGAAACGCATCTAGCGCTTATATAGTATAAAACGACTTTTGACCGTGGAAGAAGGAGGGATTTGTTTATAATTCTGGATAAGGCTATCTACCTCAGAGAGGTAATTAATCTTCATAAAAGCCCGTGTTTTAAATGAAGAAAAATATTTCGCAATCTACAGTTCTTAGTCGAAAATCCAATCGACAGTCCATAAGTTAAAATTAAACAATCTCACAAGAAGTCGCTCACTAGCTTTTCACTACCCAGAAGGGGAATGACAAAACAAAGACTAACACCTAAAAGAAACGCTGCGACATGGACTCGCAAAAGCGATACAACTTTTTTCTGACATCATCGGAAATAGACACAATATATTCGTAAATGAGTAAGATACAATTTCTCAATAAAAATACAGTAAACATAAGAAAATTGAAATGGGTATTACAATAGGACGCGGCTGCAGACATATACCTTTTCATGATAAGGTGAAGGGTATAGAATTATAGAAATACTTGCGCTTGTCAACATGTACGTACAGTAATTGTGTACATGACTGTTTATGCTATTAAGACGATAAAGGATACCGCTGTATCATTCACAGGCGCTCAACAACCGCTTAAAACACCGCAAGAATTCGTGAGGAAGTAATTTCACATCACTGTTTCGAAAAGTTTGAGGTAGAAGCCTTCGTAGAAATGTCTTCTTCATATCGGCATAGAATCACGTTTTAAATCTGTGAAGTGCGTTGTAAGATCATGGTATCTTCCTGTTAGGTTAGTGTGGAGACAGTTCAGTCTTACTCCTAGAGTCTATGACGACACGTGACTGACATATTCTGTGACGAGTACAGTACCTAAAACTGAAAGTTACTTCCTTTCCAACCTTCGAATTCTAGATATTGTCATGTTCATGAAAGGCCATTAAATATGAACATATTTGACAAGACTGTATGAAAATAAACGACAGTACGAAACCAGTCGCGGCAGCATCCAGGACAAAATATGGACTGCCTTAGCTGCTTCGGTCCATACTCGCTACTCGCCTGAACTTCAGGTAGCCAGTGAGCTGGCCTTCCCCTCCATTTTAGTAATGGGAAGCGCACAGAGTAATATAATTGTGGTGACAATCGAAGAGTATCGCACGCGTGGCTTCTTGGGTAGTACTTTATAAGTGCAGGATTGTTAGCTGATGAAAACGAGCTTTCAGTCAGGGCGTGGTTGAGATATCTAGCATAGCTGACTGTAGTTGCCCAAAATAAACCCGACCAATTTTTTTTTTTTTTTTTTTTTTGCACCTACTGACTTTTTCTGTGTGAAATATTGCAGTACAATTACAGTGAATTCTATTTGTGGGTCAGCAGTGGTCTTCGGCAAAAAAAGTTTAATTCTTAAATAGGCACAATGAGTTAAGCTGCCGTTTGCAGGTTACGCATTACCTGTCACTATGCGACACTGATTTAAGCGCAGAATATATGGTCTGCGTCTATTGTCAGTTAATTCCTAACTTAAAGTTCCTATCGGCCTAGAAGAATATACATCGTTGGGTTACAGCTGAATCTACTAAATGGTTGTAATTCGATTATATTTGCTTGTATGAGTAGTATGACAGGTACCGAACTAGAGCAGAAATTACATAATAAACCGAGGAATGCATTGAAGGTCATTACTTTCTGGTTCACAGACAATGAGTCAACGCTTCTGCAATAAACTTCATGGCATTCAGCTCCGTATATCGTGAGATACAGACATTTACGACTTCCAAATGAGGTTCTGAGTGACTACCGTAACATACAGAACTCTGACCATTATTTACACATGTGAGGCACGCAAGCACGCTCTTGCATTCGTGATGACCAATTTAGATCATATCTCAGACAAGAAGATTATTTCTTGTTTTTTGTTCGTAATCAGCTGTGTCTCTAAAACCAATACATAAGAGACACATGTTAGATAGACTGTTTAAATCGTGTTAGTGATATTACAGTGACGTATACGTTCCCAGAAAATGGAACTAACAGAAAGTGTTCGAATATTCGTATGAATGAAATTGTCCAGTTAGTGCAATGATATTCACACCTATTATCTTCTGGTGACCAAAAATCATTGAATTTAATACCTCCGAAATTTCGCTCTTAACTGACAGCTCCACTCAACCATTTCTGAAGAGTGTTCCCAAACGGATCATTCTGAAATGACACGTAACACACAACCAAGAAAACATCATTGTATAAACCTATATTCTAAAACACAATGGTATTGAGACGACAGAGTTGGAGGTAATGCGGTTTAACATATCCCTACCGTTTTGATCACCAAATAGAGTATTTTTGGGCGAGATGGCACCATACGTTTGTGTATAACTTGCGACTAACGCCTATCCACAAGCAATTGGTGTCGCTGATTGTCTACACCGACATTTAGACCGTGTGTAGTGTAGCTTTACCACCTGACTGACTCATGTATGGTACCACGACCACTCAGCAGATCGGTGTAGCTGACACTGCTCCATAAAATATCGCTGGAGCCAACGGAAAGCGTAAACTTTTGTGATTCAACACATGTAGTCAAATAACTAGCGTAGATTTAGTCATGGGTCGTTACGCTTGGTCGAATCCAAAAACGTGTGTTCACTGAAACATTTGAGTTAGCCTCAATGCTGCACACTTGGTAACCTCTGTGGCGGAGCTGTTGTCACTCTAGTATTATGAGTAAAGAAGATATATACCGTCAAACCTCGATATAACAAATGTCATGGGACCACGAAAATTAAATTGTTGTATCAATGTTATTGTTGTAATGAGGTTTTTTTATCGTGACTCGATGCAAGGAGGCATGTTTTCGTGACTGAGAAGTACATTACTGTAGTACTTTTCTGATGAAAAATAACATAAAAAGACAAATAAGGAATTACATTTTGTTCACTTCATTTATTAATACTGCACCTGTAGGGCTTCTTACTTTTGTGTACAGAAAATTTTTCTTATTTTCCTTTGTTTCTTTTTTCTTAAAGATTAGCTTGTGGATATTGTCTTTAACGCAATCAGCTGCTGCGCTGAAGATGTTACTTGCTGAATGGTTTCCAATTGCCCTGTTGGCTCCATCAGAGGATGGGGATTAGCAGTTATTACATCACTGTCATCGTTAGAATCTTCAACAGGCGAATCACCGTTTAACTCCTCCATAATAGATTCGTCGGTATCGCTTCAAACCCCAGCGCCTGATCATCCACTGACAAGTATTCAGCTAGTGAAGCATCTGTGGTTTTACCAGTATCTGCTGAATACATCTCCTGATCACTTTGAATATCATCCTACGTTATTTCATGCTCCACAATATTCTCACCAACACCTTCACTTTCAAAGATTCTTGCATTTCTCGAGCCGTTCACAATCACAACCTGCTGTACACTGTTCCAGCAACTAGCAATCATGTCACAAGGCTACTTCACAATGACACTGTAGGGATTGCTTACCTTTCTTTCAGTGTTTGCGATCACGTGTTGAACTAAACCTGAACGGTATTTTGTCTTAAAGTTCTTAATCTTCATCTTGGCTGGAGAATCGACGTACAGTTCAGGGGGAAGTACCACAGTTCAACGTTCTTCAACATTGGTATGTTGTTATGCGCACTACAATTATCTACCAGAAATGCAATTTTCTTATCCTTCATTGACATCTCTTTATCAAGCGACAGCAGCCACTCACTATAAGCAGTAGACGTCATCCATGCGATTTTCCTTGTAACTGACTTCAATAAAAGAAATCACGTTTACAATACGACTGTAGCAAAGCATTACAGCTCAGGCTATATTGTACTGAACTAACTTATAAATTAAAGCAAGGTCAAATAAAAAGTATGTACCCTCTTACCTGGTAAGTTTCTTACATTTTTGAATCACCACGGGTTTGTTGATTGTCCAGTCAGCAGTGGTGTCAATTTATGTGTCCCTGACCTGTTGCTGCAGAGAAGAACATGTAGGCTTACTTTAGACTGCTTCCCTCCTTTACCCTTTTTTCCTTTAAAGGCCATCGTCTTCTCTGGTATCAGTTGATAAAACAATCCTGTCTGCGTTGTACAAGTTTCCAGGATGGTATTTTTCTAACAGTTTACACATTGTGTTTTTCCTCTAAAATTCTGCATCACCTAAATGTGCTGAGTTTTCTTATCCTGAAATCACTTTAGAAATGCCTGTTCTAAAATCTTTGCGACCACACATTACTTGCCTTAAAATTAGAAACGCCAAGCCAGTTTGTGAAATCTAAGGCTTTTTGACAGCGGACCATTAATTGGTACATTCGGGGCACGCATCTCATTAAACCACCACAGTGTAGCATTGTCCGCATCATCAGCAGCAGCCGTCTTCATTGTTTTCCTTGAAGGGTTAAATTTTCCACCTGCAAAACTTTCTTCAATTTCTTTTCGTTTATTTAGGAACGCAGCTAACGTTGATTGTGCAAGTCCATACTTCCTCACACGTCTACTTGTTTGATTCCGTTATCAATATCTTTGAAAATCTCCATTTTGTCTGTAACCTTGTTTGTTTCCGAGTTCAAAATATTGTCCAAATATTAGCGAAGTCCAAAGCGTTTACATCAACTAAAACCATTCACAGAGGGCAAAAATCACGGAGATAAGCTGCGTATGAGCCTAACAAAACACTTCTGTCTGTTGCTGAAGCTCAGCAATGGACAAACTAAGCACTCGTTCAAACAAAGGAGCTCTATGACGTTTGCCGCTAAGCACAACTCGCTCGCGGCTGTACGCTATTCTGTTTACCTCTAGAACAAATACAGTACTATAGTATGACGCGAAGCTTCAGCAAATAAAGCGTTGAAAGTCTAGTGGCTAAATAAACAGTACCTACCACTATAGTGAGCTTCTTAGAAATAGGAAATACTAAATTCCTCGACATTTTATCTTCGTTATAACAGGGTGTCGTTAAATTTACTTCAGCGTTGTAATGAGGCGTAATTAACATGGCACATATAGGAAATCAGCTGGGGCCATATAAAATTATCGCTGTAGCCCGATTTATGGTTCTATTGGTAATCGTTATACGGAGGTTTGACTGTATCACATTAGCGCCAAATAAAAGTCTCACCTCCTGTTCTTTTGCTAATAGGAGTGAAAAGCCTATGGTCTGAACTTAGCTTCCTATGTTGTAGTCATTTTTCGTAGCCGTCTTTTGAGTCTATGCAGAGAGTAGTGTAAGCTTTGTGAACAATAAATAGAGGTGGCTACTGCCTGGCGCGACAACTGTCGTCGTAGGAAAGCTGGACAAGAGTAGCATTCATTATTGAACAAGACAGTAGCAGCAATGATTAATGCACAAGTTACACAGCAAACAGAACTTGTATTTCTCGAAATGAATGAAGTTTCACTAGATATGATGTAACAGGAAATACACTCCTGGAAATTGAAATAAGAACACCGTGAATTCATTGTCCCAGGAAGGGGAAACTTTATTGACACATTCCTGGGGTCAGATACATCACATGATCACACTGACAGAACCACAGGCACATAGACACAGGCAACAGAGCATGCACAATGTCGGCACTAGTACAGTGTACATCCACCTTTTGCAGCAATGCAGGCTGCTATTCTCCCATGGAGACGATCGTAGAGATGCTGGATGTAGTCCTGTGAAACGGCTTGCCATGCCATTTCCACCTGGGGCCTCAGTTGGACCAGTGTTCGTGCTGGACGTGCAGACCGCGTGAGACGACGCTTCATCCAGTCCCAAACATGCTCAATGGGGGACAGATCCGGAGATCTTGCTGGCCAGGGTAGTTGACTTACACCTTCTAGAGCACGTTGGGTGGCACGGGATTCATGCGGACGTCCATTGTCCTGTTGGAACAGCAAGTTCCCTTGCCGGTCTAGGAATGGTAGAACGATGGGTTCGATGACGGTTTGGATGTACCGTGCACTATTCAGTGTCCCCTCGACGATCACCAGTGGTGTACGGCCAGTGTAGGAGATCGCTCCCCACACCATGATGCCGGGTGTTGGCCCTGTGTGCCTCGCTCGTATGCAGTCCTGATTGTGGCGCTCACCTGCACGGCGCCAAACACGCATACGACCATCATTGGCACCAAGGCAGAAGCGACTCTCATCGCTGAAGACGACACGTCTCCATTCGTCCCTCCATTCACGCCTGTCGTGACACCACTGGAGGTGGGCTGCACGATGTTGGGGCGTGAGCGGAAGACGGCCTAACGGTGTGCGGGACCGTAGCCCAGCTTCATGGAGACGGTTGCGAATGGTCCTCGCCGATACCCCAGGAGCAACAGTGTCCCTAATTTGCTGGGAAGTGGCGGTGCGGTCCCCTACGGCAATGCGTAGGATCCTACGGTTTTGGCGTGCATCCGTGCGTCGCTGCGGTCCGGTCCCAGGTCGACGGGCACGTGCACCTTCCGCCAACCACTGGTGACAACATCGATGTACTGTGGAGACCTCACGCCCCACGTGTTGAGCAATTCGGCGGTACGTCCACCTGGCCTTCCGCATGCCCACTATACGCCCTCGCTCAAAGTCCGTCAACTGCACATACGGTTCACGTCCACGCTGTCGCGGCATGCTACCAGTGTTAAAGACTGCGATGGAGCTCCGTATGCCACGGCAAACTGGCTGACACTGACGGCGGCGGTGCACAAATGCTGCGCAGCTAGCGCCATTTGACGGCCAACACCGCGGTTCCTGGTGTGTCCGCTGCGCCGCGCGTGTGATCATTGCTTGTACAGCCCTCTAGCAGTGTCCGGAGCAAGTATGGTGGGTCTGACACACCGGTGTCAATGTGTTCTTTTTTCCATTTCCAGGAGTGTACAATCCTGCAATCAACGTCACAAAGAATTTGCATGGACGAAGGTATGGTATAGTGGCTCCAAGTGCAAGAGGGTGAGTGGGTGCCCTCCACTGTCCTATATTGCAGTGATGTAAGGTGCTCGTATTACAGAGCTGATCGAGGTGTGGCTCAGTGGACACATACCGTTGGATCCACCAGGTCGCGAGAGACCGCTATTGGCGTCAGATGTAAACTTGCCATTCCATTACAGACTTCGAGACACCAAGGCTGGTGTCGATATGTGATACCACACAAAGTATTCAAGGAGAAATATTACATATTTAAGAATAATATAGATTTATTCCAGTGGAACATTGTGGATAACATACCTCATACATGAGCCTGTCAGGTGATAAAGCTACATCACACACAGTCGAAAGATCTGTGTAGACAATCAGTGAAATCAGTTGCTTGTGGATAGGCGTTAGTCACAAATTTTACTCCAACGTATTATGCCATCTCACCCAAAAATACTCTCTTTGGTGATCAAAACGGTAGGAATACGCTACACCGCATTACCTCCAACTCTGTTACAGAGATAACGGTTTTAGAATGTATCCCAAACAAATAATAACAGAAACTGATTTTTCATAAATCTCTGACTTCAGTGCACTTTCTGATTCTATTAATAACACCACATGTAACTCCTCTGAGATCGTCTAGTCGTTCTTTTATGAGGATGGCACTATTTAGAACGCGAACGACAAATTTTTTACATATACTTCGCCTTTCAATCATCCCTTCCGGCAAAAATGAAAAAATCTGTAGTGACAGGATCAGGTGAGCCTGGTGGCAAGTAATGTGATATTATTATCGCTGATACATCTTCCAGGAAATGTTAAGTTTGAAACATGAAGATTATGACATGGAGTGACCTGTCTTGCTGGGAGAACATACCTATCCTCGTAACCTATTACAACGATGGTGGAAGTTTGATTTAAAGAAAGTCGACATAGCGCAGTCATATAACACCGTACGGTAACACAAGAGAAGCAATCTTCTAATCTTTTATTACACCACATTCTGAGTCTTGGAAACATGCCCCCACAAAGACATGTAAGTTTTCGTTGGGTCCTGGTGTGAGTAACGTATGTTATAGATACCGTCATGAGTGAAAGTGGCTTAATTAGTTGAGAGTGTTAGTGGGATTACCTATCCTGTTTCAATTAGCCAACAAAAAAATAGCAATCTTTTCCCTCACGTCCTTCTAGAGTGTACAGAATCCACTGTAAATGTTGTGTAATTAGGGACTCCTGTCGCGTAGACCTTTCGCCGGGTGTATATTTTCTGCATGTGTCTGTCGAAGGACTCCATTCTACCTACTTAATGCCTTATGTGTCACCCACACGCTGTTCATTTCCAGAGTCAGATAAAATATAACTTTTTGACTCTGCAACAGTATCATTCAGTGTAGTGAAAACACGTAAACACTCTCTAATCTACACTCTGTGGCTATAAAATTGTCTAATGGATTATCTGCAAGCAACAGCAGCAGCGAAAAAAAAAAAAAAAAAAAAAGTCCACCACTAGCACGCCAACCTAATCAGAATTTGTAAAAACGTACTGCATACACAAGCAAGTCATTGGACAAAACTCAACAAATCACAATCACTATCGCAGCTGAAAATTCAACTGTGTAAACTCCAGAATTCTCATAACAACTTCAGTACTCGAACTTAAAGAATGACAGTCGATAATTCGATAAATAAACCTACAGCAATACGAGTACCAATGGGTGCAATGAAAACTTCTCTCTATAACCAATTGAGAGTGGGAATATTTTATATGGAAAGTTTAATCGAATTAGTCTGCATTGTCACACTCCCAAAAACACTCCTAGAGAAAAAGGATGTGCATCACGACGGAATTACGAAAAGGGGACGTAAATCGGTACATTTGATATACATGTACAGATAAACAAATGAGTATAATTTCAGAAAAAAAAATTAGAAAATTTGTGGTAAGATCTTATGGGACCTAACTGCTGAGGCCCATAAGCTTATGCACTTTTAATTTAACTTAAACTGAGGACAACACAAACACCTATACCCGAAGGAGTACTCGAACCTCTGATGGGGGCACCCCCAAGGACCGTGACAAGGGTCCCAAGACCGCGCAGCTACACCTCGTGGCACAGTTTCAGAGAAACTTGATGGTTTATTCAATAGAAAAAGGTTCAGAAACTGAGCTGTAGTGCGGAAGGGTAAGATTTGATATACAATAGTAATGGCATCGATACGTATCATCACAAGATTTGGAGCACTAAGTTTTATAATTATTTATTTGCCGGTTCTCCACATCTAAATACACGGATGGTCTCAGAAGAGACTGCAAGATGACAGCGTGCAACTCTTTTGTCACTCTGGCCTATTAGTAACAAACTGAGTGCTTAGTTGGTACAAAAAGTTCCGTTTTAATTGTGCAGCGGTGTGAGATGAACTCACTAGTGCATGGATTAGTGCTTCTGCCATATTAATATTGACTAGTACACATTTCACAGCACAAAGTTTGCAACATAGTATGCTGAGGTAGTTGTAGAGAAGAGTAGAGGAGGCATCCGGATGTGAAGGAGTACAAGTTTCACCGTCGGTGGACAGCCCCGCGCACGGCCGCAGAACTGGGCCTGACAGCGCGGCGAGCGGCGAGTGGCGGTCGTCCCTTACGTGCGGCCACTTGTCGAGATTAACGCTCGTCAAACGGCCTGGCCGCGTCAGACAGGTGTGCGGTTGGAACATCAGCGCCAGGCTCCGCAATCCTCTCTGCTGCGCGTCCGCTGCCAGTGCTGCCCCTGCCCCTGCTGTGTAGGCAACTCCGCGTAGCAAACAGATCGAGGGCAGCGCATTACGTCATGCTACCTTTTCCTGTACTTTCCTCCATTACGTTTGTGTATTCTCATACCCACGTGACCACACACTATGAGAGATTACACGAACAAACAGTTATGTGAATAGGGTGAATTACTTTTCTTCACTTTCAGGTTCACTACAGTTTGTCAGCTTCAACAGACACTTCTTGCTTTCATTTGTAAATCACCTTCAGTTGCTGTTCCGGGAAAATATTACAGACAATTTCAGTATTCATTCGTAAAAACAGTTTTTATTTATAATTTTGCCTTACAATATCCTTATGGGGCAGAAGCCCACTGTTTAGCTTTCGATGTTAGGGGAATTTGTAATGTACAACAACATGGTAGCTCCTCCACCTTTCTCATTTTTTTCGTCTTTTGTAAACACGCTTTTCCTTGTGTAGCATTTGTGTTCTCTATGTACGTCGCTTCACTTTTTAAAAATTCATGACAGGAATAGCACTATAATTTTAATTATTCCACAATCAGCATTTTTTGATAATGTTGCTGTTACCCATGTAGGTTATGAGTATTTTCGACCGTGTGAATTTCTTTTTGAAGTTGACAAAGGTAAACGGAACTACAAACAAAAGGAAAATAAATAGAAAAAGAAGTAAATGCACAGTAAGGAAAAAGCATGATCACAAAATCCTAAAGACTGTGAACGATCAATGTGCAACCATATTTTCTTTTGTCTTCAACTTCCTCTAACAACATGCAGCAATGCGTCTCTCCAACCCGTCGCACACGTGCTCGCGCGATGTAGCTGGGGCAGTCAGCAAGCCAGTCCATCGCTGAATAACCTATCGTTCCAAGAGCTCCATCTGCGCCATTTGATGGTCGCTCATTGTCATCCATAAAAATGAAACCAGGCCTTAATGCACCACAGAACAGACGCTCTTTGGAAAGGAGTACAGTGTCACAGTAAGGTTGACAGGGTAGTCTACCGTGTTAAAAACTTTAGAGATCAGTACGCTCACTCAGTATTATACCTCTCCATGTCGTAACACCTGGACCACCGAAACGGTCATGTTCGGCAGTGTTCTCACCTCTCTTCATATGAGGGTACATAGTGCACCCAGAAACAATATCTGACATGATGGATTTAGTAGTCTTGGTGCTATATTAAAGCCAGTACACACTGCAGTCAACATTATTATGACACTGCATTCCTTTCCGACGTGCGTCTATTCTGGGGTGCATGCAACACTCTGATTTCATTTTGTGGATGTCAATGTGGGACCGCGTCGAAAGGCTTAGATGCAAGGATATTCGGCACTTAAATACATAAAACCACGTGTGAGATGAGTTCGAGAGACGGATTACAGCACGATCGCCTGCGTAAACGGCCATTCAGCAGTTGTCAACGTCGTTGATGGAAGAATGAAAAGTCCTACCGCGAGAACAACCTGGTGGCGAGGATGGCAGCAAGTGGCAAAGCTTGCATGGCCGGCCTAGATGAAGAAACGTCATATTAAGAAACACATACCGCTTTTTGTAATGTCCAGTGGCCACCATGAATCACATGACTTTTGTGTATTTACTCTATTTGAATGAAAGTGCCACTTCTGCTCCAATTATGGCATATTTCTTTCAGTTATCTTCTGTAGTACACTTTAGTAAATCTTTCTGTGTATGATCAAAGTTTCATCGAGCTACATACATCAAAAAAGTTTTCCATCACCTCGGTTCCGAGAGTTCCGCTACCTGTACGCAAAATTGGAACAGAGATCAACATAAACATCCGCCTTTTTTATTGCTCATGAAAAACCACACATTGCATGTTGTACCACCATACAGCGAGACCTTCAGAGGTGCTGGTCCAGAATGTTCCACAAATTGGTACCTCTTAATACCCAGTAGCACGTCCTCTCTTGCATTGATGCATGCCTGTAGTCGTCATGGCACTGTTGGTCCAGATTGTCTCACGCCCCAACGGCGATTCGGCGTAGATCCCTCAGAGAGGTTAGTGGGTCACGTCATCCATAAACAGCCCTTTTCAATCTATCCCAGGCATGTTCGATACGGTTCATGTTTGGAGGACAAGCTGGCTACTCTAGTCGAGCGACGTCGTTCTCCTGAAGGAAGTCATTCACAAGATGCGCGCGATGGGGGCACATATTGTCGTCCACGAAGACGAATGCTTCGCAGACATGCTGCCGATAATGTTGCACTATCAGTCGGAGGACGGCATTCATGTAGCGTACAGCCGTTACGGCGTCTTCCATTCCTACCGGCAGCATACGTAGGCCCCACATAATGCCACCCCAAAACGGCAGGGAACCTCCACCTTTCTGCAGTCCCTGGACAGTGTATCTAAGGTGTTCAGTCTGACCGGGTTGCCTCAAAACATGTCTCCGACGATTGTCTGGTTGAAGGCATATGCGACACTCATCGGTGAAGATAACGTGATGCCAAACCTGAGTAGCCTATTCGGCATTTTGTTTGGCCCATCTGTACTACGCTACATGGGGTAGTGGTTCCGTAGATGGACGTTGCCTTGGACGTCTGGAGTGAAGTTGCACAATGTGCAGCCCATTGCGCACAGTTTGAGACTAACACGAAGTCCTGTGTCTGTACGAAAAGTATTATTCAACATGGTTGCGTTGCTGTAGGGTTTCTCCGATCCATAATCCATAGGTAGCGGTCATCGACCGCAGTAGTAGTCCATGGGCTCCCTTAGTGAGTCATGTCATCGAAATTTCCAATGTATCTGTATCTCCTCCATGTCCGCTTTGTTTCACTCCAAGACGCATGGACACCTTCCTTGTTTAGAGCCCTTCCTGGCACAAAGTAACAATGCGGATGCGATCGAACCGTGGTATTGACCATCTGTGCATGGTTGAACTACAGACAACACGAGTCGTGTACCTCCTTCGTGTTGGAATGACTGGAACTGATCGGCTGTAAAACTCCCTTCATCTGATAGAAGCTGCTCATGAATGGTTGTTTATATCTTTGGGTGGATTTAGTGACATCTCTGAACAGTCAAAGGGACTGTGTCTGTATTACAATATCCACAGTCAACTTCTATCTTCAGGAGTTCTGGGAGCCGGGGCGACGCAAAACATTTTTTGATGTATGTTACTTGGCATTGTTTTTGTCTTGATTTGGAACAAGCGTAAATCGTTAATCCTCAGTTTCTCCAAAATGCTTGAGGAACATGTCCTACTACTGCAGGATTTATTGCAGCCAATAATGAATTACAGTCGTACGATAGATAAACCCAATCAGTAGCCCATTTCAGTGTGCTTCCCTTAAAAGGTGAAACGAATTTCTTGTGACCTTACCTCAGAAGACAGATCTATAGGGTGAGCTACGATATTTCTTCACAGGTGATTGACAGCAAGTTAAGGTCTAGGAAGTATACACCAGCTTTCTATACTAAGAAAACTTCAGAATAGAGTAGAATTTTTCAGATTTTCAGCCTTTTGTGTGACACAGTACATGTAGATCGAACAGGTAGGGCTGTAACTACTAGACTTAACAAGAAAGGAGATGGAAACTGAAAAAGAAAGATTCTACATTTCGTAAACATGCTCTAAGTGAATATCATTCTTATAGTGTGAAATATAATGTCCCTCACAGAAGAAATAAAGGCAGAAACCCAATACTACCATAAGTTCTGGGTATCGAAATATACCAGACACAAAATTGTGGCTCAATCCTTAATGATCAAATACAGCTGCTGAAGTAGCAGAAACTACGTGTTATTTTCCTCGGCGTAATATAATATAATTGTTGTAAATACTATTACTTTTTGCCACTCAGATTCCACTAACAGCTTCTTCGCTCAGCTTCCATCACTCTTCGATTGTTCATCAACTTCATCAGTTATTTTATGCATATAACGTAGTAGTTGGTATCAGTACTCACTTGTCCATTGTTTTAGCTGTACATTCTTCTACCTTTAGTCTTTGAGTGGAGTGTAACATAATGTTTGTTTATTCACAGGCTACTTGCGTTTTTCGTAAGCACCCTTAGCAGATCAATGTGACATACCTCTGGGAAAACAAAACTTCTACTGCTATAAACTGTCACTGGTATTGCGTGTGCTATGTGTTCCGTCTTAAGTTTTCTGGGAAAAGTCGAAAGCCAGGTAATAACAATCTATAAATGAAATATTGCTGTGGAACATCAGTACCGTGTATTCATTTCCACTCCGTGTTTTTATTTTATGACATATACATTCTTGATGATCTCTCTTACTATGAACCTTTTGAATGGCGATTTTACCTGCCGGCAAAGATGGCATATTTCAAGTGAGGTCACTAACAGCCATGAGGTTGCCTTGAAAGACGTGGCGCAAAATCGTGTGATACAGACGCCATTAAAATTTATAAGCATGTCTGAAACATTGCTACGCAAACAGGAAGCGCCGCACCGTAGGTCAGGAACACGTCAGAATCGATTTTACCCCATGTAGACCAAGCGGTGGGTAGCTACATAAATGGTCACGATACGTCCCACCACAAAGGCCTGCAGGGAACTGCTCGTTCAGATGTCCACAGTAGTGTAGCCGTCTTGCGATCAGAATTTGAGTGCTCACCCGTTGGCTCAATATTAAACATGACCATTAGATACGACGCAGTCCAACGATACGAAAAACTCTTTCGAAGTTTGTTTTTTTCGAAATCTCGGACCTTCACAGCCAATCAGTTTAAGGTAATAGCCCTTACAAACAGTGACATTAACTGTTTGTTTGTAAGTTTACTTTAAGCGAAGATACATGCAGTTGTCAATGTATTTCATATAAATACCGACGGAAAAAATAGTAGCACCAAGAATGAATGCTCCGATATTAACGAAGGTTCGTGGGCTTCTTTCTATATCTGAAAGACGGTATGTATTCATATTTCACGTCAGTCCCATAAGAGTTGCCCTCGTAGCGTCACTATGAGGTCGAAAATCCGTTTTGCTTTAAATACACGCTGTATGGGTAATGAACGTTAGTTACCTTTGAGACTGGACGTGGTGAGAGAATGATAGTCAAGATTGGCTTTAATGCGACGAAGATGGCATTATCAACACCTCACTGAGTTTGCACGAGCTTGTGTAATAGCGCTACGAGAAGGCGGATGTTCCTTCTGCGACATTGCAGACAGACTTGGGAAGAGTGTAGCCACTGTACTTGACTACTGGCAGCGGAGCTCACGAGAATGTACTGTCGCATGAAGACCGGTGTTCGGGCGGCCACATGATCTTACCGTAAGGGAACACCATCGTGTTCGACGTATGGCGTTGGCTTATAGTACTACATCTGTTGTAGCAATTTACGCAGCAGTTGGTACCACAGTGACACAGCGAACTGTTACAAAACGTTTACATCAAGCCAGACGCTCTGTAGCGTGCACTCCAGTCACCCCAAAGCACCGGCATTTGCGACTTCAATGGTTTCAAGTGAGAGCTTAACGAAGAGGAAGGTGGAGTCGTGTTGTCGAAAGTTGGTTCTAGATCGGTGCCACTGATAGCAGTGTGTTGATTAGGAGGAGTGGAGTTGAGGACCTGCAACCAACCTCTCTACATGCTAACACATGGTACCTACATCAGGAGTTCTGATATAGGGAGTGATGTCGTATGAAAACAGGAGCACTCTCCTTATTGTCCCATGCGCATTGACTGTAAAATTGTACGTCCGTCTGATGGTTCGAGCTGTTGTGCTGCCATTCATGGACAGCATTATACGGTAGGTTTCCAACAGGATAACGCTGACCCACATACCGCTGTTGTAACCCAACATACTCTACACAGTGTCATCATGTGGGCTTGGCCTTTTCGATCATCAGATATTTCTTCAACCGAACACATAACCAACGTACGATAACTCCAGAGCCATCCATAGCTACCATTCAGTGTCCCAGTGTCGATCAATCAAGTGCAACAGGCATGAAGCCCCATCCCGCAAAGTGACATGCAGTACGTCTACCACACAATGTACGCAAGTTTGCATACTTGCATTCAACTTTCTGGTGGTCACATAAGTTACTAATATACCAACATTTCACATTTGCTGTTGCCTTTCACCCTTACATTAATCTGTGATCTTGCAATGTTAATCAAATATGATACCAAGACACCTGCATCTACATCTGCAGCTACATGATTACTCTGCAGTGCTGGAATGCGTGTCCGGAAGAACACTGGGTAATAATCCCGAACAACACAGGCACTGCAGTATCGTATTTATCCGCCGACACCGGGCAAGCGATTTTCGTGTAAATGTACCGCCTCAACAAAAATATAGATAATGGATGTATGAGTACAGGTTGTAGACGCAGGGTTCACGACATACGAAAGTTTGGTTTGGCCCCTTAGTCGTGCACGGATAGCCAAATGGCAATGCGACCGCTCGCGAGAAGCCGGATGTCTGGGTTCGATTCCCGGTCCGGCAATTGCGAGTAAGTTTATTTTATTTCACAACGGCTTTAGTCATCGCAGTGCCTGTTCCTTAGGACATGCATGCATGGCGAAAAGTAAAATGCCTAACCTGTACGGGAATATACATAATGGATGGACGAATATAGGTTCTAGACGCATGACTGATCACATATGAAAGTTTGGGGCTGCCCGTAAGTCGTGCACGACAGCCAAATGGTGAGGCGACTGCTTGTGATAGGCGTAAATTCTGGGGTCGAATGACAGTGCGGTACAAGTTTTCATAGTCGTCCACCCACTCTATAGCTGATGATTGTGCATTTTGGCAACTTCGAATGCATTTCATGTGCTATACAATCAATATAGATATCCGAACGAACAGATACCAGCTTTATAATAGTCAAGACTCACAGGCCATTTCTTCTGTGCCGATGCACAAACAGTGCCCGAAATCTTACGGGAATCGGCAAAACGCCGCGATTAATGAGTATAAATGGCAGGGGCACTCTGAATATGGTGCGGGATAATAAATTGGGAATGTGGGTCTCACGGGAGGCGTGCCAGAGATAAGTCCCTGCAATCGCACTATTCTCTGTGACTGCTAAGTTTGCCACATTAGATATATATATTTGTATAGTAATACACCAGTAACAGAAAATATCACAATCATTAGAAAGAATTTTATAGGTCATAACACTGTTAACAAAGACGAGATAAATGAGTTAGTTAATTTACTCGAGGTAAGCTTAATTTCAACTATTTTACCTTTAATGATCAAATTTATCAACAGAAAGATGGTTTAGCCATGAAGAATTCACTAGCGGGGCATATAGCAGACATCTTTGTTAACAACAAAGAAACACGTTTTTTAAAAAATCATTCTCATATACGTCACAAAATAATATATTACAAACGATAAGTTGACGATATTTCAATATTATTTGACGGCACAACAGAAGAAATAAGTAACTCGACAGAAATAAAGAATAGTATACATCCAAAACTTACGTTTACAGTGGAACACGAACAATATAAAAGTGTTAATTATCTGGATCTAACGATTTATAACGATAATGGACAGCATAAATTTGGCATATATCGTAAACCGACCACTGAAATGAAATGAAGTCCCATGCTTCTTTACAGAGCGTAGAGGAACGATGCGGGAGACCCGCACCGGCTTACTAGGCAAGGTCCTAATGGAGGTGGTTTGCCGTTGCCTTCCTCCGACCGTAATGGGGATGAATGACGATGATGAAGACGACACAACAACACCCAGTCATCTCGAGGCAGGAAAAATCCCTGACCCCGCCGGGAATCGAACCCAGGCCCCGTGCTCAGGAAGCAAGAACGCTACCGCGAGACCACGAGGGGCACTTGATATACTTCCTTCTAAGTCGTTAATTTTATAACGTATAATACACTGATTTTGAAGTTTCTTACTGATTACTAGGAACAACTTTTATGGATAGCAGCCAGAACACACCACGACAACGCATGCTGTGCGAAGATAACGCCGCAGTAGAAGACCACATGGATTGACAAAAACATGGCGGAAGAATGGTTATGGTACGCCGTTACCATAACAACGAACGCCGCGCAAAGATGGTATTACAACAGACGACTTATACGAAGCGGCTACCATGACGACAGCGTCCCAGTCACGTAGGCTAGGGGGCGCTTGATTTATACTATCACCCATGGCAACGCCTTTCCTACTACAAAAGATAGAGGGCTCTGCTCTATCCACAAATGATTTGAAAAATGAATGGGAGAACAGTTACCTGAATTTTAAATAATTGTAAATTTCCTAGGGGTTTAAATTGGTATATTTATTATTTATTACTTATCTGTTTTTATGTTTTATATTACAACTGGAACAAACTTTAAGATTTACGATATCTTGCTTAAGCATGTAACTACCGTTGGTCACCGTGGAGGGCGTTACCGTCTGCCCTCGTGTTGTTGGCCGTTATTTAAGCTCATGCAGAGAGCCAACCATGCATAGTTACCAACCGTGCACAGGCAGGGTGACGACTCAAGCGAGCGACCAAATAGGTACAAAAATCTGTATATTTATGTAACTTTGACTCATTGCTTGTAGATTACGTCCATGATTACTTACTAATATTATAACTTTGCAGTGTAAATTGCCCTGAAGGTGACGCCATTGCCGGTTGAAGGCAAACTAAATAATGCTATTATGACTCTCATTTTGAATAACTGAATATAAGTAAATTAATCGCTGTTTATCTTCATACAACTGTGTTTAAAAATTTATTCTCTGTGTCCTCGGTAGCTCAGATGGATAGAACGCCTGCCATGTGAGCATGACATCTTGCGTTCGAGTTCCGGTCGGAACACACATTTTCAACTGTCCCCGTTGACTTTATATATATATATATATATATATATATATATATATATATATATATATATAGGGTATTCATTTCATTGTAATCTGACTCTAATTTGTTGTCATTAAATATTTTATAACAAATACTGTATCACAGTTCTTGCTATAATTTTTGAATAATGTACTCCTATATATTGATAACAATGATACAGGTCCTAGTTTGTTCGCTATGGTCTTCATAAAAATTCTAAGAGTCTTTTGGATGACGTAAACTACATTTTCCTTACTCCTGATAAAAAAGAAATTAATGCACACAGGAATTTGACGGTGACGGTAACTGCTAGTTCTATCTAGACAGTACTGGAATGGAGTAGGAACTGGTCGTCGCTGTTGTTCCATATTTTGCTGCATACCAAGCATACTAGACCAAATTCGTCAACTGTAATGATACAAACTGACAATGCAGAAATAACTGAAGTTTGACGATATTGTTCTGCTGATTCATCCGAAATGAGAGAGCTAATGGAAATAATACTGCCTGACAAGTTTTAGACCGTCGAATATTTTCTGTGTGTTTTTACTGTTAGTTCCGGGCAGAATCATAACTCTATTAAGGTTTTTCGTCGCCTTAAGGACAGAGGTGTCGTTATGTGCAGGCCAAGAGTCCAACAAATGCAATTAGTTTCTGTAGATAATAAGGAGACGTTTTTGATGTAACATTGAAAAATATTTAGTTCCATTTTTCCAGATTTTGCTACCTTGATTGCAAGAGTTTTGAAAGCAAACAGTCCTTTTTCTTAAATTTTAGGTCTTAATTTGCTTTGACGATCCTGAAGACAATTATAAAGTTAAAGAAATAGTAATCCACTAACACTTACCACCGGCATTGTTGTATACAAATGTGTCATGGCAGTCATCAAGTGCACAAGCGACTCTGCCTTTTTTTTCACTCGAAATGATAAATTCGATTTGCACGAAAAATGACGGTTAGCTTTATACGCAGCGTTTTAGTGGATAGCAAGAAGCCTCGTCATCACATCAGCTACAGATTTCTCTACAGTATTACGTATTAATGGCAGCTCTTCACGTTTACATGACGTAAACTTCGTAATTTTGTAACTTCTTTTTCTGTATAATTTCTTGCATTTGTTCAACCAGATCGAAGAAGCGCGAAAATCGCTGATATTCATCTCACATGCGCCATTCAGAACACCATTCTTGTAGATCTACCTCGGTGACGGTGCATTGACTGTCATGGGGAATTCCAAATTGTTGGAATAGATTTTCTTCACATATGCGAGTTTCATTTTGGCGCATATTTCATAATTCATGTAAATCATTCTTCGATTTCTATGGTTCATGTTCAGATAATACGAAACAAAACCGACTTTGCACACTGTTTAAATAACAGCGTTTTCTCCCTCCTTCGGTTAGCAAAGAAACTTTAGCCTTTACTTTCTCACTGAAAACTATTACTGTATATCTTTTCTTTGGGCTTCGAAAGTACTCTGTTTTTGTCGAGTGCTTTAATTAGTACAACGATCATTGTTTGAAACATAATTCACGGAATCATCCGAATCATTTCCATTTGCTATACTGTTTCCACATGTCCTAATGAAAGGTCGGCGTCATTCGAATGAATGTCCAAGAAATTAACTAATCAATAACATATATGTAGGTCTTCAGGAGAGGTAGGTAGTTTCGATTTATACAACGTTTTTCGTATTTGATCTCTGCAAGATTGAAAACATTGATTGCATTCAATATTACTGTGAAACTCTGGAACCAACACGAAAACAGATGCTATTAGGATGCATACACGAAGAATGCACAAAAAAAATTCATTTCAGTTTTATCTCCATTGTCAACACTTAGCGGTCCACAAAGGCAGCTGGTACTCATTATGAATATTAAATGCGTTGCAAATCAGTGCGAAGAGTAACTGTGAATAATTGTCAGACAAACTCTCAACAGAACATAAAACTCGTTTTACAAATTACCATCGCGTTGAGAAGTGTTTTCTGTCAGCCGATATCCCATCAACCAAGGATATTGGCCTGCGATGTTGCGCATATTCTGCCCGCTACAGTTGCGCAACGTAAGGGAGTTCAGTTCTCCAACCGTCTTGTGAGCTACGAATTTGACAAACTTGAACTTAAAAAAAAAAAAAAAAAAAAAAAATCTTCAAGTGAGCCTTTGTAGTTACAATTTTGACGTGTTTCTTTCGTTGGACTTTCCGTATACTAAAAATTTCAGGGCAGGTTTCGACATGACTCATTAGTCAGTTCCCTTGTCAGTCATCATGACAACCGCCATAAATGTGATAATCATCGAGTGAGCTTTGTGATCAGAACTAAACTTTTTCCCTGATTCTATACAGAATGCTTTTGCCTTGTTTGTTGGTCATTTGATATATTTTCCAGACAAACTCTAGGAATTTTTAGGCTATCTGTCGATGCGAGTTTGGAATCTTAAATCTCATTTACGTGCCAGATACGGACACCCTGTGCACAGTTATGTCTGCGTGTGATTGTTGAGAATAGTCAAGAACAGAAAATGACGATGAAGAGTAAGCAACACAATCACCTGATGATACAAGATGTTCGTGAGAAATTAGACTTAAAATGTTGACTCTTTTGAAAGTAGAAATGAGAGTGCAAAAGAAATAAAACATTTTTAGTGCAAATGTGTTTTCCTGTTTTTTCTGTATTAGAGAACAAAAACGTTACGTACTGTATCTCATTTCCAATTTATTACGCATAAACTTTAATTAAAGACATTGTCAAAATCACTTTCATTTGGAAATAATTTGAACAAGTCATGCATATAATTTATGTAGATATCACCTCTATCCTGTATTATAATAAAACTGAACTTCTTATTTTCGAATAAAATTTTTTCTTTGAGGCAACTGCTGCAATTCTGCTGTTCCTGTAAGTAGCATAAGGAAAATGTTCCGAATGAAGAATTGAGAGTCCTTGTATGTTGCACATCGCAATAGTCTGCCTTACTATTATTATTATTATTTCTTTCCTTTCACAGACGTTACGTCTGGTTATAAATGGAAAGTGACGCGGACCTTGGTCAAGCGTGACTTCCTTTTAACTGTACGGTATATGTTACATAGCATTTAGGAACTTTCGGGTGATTGAACATGTATAAATAATTATAGATTTCTGTAGTTGTATATATATACGTTTGGATGTAGCTGTATTGCGTTGATGTACTGGTGGATATTGTGTGGTATGACTCCTGTAGTTGATAGTATAATTGGTATAATGTCAACTTTATCCTGATGCCACATGTCCTTTTCCTCAGCCAGTTGGATGTATTTTTCAATTTTTTCTCCTGTTTTCTTTTGTATATTTGTTGTATTGGGTATGGATATTTCGATTAGTTGTGTTAATTTCTTCTTTTTATTGGTGAGTATGATGTCAGGTTTGTTATGTGGCGTTGTTTTATCTGTTATAATGGTTCTGTTCCAGTATAATTTGTATTCATCATTCTCCAGTACATTTTGTGGTGTATACTTGTATGTAGGAACGTGTTGTTTTAAAAGTTTGTTGTAAGGCAAGCTGTTGATGTATTATTTTTGCGACATTGTCATGTCTTATGGGGTATTCTGTATTTGCTAGTATTGTACATCCGCTTGTGATGTGATCTACTGTTTCTATTTGTTGTTTACAAAGTCTGCATTTATCCGTTGTGGTATTGGGATCTTTAATAATATGCTTGCTGTAATACCTGGTGTTTATTGTTTGATCCTGTATTGCAATCATGAATCCTTCTGTCTCACTGTATATATTGCCTTTTCTTAGCCATGTGTTGCATGCGTCTTGATCGATGTGTGGCTGTGTTAGATGATACGGGTGCTTGCCATGAAGTGTTTTCTTTTCCCAATTTACTTTCTTTGTATCTGTTGATGTTATGTGATCTAAAGGGTTGTAGAAGTGGTTATGAAATTGCAGTGGTGTAGCCGATGTATTTATATGAGTGATTGCCTTGTGTATTTTGCTAGTTTCTGCTCGTTCTAGAAAGAATTTTCTTAAATTGTCTACCTGTCCATAAAGTAGGTTTTTTATGTCGATAAATCCCCTTCCTCCTTCCTTTCTGCTTAATGTGAATCTTTCTGTTGCTGAATGTATGTGATGTATTCTATATTTGTGGCATTGTGATCGTGTAAGTGTATTGAGTGCTTCTAGGTCTGTGTTACTCCATTTCACTACTCCAAATGGTCAATATTATTATTATTATTGATATAATTATTATAATTATGTAAATAATTATTGGAAATAATTTTAAAGATATTTTATAGTGGTTAAGATACTCATCAACTTTTCTAAACTATTGCAGTTCATGGTATTTTAGTAAAATGTGGTATGTAAAGCAAGATGGCACGTCTTGACCACACCTGTCTTGTCAGCAATCATCACCAGTTGGAGCACGAAAAGTCGGGGTTACAGAGTTATATCTGAAAGCTGATGCTCACAATCTGGTAGGGGATGTGAGATGCTGACTAGGGAAGTCGCGGTGATGTTTGCTGTTTTCGATGATTTAGGGCAAGGTGCCGCTCCTGGGATAGGGTTGTATCATGCATTCAATTTCGCCCCTACTGTCGTTGACATGGCGACATTCATTTCCTGACCAATGGAAGATCCTAGCAGCAAGATACAGTTCTAAATGTTTGCCTAGAGTGGACACATTCGTTTCCTGCCTGGTGACAGCAATACCTGTTGACTGAAACGTCTTTCTATACAGATACTTCACGAGTCCTTCAAATCATGTGATGTGTCAGGACAGTTAATTTGTTTGTGTATATTTTGCAGAGGAGGTGACGTCTAGACTATCTGTCATCCACTGTTCGAACTACCCACCGTCGTGTATGACGGAAAACCACTCTTTAGAGAAATGAGTGGCGTATTTCCTACAAATAACGTACAAAAATGAAACCGATGTATTTGTGTTTTGGAAGAACCACTTGACAGGAAAACGCCAGCTTAAGACGTGAGTCATGTCCGCAGGCACTTAAAGGCTGGAATTTATTTACTCATGCTAGATGAAGTTACAACGCATTGAACTGCTTCCAAATTCATTCCATTTCTTTCAAATTTTTTTTCCACTGCTGACTGAGGAAAACTTTGTCGGTACTAGGTAATAGGTGAGAACGCCTTGAAAGGCAACTCCTGCAGTGGAATCCATTAAATACAGACAAAAAGCATCATCCCATTAAACCTCTGTAACACAGTATGAAATAAGCTTTGATAATTGTCTCAATTCGGCGAGGAAGGGCTTCACAAGATTCTGCACATACTCCGTATAGAGAGCTGTGATCGGGTTATATAGCGGGCCACTCAAGATGCGAGTGTCACACCAGGAGCGTGCGAATGCAGTTCTGTGATCATAACAATTGTCTTGGGAGACGGTAGTAATCACAACGCACTCAAAGTGAAGATGCAGAAGGTATGTAGAAACGGTAACCGAAAATACTGACATAAACGTCATGGTCCATGTTCTTACCGGGAGATCATAAATAAAGTGCAGATGCTCCTGGAGATCCAGTATGGACTGTAACAGTCACATCGCAGGGAAACTTGGTGCACACACTAATGTGACAATGCGACACATATTTAGGATGGAATTTTGGACACCAGGTTCAAATCTGTAACTGCACAGCATTTCTTCGACGCCTCCAGACTCATATTGAACAAATTGTGTTATTGGCGGCTAATAGTAAAGTCAGCATTATGACTTTCTCACTTGTTTGACCTTTTCTGTTCACACCCAGTTCCTAATCCGTTACATACTCTTTCATTCACAGTGCCATATTTGCACTTGGTGGCCGAAACTGGAACTTTTTTTTTATGTTAAATCGTTTCCTCTTTAACGTATCGGATAATTTTCCCAGTTTCGCAGCTGTACGATAATTACAGCGCACAATAGATCTCTGTGTGTGACTGCACTTTAATTATAGCCACCCAGTAGCAATCTGAAAGTGTAGTCCCAAACCATGTTACGAAGAATGTCCTCCAAACTTCGCAGAACAACCTCCGCCGTGAATAATGCGGGATAAACGTCCCACTAGGTAATCAGTGCAGTATATCCCTTGCATAATTTGCAAAGAGTCCAAATTTGTACCCATCGGACCACATCACATGCCTCCAGTCCACTACTGTCCAGTTTCTGTGCTCTTGCCCCATTAGCGACCTACAGTTCCATGTTCTTTTGCGAGGTAGCCGACTCCATGCAGTTCCCTTCGTAAAGATCAATTGGAGATGGTTGAGATGGACCTTGAAATTCCTGACAGGTGCTATTCATGTCGTGTTTGAAGTCGATTGTCACTGTAAAGACATTATACTCCACCGTGGTACTTGGTGGTTAGGGTCGGTCTCCGACAGCTGTAATTTCTCCGTATGACACGACAGCGGGTGGACGACATTGCCTACAGTCGCTTTGGGAAATCCGCATCGACACAACGGAAGAGAAGGTAGCTTTAAGCAAGGGATGTTGAGCTCCTGTTACGTCTACACGTTACCCATCTTACTGCGCTGATTCCGAGATGACTGGCACGTGCAGACCACTTCACGGGCATGGGTTACGTCAGCGGTTGAGATGAGTGGGGTGGGGAACTCCTATCAAAACTTAGTGCTCAGTCTACCAACGCCTTTCTGTAGGTGGGTTATAACGATAACATAAATATTCTAGCGGCAAATGAATAGAAAGTACTGTCAATTTTGGTAATACCTAATAATTTCACTGGTAAAGACAACAACAGAAAGGAAAATAATTGGTGGCGTTTTCTGATTTACATACTAGGCAATTTCAATATCTCTTTAGTCACAAGATGTCCATAAATTAAGTAGCTGAATTTATTATTTTTACGATTACTTTACAGCTTAAAAGAACAAATTCGTCCAGTAAATCTTGTACATGATTAACCTCTACCAAACAACTTTTATTGTGAGGAAAGTATTAAATATTATAGTAAAACTGAAACAGCAGATAATATGCAGAATATCCCTGAGGAGCCTTCCCTTTACAACTAAAGTTTGTTATACGGTAGAAGTTATATTACTTGGTAACAAACGAGAGCAACATTACTCCAGGTAATTTTGTATTAATAGTTCAAAATCGAAGCACTAATTGGTGTGACCAATAAAAGATTCAAGGACTTTCTTAAATTATTCACTAAATAATACTGTTTACTATGATGAAAAAAGCACATGCATGGTAAAGAATTATATCTTTTTTTTCATTTTTACCCATCGATAACATTCGTAAAGCGTTAAGCTTTCTTTGCTTCTGGGATTAGTAACAAAGTACTGTCTCTCAAGAGAACGAGTGATTTCATACCGCCTTAAGAACAGCTGACGTACGATTTAATCCGATGTGTGTACAGAAGTGAGCTGGCTGATTATCATTATCATATGTCACCAATTGAAAATACACAAAAAAATCATTACTTGCACAATCGAGTCTCTGTGAGCATGAATGTGAAACTTAAACACTCCTTTAATTCACTGGCGACGCATATTTTAATTTACGATAACACATTTTTGGTTTCGCTAGCCAAGAATGGATATCACTACAAAATCATAGTGTCAGGTGGAATTAATGTGCTGTCAAATATGAAGCTCTGACTCGGAGGGCAGGAAGTATAGAAACACGCTCACTAGCAAGTGTAGATTAACTTTCTTCTTGCAAAGTATGCGTAGTGAGCAGAAAAAGGACAATTAATGCAGGATATTCTTTATCGACATTTAAACAAGCGGGGTGTGAGAGTCATTATTCCCGAGCAGTGTTCTTTTGCTATCGTTTCCTCTGCTATTCCCGTATATATGGTTCTAATAACCTGCACACCCTCGAATAAGTGCGCTTAGATAATTAGTTAGTTAATTTCATGTTCAAGCTAGATCGTAATGATGAGGAATGAGTCATTTCACGAGGTGTGAGAGAAAATTAATGAGCCGGATTTTTTTATCTACCAAAATAATTTTTTTTCAAATAAAAATGTTGTCCTCTTCAAAGTAGTTCCCTTCAATAGCTATACGCCGGTCGAGCCGTTTTTGCCAGTCTTTGTAGCAGCATTCAATGGCTTCACTTGTACGGCCCTTAACATGTCGGTCACATTCTATTAAATGGTCTCCAAAGTCCCAAAATGACGTTATTTTAAGAATTTTCTTCAATTTTGGGAAAAGAAGGAAGTAAAAAAAGTCTCACATCAGGAGCATATGTGGACTGTGGCATAACAGGAATGCCTTTCGAGGTCAAAAATTCCTAGATGGAAGTGGCCGCGTAACATTAGGCGTTGTCATGAGCAGCGTCAATTTGTCTGCAACGTCCGGTCTCACACAATTCTCCTTTCTCCTCTTTGTGAGCCACTTCGTTTGCAGTTTGTCCTACAGGAACAATCTGACAAGAGAACGCACACTTTCGACATTTTCGCATCCCTGAGCAATGTTGTTCTTCATCGTGTTCCCGGCCTTCCAAAAATGATGTGCCAGCGAAAAACTTGTGATCTCGATGAGGAATGTTCCCCATAAGCCTGTTTCAACTTTTCACAGTTGACACTCACATATTCCCACAGTTTAACATAAACCTTGATGGCATAACGGTGTTCTAAATTGGGCTGTCCCATTTTCGTAACACGCTACAAAAACACAACTTCACTGATGGCGCTCTCAAAAATAACGTGATGTCGTACAGGACAAACTCGGACTGAGCATCCGGAATGGATGAACACGCTGGTCTACACAGGTAGGAAGACTCAGCTTTGCCACATCTCTCACAGTGTTGTCAGTCTCATTTTTCTCACACTCATCGTACATTCACATGTTAGTTAGTAATTCCTACATAACACCTTTCACACGTTACAGAAGAACGTAATTCTTCTTCGGAATAGAAGTTCCCAGGGAAAAACGTCTCTAGTTTGTTTTCAAATTTTACTTTGCTGTCTCTCAGACATGTTACATCACTGGGTAAGTAATCCTAACTTTTACTTGCAGCATTTTGCACTCCTCTTTGTGCGAAAGCAGCTTTATGTGGAGTAAGAAACGTTATTTATTAACGAACGTTATTTTTCCTTGTGGTATTACAATTATATACATCATTGCTCCCTTTTGAACTGCAGTGGATTATTTACAACAGGCTTCATGAAGGAACAAAAATATACTTAAAGGAATAGTCAGAAACAGCAACTCCTCAGATATCTACAACTTGATCGTGGGTGAGCATGAAGTATTATTTTTGCAACACGTCTTTGAACAATGAATACTTTGTAATTAAGGACGGGTACACGGAACATTATTCCATATGGTATTATTCATTGGAAATATGCAAAATACATCAAACTTATTAATGTGGAGTAGGTTCGATCTTGTTTCTAACTGTCGCTAATTTTGGTAATCAGTAAGAGTATAAACTATGAAAAAGTCGTTTTTGTAGCACTCGAGTTTGCTCTAATCCGTAGTATTGTTACACGCTCATTCCTAGTGTTTGGTGGCTTAGTTTGTTACAGTTCTTAGTGTTAGGTAGCTACACATAGGTAATATACGACCAAGGAAACCGAAAGTCGTCATCGATAGCATTCACGATACAGTTCATATCCTGTGTATCGCGTTACCTGATAAAAGGTTGTTGTGAACTGTAAGGAACTACAAGAAGTCTTCAGTGGTTTTGTCCTGCAGGTGAGCAGTTCAGGCTTAACATTGATTCCAGCTGACGAGACGCAGCGGAAATACCGTTATAGCCGCAGCTGCGGGAAATATAATTCTATTTGTAATTCAAACGTATTACAAAGCACAAGGAAAAATCCTACGACAATGACAAACATGAATTTTGTACGCTAGCTACTAATCAAAGATTTCAGTAACGCTATTAAGTTATCCTTTTCTTTGCTATTAGTTGGAGGTATGCACTAGCGAACAAAGTGCTGATAATTGTTAATAATATTAATCAATCATGAGTCATACAGCAGAATATCTTTGCTTAAGATTTACGATTATCACAAAACTGATTAACACATACAAATCTAAAATGTAGCGTGGTGCACAGAAAAATATGACATCATCTTCATTCACTCCAGGCATGTTCACCGCAGATAGAATAAACGCAAAACGCGCTGTTACTAAAACAGTAGTCTACATTCGAAACTATCAACCTCATTCCCACTTATATCACAGCTGACATCTATCTCTGGCCAGCTGTCTCCCCCTTCTGATCTCATATAGCCTGTCTGATATGTTCCCCTATTAACTCACTGGCTAATAAACCTATCCCACTGTATATTATCAAATAAATAATTGCTTAATGAAACGTTGTTATAACAAAGAAGTACAACGGACTATTTTTTAACAGACAGGCTTAATTAATGCAATTAGTATTTACTTGTCGTCCGCCATTTCTTAATTATAGTACACATTCAAATTATAGGAATGTAACAGAGTGAAATGCACTTAAAATAAGATTGCTGTGCTGAAATATTCTTATCCCATCACTACCTGACGCTTATTTAAATGATAAAGCAATGGTTGCGAGCAGTGTGTGCTAGTAATTGTTTATATCAATTAGGTCTAGCGTTTCTCGAGACTGCGTGTTAACGTGCACAGCACCGGCGTTGCAGTGAAATAAACGGACACCTCAAACGCTTTCACCTAAGGTCTTGTTGTTATGGTGATTTTGTGTAAATTGGTGTAAATTAACGATGAATTACAAATTTATCTACCTTATGTGCACCTACGGTTCAAATCACAACCATTATAGAGTTCACCTTTATGTAACATGAATCGTCTTTAAAACCGTTTTCAAGAGGAGTATTCGCTTTTTTACTTCGACGAGTCCTTCGTGTGAAGACGTGTCAAACACTGCCATTGGGTCTCCCAGACGTTATTTTAACCTAGTGTTAAATTGCATTGTGAATTGCTGTGTCAGAAAGCAGATGAGAGTGATTAAAGCAGATAATTAAAGAGAAAATATAAAGTTTCTACACATGACATCAGTATTCACTATACGTAGAATACCAGAGATATAATTAGAGCTGGTACTTACATTTATTCTAAAGGTGTAATTAACATACTATTAAATATTACAAAGGAAAGCGGCGTACGATTATTTTCTGAACCATCTTTATCCTGCCTCCTGAGAAATTACGTCATCGTCACAAATATACAATAGAGGCTTCGTCGTTTGCTGCTGTTGGTCGTGTAGTATCAAATCGGATTTCTAGCAGACTAAGTTTCAATTCTTACGGAAGAGTCACGGACAATGTCTTGTTCCATAATAGTAACCATGATTCCATGGTACAGCTAAACTCCTACGATACACACTCCCTTGCTGTTGGCGGCAGTTCCCGCCGTTAACGCAGGGGAAACGTATGGAAAATAATTTAACAAACTTCGTCCGAAAACATCGAGAAGAAAGGGAAAAAATGTGCAGGAGAACCTTTGCTCCATCAAAAGCATATCTCGAGTTCATAATATGTGTGTAAAAAATACAAAATAATTAACCGATAAATTCGAATATCATCACTTATTTGCAATTTACAGTTAATACGTGTGATAAGGAAAGTCGTTACATCATCAAAGTCAGTTTTTCGATTCTTAAGTCGAGTTTAACCTTCACATTCCCTAGGCTTTCGTGCGGTCTTGTTTTGTTAAAGTTATGTCACAAATAAACATTAGACCTAGTTATTTTACATGAAATTTGGAAATGACCAAGAGAACAGTGATAAAGAATACAAAATTAGGTTTCCAAAACCACAATCTGTTCATTAAGATATATCAAGATAGAAAATTCAAAGCCGTTAGATGAAAATATCACGGTACTTTGTACATCTTTGTGATGTAGACATTGCACTGGATCTCCTATGTGACTCTTCAGCACCTACCGGCGTTGATAATGAGAAAATAATTTTCACAGTTGTAGTCAGACCCCTACTTCAGATGGCGTCGAAAGTAAAATCAACATAGCACAGGTGAGCGATTAAAGAATTAGAGTTTAGTTGCAGCCAACATAAGTAACTAGAATACTTCAAAAAGTTCTTTTAAGTAACATACTTTCCCTAAAATTTGACGTCGGAAATCTTGTCGAAACAAACGTATTTCGACTTCTACGCTATGAGTATTTGATCACTGAAGAACCATAGTCTCATTTTTGGTGTCTGAAAACGATTTAGCTTCAGAGATTTCCATTATAATATATAAAACGCGACAGCGGAATTTGTAAAGTGAATTGAAAACTAAAACCCAGTTTATGGGTCACTAGTGTTATTCCGCAAATATTTTAAAATAATGACGTTTGTCAGTTGCCAAAGTGTAACGACTCGACAGCTATCGTCACGTTAATGATCTGTAACACATTTCACCGTAAAGTTCATAGCAGCAACACAATGCAACACTTTTATTTACGAGTGTTTATAAGCCTATCGCTACCACATAACCGAGGCACATAGTTACTGCCTTATTAAACTCATTCATTGATGTGAAAATGAAAATGAAGAGGTCTCCGAGGATAAATTCTGTTATTGGAATGTACTAATGGCGAGGAAGAGGCTATAAGATTAGTTTGTACTCATAAAAAGTTTCTCTTTGACCAACCACGCTGCGAAATACGCTGGTTTGTGTCCCCTTCATTCATTCATACTATGAACTTCATAATATCTGTTATGTTGCATAACTTAAGGCTTTCGTTGCCACTGTTGTCAAATTGCCTGTTGGCTTCTGTTTCAAGTTCCTAGGCCAACATTTATTTCATGCTTTTTCTGAATTTTCACCAGCACGAGTGGCTGGCACTGTCGAATATTCACCCTCCGTTGCTGGTCCACCACTAGCAATGGAGGGTGAAGATTTGACGCTGCCAGCCACTGGTGCTGGTGAAACGTCAGAAAAAAGCATGAAACAAACATCGACAGAAGAACGCGAGGCAGACGCCAAAACACAGTTTGTCAGCTGTTACATCCACTGGTGCTGGTGAAAAGTCAGAAAAAGTATGAAACAAACATCGACAGAAGAACCCGATGCAGACGCCAAAAAACCGTTTGTCACCTGTTACATTGTCTTCATAAACGTAAGTCACCGTAAGTGGCAGATGAGCTTGGAAAAATGACTTACGAGATGCGGTCCCTGCACAACGGTGACACCAGAGCCCCATGCTGGAGGGACGACTGGAGGCGGCTGCGGCTGCTCTGGAGGCGGTAGAGTCTGCTGCGGGTTCGGCATGGGTCCGGAGTTGTCGGCTTGCACGTGCACCATGGTTCAGACCACACTCACTATTGGCTCAAAGTGTGTGTTGCCACTGAAGTCACGAAGCTACTGTTCCAATGGTAGTGGAAAGGGCCAGGAACACTGGATTAGGGTAATTTCAGCACACGCCAATAAGCTAATTATTTTTAACGTCTTATGTGCTGACTGTAAGTTACTGCAGCTACTTAGTGCTTATCTTCTAAATAAGTACGCTATACTATTGGTCGTAAGTACCAGTAACTACTTTAATTACCCCTTACAATAACCGAACAATTAGATTCTCCTATCCTAAATTTTTAATCCATTTTATACTACTTATAGCTATTAGCGTTCGACTTTCGCTATCTAAAACTGAGACGCTACACCTCTAATAAATTGTCTGACCTAACCTATCAACACCAACAGTGCTCTGTCTATGCTACTGTGCTATTACAACTACGAATAAACCACTTTACTTACATTTCTGACACATACAAGCACTCAGAGACATAAAAGAAACTATGGGAAACCTATTAAATAAGGAATAACGTTTTCAAGATCTATGGCAGAAATGTAGAGTGCCTGATGACTACAGGAATGAGAGTGCTGAAGACAGAACCAGTAAGGTACTGATAAATAGTATTAAGTAAGAGAAAATGACCACCAAAAATACTGCGAAGTAGAATACGTCAGGCGGTGAGTACAAAGTGCAGGCGTAGGATTACCCGCAAACGTAGGGAAGTGGCAGCGGGCCGAGGGGTGAGTCTGGGAATGGAAATGCGTGGGAAAAGTGTCTGTGACCTGAGGCAAGGGGTTGGCGAGGAGGCGACGGAGTCAAAGTGCAGACGATTAGAAGCGCGCTGCGAGCGAACCCACGCGGACCGCGGCGACCAACACGGGAAGACTCCGGCGGTCGCGGCTGCGTGGAGAGCGAGCGGCGAGTGAGGGCCAGAGCCGCGTGCGCCGGACGCGCGCCTCGCTCGGCAAAAGCCGGTCGCGGTCGGAAGCAGTCGGCAAGTCTCGAGCCGCGCCACGCCGCGCCGCAACGTCTCGCGCCTGGATTGTGCCGGGCTGCAACCACCCACGCAAAACCCTCCGGAAGCGCGACGTGACAGCTTCCGCATTTCCCGCCTGCCTGTTGTCTTCCTGCTTCTTTCTCTGCTCCAGGACACGAGTTCTCGCCACGGGTGTCCACGATCGGCTCTAGCGTATAGGCGAACTAGCCACATACCTACGACGCCGCAAATCTGAAGGCCCGGAACTCTGGGAGGAAATCCAAATTTTGATGGATCAGTTTTATAGATATTCATGTTGACAGTAGTTTTGCCTCTTGGTAGTTATATGTGAACCTTTATGCTCCTCACGCATAGCCCCCGGGATCCGACGATGACGGGATAAGCGCAGTAACATGAGAAGGAGGCGATTAGTGTTGAACAACCCGTCGACAGCGAGGTCATTAGAGATGGTGTACACGCTCGGATTAGGGAAGTAGTGCAAGGGAAAAGCGGCCTTGACTTTTCGAAGGAACTATCCCAGCATTTAATTGAAACAGTTCATGGAAATAGCGCAAAACTTCAATGTGGATGATCGAACGCGGGTCTGAACCGTTGTGCGTCACCTCGAATGCTTCGAACCGCACACAAATGAGCTTAGAACATAAATCTCTGGCCTCAAAAACTGTTATACCAGCCATTCGCGTGCAAAATTGTGCACCTGACCACAAGAGACTTAGGAATGATCGGCTATTGAGGGTCTAAGAAGAGAGCTATGGTTGCAACAAGATACAAAATATTGACCAAAGTCACATGGAACGCTCCAATTGTTGCCAACATCTTAATTTTTGCTTCTTTACAAAAATCGTTTGGTTTTTTAAGACTGCAGTGCAAAAATTCACGAGTAAAATTAAATCACTAGATTGCACAATGGACTCGTATTCGGGATACCACTGTTCGAACCCACGTCCGGCCATGCAAATTTATGTTTTCTGTGATTTCCCCGATCACATCAGGCAAATGCCAGGATGGTTCCTTTGAAAGAGCACGTCCGACTTCATTCCCCATCTTTGCCTAATCCGATGGGAACGATGACATCCCTTTTTGGTCCCATCCCCAAAATCAACCAACCAATCAATGTTTTGTACGGACAACAGCACCGAAGAACAATCATGTGTTTTGACACTGGCATACCAATATCTTTGTTCCAAAATGTAATCCGCATGGCGTCTGATATTCTCAATCTGTATACGTACCACGCAAGTAAAAAAAAAAAAAGTGTGGTGCATGATGGAGAGAGCCTTAAACCACTACTTTTCCTTTTCTGCTCCATTCGTAAATAGAGCGAGGGAAAGATGTTTGTGTATATTCCTCCTTACAAGCTCTCATTTGTCTTATCGTATCTTCGTATACCGTAAGAGAAGTGTACCACCCCGCAGTTCTGTTAAGTGAACCACGTCTTCCATCCACGGATTCCCAAACAACTTCACAAATCGTTTCTGTAAAGCAACTTACTGGCAGATTAAATCTATGCGCCAGGCCGAGACTCGAACTGGAGACATTTGCCTCCCGTGGGCAACTGCCCTCCACGGGCAACTGATGCTTCGAGTCTTGGTCCGGAACATTGTTTTAATCTGCCAGGAAGATTCATATCACTGCACACTCTTCTCATTCATTTCTCGTTTGTTGACGGGACCTATCTGCAACAAACCTAACAGCCCGTTTCGATAACCTTCGTTAATCCGACATACCGTGGATCCCAAAAATTCGAGTAGTAATCAAGAACAGGCTGCACTAGTGTTCTATACGCGCTCTTCACAGCAGATAAACCAAACCTTCCTAAGAATTCTCCCACTAAAGCGAATTCCACCATTCCACTTCCCTACTACAATCTTTAGACACTTCTTTCATTTCATTTTGCTCTACAATGCTACACCTAGATGCTTAAGAGACATTATTGTGTCCAACACCGCACTAACAATGCTGTATTTGAACATTACAGGATTGTTTTAGTTGTATTCAGATGAAGCTATTTTCGTCTGGCTACACTGTGAATTCTTTGATTGCTTTGGGAAAACTCATCGACCTAGAACACATGTGGTATCGGTCACTTTACTACGTAAATGAATACAAGACTTACTTAGCTTCAACACACTTCTTTGGCACAGGATTCCTGTATAACTGATATCTTTCTTGCACCGCTTGATGCACCGAGTAATTAACATTTACATCTGAAACTTTAGACTCGTTGGTCCTAGACTACGATGATGACTCCTTCAGAGGAGGTCACAAATTGGGGTGAGCTCTTGCCCTTATACTGACCTCAGCATGAGGGCGCTGCTACAGTGAGAGGAAGACGTGGTCTTCTGGAGTACCTGCCACGGTTTTTGCAGATTACAGGGAGCTCACCCGTGCTATCCGTCAGTGTTGCGACTTTGATGTGGCACCGCTTTCTGTTTATGATACTACCGTTATTCCTGCTCATCTGCATTAATTTAAATTTTCCATCATTTATAACTGCCTGACAGTGACGGCACCCCCTACAAATTTTATCTAAGTCATCTTGTATCCTTCTACAGTCACTCAACGACGACATCTTCTTGTACATCGTAACATCATCAGCAAACAGCCTCGGATTGTCGCTCACTCTGGCCATCAGTTTATTTATGCATATGGAGAACAGCAGCGGTCTTGTCCCACTTCCCTGGGGCGATCCTGGCGATATCCTTGCCAGTGATGCACACTTGCCGTGGAGCACAACGTATTTGGGTATACTACTTACAACGTCTTCAAGGCATTCACATGTCTGCGAACCTATTCCATATGATCGTAACTCCGTTAAAAGTCTGCAGGAGGGACCTTGTCAAACGATCCCGGAAATATGCAATCTTCCTATGGCCCTTTACCCATGGCTCTCATAATATCTAGTGACACAAGAGCAAGCTGAGATTCGTACTAGTGATGCTTCCTAAATCTGTGGTAATTTGTGTACAGAAACTCTTCCCTATCAAGGAGGTTTATTATATTTTTGAACTTATAATACGTTCAAGAATTTTGCAGCCAACCGATGTTAAAGATATTGCTCCGTAATTTTGCGGGTCCATTCATTTACCATTCGTTATACAGGAGTGACCTGCGGTTTTTTATGTCGCTTGTGATAAATGCAGCCTAATTGCGGAGCCAATACTGCAGTGTAAAAAGCAATTGTGATTCAATCCGGACATTGAGCCTTATTAGTTTTCAACTCATTAAACTGCTTCTATACATAGCGATTCCTGTTACTGTATCCTCGAAGCGGGAGTCTCTCAGAGGGTCAAAGGACTGTACGTTCGTACATCCTTCAGCCTGAATGATTTTGCTCGAATGAAGATTCTCCTGGTGGGTTTTCGATGGGGAGTGTTTCATCACCCACCACGCAGCACGGACATGATTCCCTCTGATGATGACATTTTGGCATAGATAAGAAGCTGAAGACAACTGCAGAGAATTGGCAGAAAGCACTGGTGGCTACCTTCTACGATGATAGTATTGGAAATTTGGTGCAACGGTACGACAAATGTAGCGGTGACTATGTGGAGAAATAGCTGGAAGTAGTAGCCAGCTGTCGTAAATAACACTATCATGACTTTCGCTTGGTTTCCATTTAGTGAGCTATCGGAACTTACTTTCTGGACAGTCCTCGTACCCCCATTGTTTAGCTAACTTCCCATTTCTATTCAGTAGAATATCGTAATGAAAATCTACATTTAATACGAAGTAGGTGTAGATGAAGGCTAACGGAAAATTACCTCACAAGGACTCATAAGTCTTTCATAAGTCTTTCATAAAAAACGCATTATAACATTGCCAAAAATTAATTTCGTTTATTTCTAGTTCAGTTACAGTTAAAACACGGAACGTTTGTTGTGACATTCCTAGAATTCCGGAAAGGCACTTCGGACAGTTTTGGAGCTGTAAATGTAACTAGTAAAAGTACCTGTAATGTGGATGATCTGTGTTCAAACGTGCATTCCATGTATACTCTTCTCTCTCCTTGCCAACAACCACAACTTTCTAGCCAACTAGCAGCTGCGACTGACGTCAGACGCTGCAGAGAGCATGGTTTTCGTTTTACACCGCTGCCAGTAATGCACTGAGCTAGCGATGTGCTCAGCTGTTAGGTAAACTCTCGCACCAAGCAGAATGACACCAGCAGTGCACAGTGATGTATCAATAGAGCGGGTGCAGTGTAAATTCACGCTTAACTACACAGGCTGCCCACGAACAAAGAGCTCAAACAGGCCGGAGACGTACTGTAATCACTTCTTCATTTCGTATCGGGCTGTTAACGCTATGCCCATACTCTGAATTCTATTTGTTGTTGTTGTGGTCTTCAGTCCTGAGACTGGTTTGATGCAGCTCTCCATGCTACTCTATCCTGTGCAAGCTTTTTCATCTCCCAGTACCTACTGCAACCTACATCCTTCTGAATCTGCTTAGTGTATTCATCTCTTGGTCTCCCTCTACGATTTTTACACTCCACACTGCCCTCCAATACTAAATTGGTGATCCCTTGATGCCTCAGAACATGTCCTACCAACCGATCCCTTCTTCTGGTCAAGTTGTGCCACAAACTTCTCTCCTCTCCAATCCTATTCAATACTTCCTCATTAGTTATGAGATCTACCCATCTAATCTTCAGCATTCTTCTGTAGCACCACATTTCGAAAGCTTCTATTCTCTTCTTGTCCAAACTATTTATCGTCCATGTTTCACTTCCATACATGGCTACACTCCATACGAATACTTTCAGAAATGACTTCCTGACACTTAAATCGATACTGGATGTTAACAAATTTCTCTTCTTCAGAAACGCTTTCCTTGCCATTGCCAGCCTACATTTTATATCCTCTCTACTTCGACCATCATCAGTTATTTTGCTCCCCAAATAGCAAAACTCCTTTACTACTTTAAGTGCCTCATTTCCTAATCTAATTCCCTCAGCATCACCCGACTTAATCAGACTACATTCCATTATCCTTGTTTTGCTTTTGTTGATGTTCATCTTATATCCTCCTTTCAAGACACTGTCCATTCCATTCAACTGCTCTTCCAAGTCCTTTGCTGTCTCTGACAGAATTACAATGTCATCGGCGAACCTCAAAGTTTTTATTTCTTCTCCCTGAATTTTAATACCTACTCCGAATTTTTCTTTTGTTTCCTTTACTGCTTGCTCAATATACAGATTGAACAACATCGGGGAGAGGCTACAACCTTGTCTTACTCCCTTCCAAACCACTGCTTCCCTTTCATGTCCCTCGACTCTTATAACTGCCATCTGGTTTCTGTACAAATTGTAAATAGCCTTTCGCTCCCTGTATTTTACCCCTGCCACCTTTAGAATTTGAAAGAGAGTATTCCAGTCAACATTGTCAAAAGCCTTCTCTAAGTCTACAAATGCTAGAAACGTAGGTTTGCCTTTCCTTAATCTTTCTTCTAAGATAAGTCGTAAGGTCAGTATTGCCTCACGTGTTCCAGTGTTTCTACGGAATCCAAACTGATCTTCCCCGAGGTTGGCTTCTACTAGTTTTTCCATTCGTCTGTAAAGAATTCGTGTTAGTATTTTGCAGCTGTGACTTATTAAGCTGATAGTTCGGTAATTTTCACATCTGTCAACACCTGCTTTCTTTGGGATTGGAATTATTATATTCTTCTTGAAGTCTGAGGGTATTTCGCCTGTTTCATACATCTTGCTCACCCTCACGTCCTTCTCTCCTTTTTGATAGCAGCTCTTAGAGTGATTTACATCTCGTCATCCAGGCACAAACATGAGTATATTTATACTGGACGTCTCGGAATGGAGCCGAACGGGCCCGGAAACATTCAACAGTGCATTTAAAATCATGGTATTCAGACAGACAGTAAACGGAAGGTGATGGAACAGGGCGTTAAAGCCAAAATTTTCGGAAAAGAAAACTCACGCTGGATATGTTGAGGTGGAAATTGCGTCATCTGCTAACATCGCAAGTCCTCCTATTCCCGCCGAGCTCACTCGTGTTAAAATTGTGGATTTTGAGTTTTTGTTTCTTCTTAAACTTTGTTTCATTAATTCCCTTGATTGTGTGATTTTTGCGATATTTTCATGAAGACGTTGATGTTTCTCCTATCAGATTTCTTCCTCAAAACAGACAAATATCTGAACGTTTAAAATTCCATAGGATTTACAAAACATGAGCTAAAGGAAAACCCGCACCCCGCACTCATAAGATGAACAAATGAAGTAGCTTATAAAATCTTCCTCTAACAGTGAAAATTTAGTTATGTTACAGGAGAAAAATTCGAAAACATCCTTAGTGCACCCACGCGACTTTGTTGAGCACATTCGGAATGTACCTGTCAGAAATTTAAACGCTGAACAGTAAATGGTAAATGCTGAACCCTAAAAGGTAAATGCTAAACGCCTAATGGTAAATGCTAAATGCTCAACGGTGAATAGTATATGGTAAATGCTAAATGCTTAATGGTAGCCAAACGCGTAACATCAATACTAATAGTAAACGTTAAATGGTAAACCCTAAAATTCAAATGGTAAACGCTAAACGGTAAATGTTAAATGCTAAACAGAATACCATAAACGGTAAAGGCTAAATGGTAAACGCGAAACACTTAAGGGGACATGCTCGTGAAAATGACCAAAAATTTGAAAAATATTTTCTTGGTCTATAGAAAAGAGTATTTCATGCTGGTTTCAAAAATGTATAGTTCATGAGCATTATCGTTTTCCGTTTGTTCTAAAATTGAGGTTGAACGTAATGTTGCACAAGGTCCACACCCATCTGTCAGTTTGAAGTGCGTCAGAATACGTGATGCATTATTTTGTTCTTTTGTTTCTTCCTTCTTTAGTTACGGATCGTTAAAACAGGTCTGTTCTAGAAGGCAGTGACTCATGGAACCAAAGTACAGGCCTTTTTAGAAGGCTATGGTTCGAATGTAAACAGAGATCTGAGAATATATGATTTCGGATTTTCATATATGTATGGTCATGTAGTTATGGTGTGTTGTTTGTTCCTGTGTGTGTGTGTGTGTTTGTGTGTGTATCCTGTGCTACAAATTCCGAGAGTAACAAGATATAGCGCCAAACGAAAGTTTCGCGGCAACCAGTTCCGAAGACAACTGAGTAATGCACATCAGTTGCTTCGAAAGTCGCTCGCTGAAACTGTGTCTACAGGCAGTGTTTCTGGACGTAAACTTTCGCATTCTGAATGTAATAAGAACACGCCTAGCAGTATTGAGAGCAGAAATACCGACGGAATTGTTATTGCGAAACTAAACATGCTGTCAAGACTTTTGAAGAGTGTTGTGAAATGTGAGTACTGCAGTTGTTAAGATAGTATTGATGTTTCTGAGGACATTTCAGCAAGGAAGGGTCTTTCAAGTCATTTACTCATTGCCTATAACTCCTGTAAGGTGCACAGTGATACTATGACATCGCCAATAACTGATAGCCGACATTACAGTGTATATATTCAGCTTGATTATGCAATGCGATATATTGGAAGGGGTAAGAGAGCTGCTAAGACTTTCTGTGCAGTGATGGATTTGCCTCCACCTCCTCTGAGGTTTGACAGATACAATAAATTAATACAAATTCTTTATGTGGTGCAAGTGAATATTCAACGAAAAGAGCAGCAGAAGAAGCAAGAGCCTTGTCTGGGAACACAGACATTGTAGCAGCATTTGATGGGTCTTAGCAGAAGAGAGGTCACACTTCTTCGAATTGGGTTGTAACTGCCACATTTATTGAAACTGGTAAGATACTAGATTATGAAAGTCTAACAAAGCACTGCCACGGTTGTTCAAGTACATTTATTTGCTCCCATGCTTATGTAAAGATCTTTTATGGCCTAAGTGGAAACATGGAAACGAAAAGACTTCCACACACTTTTAGAAGATCAGATGTCAGTCGTGCTGTGAGGTATACAGGCAACCTTGGGGATGGATACCGTAAAGAACGCACTGCTTTTGTTAATGACAGACCATATGGGGACACTCTGATAGAAAAGCTTGAATGTGTTGGGCATGTGCAAAAGAGAATGGGAGCTCGGCTGAGAGAATTATGTAAAGACGTCAGTGGGAAAACCTGTCAGCGGAAAACACATAGGTGGTCACGGTCGTCTTACAAAAAGTGAAATTGATTCTTTGACTCAATATTATGGACTAGCAATAAGGAGAAACGTAGGAGATTTGGAGAACATAAGACGAGCTGTTTTGGCAACTTGGTTTCACAGAGTGTCAACACATGAAAGCCCACAGCATGATTGGCATCCAAAGGGGGAGATTCGTGGTGCATGTACTGTTTGAGCAAGGCTACAGGCATACAATATACCCAAAAGCATTCCTTACCACTTGCTGTAATGGAGGCAATTAGGGTTACATATAGGGATCTGGCAAATAAAAAACTACTTAGGAAATGTACGTACGGTCTGTCTCAGAATGAAAATGAAAGTTTCAACAGCTGTATATGGCAGAGAATGCCAAAAACTGTATTTTTTTGGGCTGACAGTGCTGAAGATTGGAGCAATCGATGCAGTAACTACACTCAGTGATGGTGCAATTTCAAGGATCAATGTTATGAAAGTATTGAACATCCAGACGGGAAGGAATAAGGCTTCAGCTCTAACTACTATTGATAAGCGGCCGGTAACCGAAGCAGAGACAGCTGCTGAAGCTACTACCAAGGAGCCAAGGATAAAGAAAATAATGAAGAGAAAGAGTATGGAGGATTAGAAAATAGGAGGACCACTCGAGTATGCAGCTGGAATATTCTAAATGAGCACAGTAGTAAGTTAATAAATTTGTAAATCTTCTTTTTCGATTTACGGAAAACTTGAATTTACATCATTCAGGTACAGTTTTCTCCTAAATGAATGAAGTTAAAATCACAAAAATTGGTACAGATATTTAGACTGACCTTCTATACCTTCCTTGCCTACTAAATCCAGAAACGTATGTAACATGATGATGATATTTCAGCTACATTTTTAAATATTTTTGTTGTAGTAAAATTAATTACTTGTCTTTTTCACAGATCAGCATCAGGGAAGGAGACTGGAGGCACAAAACACTTATGTGAATGTTGTCTGTACTGTGACTCTTTTTCAAAGCTGTACAGTCAGTGGTTTCAAAAAAAATGGTACCATAGTGAATTACTGTTCAGTTTTTATACTATTATAAATATTGTTGTGAGTACCAAAATGTAATAAATATGCCAACGATATTTTGGGAAATGCTTTGACTAATGATCCGAATTCTCTATAAGAATTTTGAGATTTCTCTCATCTGTAGATCAGTTGCACTATGAGGTTGAAGATAAAAGTGCAGCCCGTTCAAGGGCGTGTCCCCTGAGCACTACACAATAAACTGAATGCTAGACTTTTTAATGCAAACGCTAACAGCTATTGGGTAGTTAGGTGGTTAAACAAGGAAGCGGAAAGCACGGCATACTCCATTTCACATCCACGATTACTAGACAACGCAGGTGTGTACAGTATATTTAGTGTTAGAAATACCGAGATACCTGTGTACATGAATGATGCATATCCTTGAACTTCGAAGTAGTTGTTAATATTATGCTAGAAGTATGTCTACACACACACAGTTATCTTTGACTCTGACAGAAGTAATTTATCTTGACACCCATTTTTATACGTCATAAATATTTGTAGATACGTGTAACTATATTTCCTTATTGCAATGGCGTTTAGCGTTCAAGAGCTACGATAATCCATGTAGTATTCAGAGCAGAGTTTACCATCTACCTTTTACCATTTAGCATCTACCATTTAATGTTTAGTGTTTACCATATAGCATTTATCGATTAGAAGTTACTATTTAGCATTTACTTTGTCGGATTTAACCTATACCATTTAACATTTACTAGAAGAGGGGTGTGGTGTATCGAACACACAGTTGGCTTATTTCCATCAACTTGAATTTTTAATACTGTGCTGGAAAGAGGAGTCGACTGGAATTGAAATGCACGCAAGCGGATTTTACAAAAATAATTCAACCTGACACCATTTGCACACTGCAGTATGATAGGTTGGAAATACAGAGAAGCGATGTGGGGTATAAAGCACACAGTTGGTCTATTTCCGAAACCTCTAACTTTTAATACTGCAGCATGCGACTGGTTGCAGCTAGTAGAAGACGGTGATTATATAACACACAATCGTTAGTATGTAAGTACTATAACTTTACATTCTGGTTGGCTGGAATGACTAGGCGAGTTGGTATAAAGCACACAATACACTGAGGCAACAAAAGTCATGGGAAGGAGATATACACACACAGATCGTCGTAGTACTGATTACACAAGGTATTTCAGTGCATTGGTTGTGCTATCATTTGTACTCAGGTGGTTCACGAGACAATATTCCCGACATAATTATGACAGCACGAAGGAAAGTGGCAGACTTAGAACGTGGAATGGTAGTTGGAGCTGAAGGCATGGGAAAGTTCATTATGGATGTCGTTATGGAATTCAATATTCCACAATGCCAAGAGCGAGCAGAGGATACCAGCTTTCAGGCAATAGCATTTACCATGGAAGGCAGTGACCGACAGCCTTCACTTGACGACCGAGATCACTGGCGTTTGCGTAGAGTTGTCAGTCCTAACAAACCAGCACCACTGTATGAACCAACTTCAGATATCAGTGTCAAACGTATGACGAACGTATCGATTCGCATAGTGCCTTTGCTAACAGCACGCCATCGTCTGCAGAGACTCTCCTGGACTCGTGACTAAAATGGTTGGACCCTAGACGACTGGAAAACCGTGGCTTGGTCAGATGACTCCCAATTCCAGTTGTAAGACCTGATGGTAGCTTCTAGTGTGGTGCAGACCCCAAGAAGCCGTGGACACAAGTCGTCAACAAGCAACTGCGCAAGCTGCTGGTGGCCCCGTAATGGCGTGCGCTGTCTTTACGTGAAATGGACTGGGTTCTCATGTTCAAATTAACCTATCATTGACTGGAAATGGTTGTGTTTGTCTACCTGGAGATCATTTGCAGCCAGTCATCGACATCATGTTACCAAACAACGATGTTATATTTAATTATAACAACGAGCCGCATCAGCACATCCTGGACAATTCGAGCTAATGATATGGTCATCCAGATCGGCCGACTTTAATCCTGTAGAACATTTATGGACATCATCAAGAGTTCATTTTGTGCACGAAATCCTTCATCAGAATCACTTTCGCTGTTATGGACAGCTATAGAGACAGCATGCCTGATTATTTCGACAGAGGACTTCCAATAGCTTGTTGATCCCTGCCACGTCGAGTTGCTGCACTACGCTAAGGAAAAGGAGCTCCGACAAGATATTAGACTATATCCCATGAGTTTTGTCACTTCACTGTCAGTCTGTAAGTAAGTAATGTACCTTCACACAAACCTTACTCTACTCTGATGAGCTGAAGACAGAGAGATGGTGTGCGTGGTATAAAGGACACAAGTGGTCTGATTACATCATCTTGGGCTTATAATAATGTGCTACATTTGGTTGGAGATCTGTGGTGGGAAGGGGAAATGGTACAAATGCTTTTAAATTTCCCGTTAAGACAATCGGGTTTCATCTGCCACGGTGGATATTTGATAATACACTATTATAAGCTGGTATTCAGGATGGGTGTGGCTACCAAGTGATATGGAAGATGCCATCATTCATGGTGTTATGAATTCAAGGTCACATGACAGTATGCAATTTTAAGATTAATTAGAGAACTATACCGATTCTAGTTCAAGACTATTTTTGATTCAGAACGTATATGTACCCTTCTGACATGGAATAATTTTCATGGCAGAGATACTTAATTTAGCGCATAAGAAAACAATTTTGCCCCAGGCACATGTGAAATTATTTTCTCATGTCAGCCTTGGAGTATTCACAAAGTTCCAATTCAGGCATACATATACAAAGATTAATCTATTAACTTTTTTTTTTTTTTTGGTCATCAGTCTACTGACTGGTTTGATGCAGCCCGCCATGAATTCCTTTCCTGTGCTAACCTCTTCACCTCAGAGTAGCACTTGCAACCTACGTCCTCAATTATTTGCTTGACGTATTCCAATCTATGTCTTCCTCTACAGTTTTTGCCCTCTACAGCTCCCTCTAGTACCATGGAAGTCATTCCCTCATGTCTTAGCAGATATCTTATCCTCCTGTCTCTTCTCCTTATCAGTGTTTTCCACATATTCATTTCCTCTCCGATTCTGCATAGAACCTCTTCATTCCTTACCTTATCAGTCCACCTAATTTTCAACATTCGTCTATAGGACCACATCTCAAATACTTCGATTCTCTTCTGTTCCGGTTTTCCCACAGTCCATGTTTCACTACCATACAATGCTGTACACCAGACGTACATCCTCAGAAATTTCTTCCTCAAATTAAGGCCGGTATTTGATAACAGTAGACTTCTCTTGGCCAGAAATGCCTTTTTTGCCATAGCGAGTCTGCTTTTGATGTCCTCCTTGCTCCGTCCGTCATTGGTTATTTTACTGCCTAGGTAGCAGAATTCCTTAACTTCATTGACTTCGTGACCATCAATCCTGATGTTAAGTTTCTCGCTGTTGTCATTTCTACTACTTCTCATTACCTTCGTCTTTCTCCGATTTTCTCTCAAACCATACTGTGTACTCATTACACTGTTCATTCCGTTCAGCAGATCATTTAATTCTTCTTCACTTTCACTCACGATAGCAATGTCATCAGCGAATCGTATCATTGATATCCTTTCACCCTGTATTTTAATTCCACTCCTGAACCTTTCTTTTATGTCCATCAATGCTTCCTCGATGTACAGATTGAAGAGTAGGAGCGAAAAGCTACAGCCTTGTCTTACACCCTTCTTAATACGAGCACTTCGTTCTTGATCGTCCACTCTTATTATTCCCTCTTGGTTGTTGTACATATTGTATATGACCCGTCTCTCCCCATAGCTTACCCCTACTTTTTTCAGAATCTCGAACAGCTTGCACCATTTTATATTGTCGAACGCTTTTTCCAGGTCGACAAATCCTATGAAAGTGTCTTGATTTATCTTTAGCCTTGCTTCCATTATCAGCCGTAACGTCAGAATTGCCACTCTCGCCCCTTTACTTTTCCTAAAGCCAAACTGATCGTCGCCTAGCGCATTCTCAATTTTCTTTTCCATTCTTCTGTATATTATTCTTGTAAGCAGCTTCGATGGATGAGCTGTTAAGCTGATTGTGCGATAATTATCGCACTTGTCAGCTCTTGCCGTCTTCGGAATTGTGTGGATGATGCTTTTCAGAAGTCAGATGGTATATCGCCAGACTCATATATTCTACACACCAACGTGAATAGTCGTTTTGTTGCCACTTCCCCCAACGACTTTAGAAATTCTGATGGAATGTTATCTATCCCTTCTGCCTTATTTGACCGTAAGTCTTCCAAAGCTCTTTTAAATTCCGATTCTAGTACTGGATCCCCTATCTCTTCTAAATCGACTCCTGTTTCTTCTTCTATCAAACAAATCTTCACCCTCATAGAGGCTTTCAATGTATTCTTTCCACCTATCTGCTCTCTCCTCTGCATTTAACAGTGGAATTCCCGTTGCACTCTTAATGTTACCACCGTTGCTTTTAATGTCACCAAAGGTTGTTTTCACTTTCCTGTATGCTGAGTCTGTCCTTCCGACAATCATATCTTTTTCGATGTCTTCACATTTCTCCTGGAGCCATTTCTTCTTAGCTTCCCTGCACTTCCTATTTATGTCATTCCTCAGCGACTTGTATTTCTGTATTCCTGATTTTCCCGGAACATGTTTGTACTTCCTCCTTTCATCAATCAACTGAAGTATTTCTTCTGTTACCCATGGTTTCTTCGCAGCCACCTTTTTTGTTCCTGTGTTTTCCTTCCCAACTTCTGCGATGGCCCTTTTTAGAGATGTCCATTCCTCTTCAACTGTACTGCCTACTGCGCTATTCCTTATTGCTGTATCTATAGCGTTAGAGAACTTCAAACGTATCTCGTCATTCCTTAGTACTTCCGTATCCCACTTCTTTGCGTATTGATTCTTCCTGACTAATGTCTTGAACTTCAGCCTACTCTTCATCACTACTATATTGTGATCTGAGTCTATATCTGCTCCTGGGTACGCCTTACAATCCAGTATCTGATTTCGGAATCTCTGTCTGACCATGACGTAATCTAATTGAAATCTTCCCGTATCTCCCGGCCTTTTCCAAGTATACCTCCTCCTCTTGTGATTCTTGAACAAGGTATTTGCTATTACTAGCTGAAACGTGTTACAGAACTCAATCAGTCTTTCTCCTCTTTCATTCCTCGTCCCAGGCCCATATTCTCCTGTAACCTTTTCTTCTACTCCTTCCCTACAACTGTATTCCAGTCGCCCATGACTATTAGATTTTCGTCCCCCTTTACATACTGCATTACCCTTTCAATATCCTTATACACTTTCTCTATTTGTTCATGTTCAGCTTGCGACGTCGTTATGTATACCTGAACTATCGTTATCGGCGTTGGTCTGCTGTCGATTCTGATTAGAACAACCCGGTCACTGAACTGTTCACAGTAACACACCCTCTGCCCTACCTTCCTATTCATAACAAATCCTACACCTGTTATACCATTTTCTGCTGCTGTTGATATTACCCGATACTCATCTGACCAGAAATCCATGTCTTCCTTCCACTTCACTTCACTGACCCCTACTATATCTAGATTGAGCCTTTGCATTTCCCTTTTCAGATTTTCTAGTTTCCCTACAACTTACCAGTCTGTAACCAAATGTAACCAAATGAATTAATCTACATGTTTACGGGGTGAAATCTTTCTCCTTTATAGAAAGGTGAATTAAACTATCTACCCAGTATCCCACCGCCGATGTAATTGAGTTAACAGTAATTCCGTTTTGTCAGTTGAATTCAGTAGAGAATACGTCTCCAATCACGAATGGGACAATGTGACTTCTATACACTTTTTAATATTTCAAGACACTTAGAAATGTCGTTTCAAGCTTAGTTCGTGTGAACATTACCGTGTTACAACATGAACTGCTGTTGTTTGCGCGGGCATTCGTCATCTAAACTGACGTAAACCTTGGCCAAGACGTTTGAGGATCCAGGTGCTATTGCGAGACACCAACTATTGAAGGTCTGTCTCATACTGGCTACCTTCAGTCAATAAAATCTGATAATCAATGCCAACAAGTTACGGCTAGCAGGCGCCCTAAGGACAACCCTACAGCAGTGGCATTGCTTTTTTTGAACGCAAGTGTGAGATCTGTGTCGTCCCAGACGATACGTAATATTCTTCACAAAACTTACTTCGATTTGAAGTCTTTATTACTAACATCAGTGTAAAAACCCCTAAATCTCGGTCCGATAAGAAGTTGAGTTACGGAGCACCTATAATGTAATGAGGGTTAGTGGTGTTAGTCTCTCTTCTCCGATGATTGCAGAATTTTTCTGACGTGTTATGATTGTCTTCCAAGTGCAAGGATGCGAAAGAGTACCATGGAACGTCTCAACCATGCATTCGTGCTCTGAAGGACTAATGTTCTAATTTCTTTCCTTTCATCCACGTGTCACGTTTGCACTACCTACTTTATGGCCCACTCCTTCGATCACGTTGCCTGCAAAGATACTCTTTGTATTTCTTGAACAGAGTTTTTATGCTCTTCATAAAGTGCAATATCTCCTAAATTTTAACGCTAATTTAGATCCCTGAGGCATGGCCTTTTTCGAATGCGCTTCTCACCAAAAACAATTCTTCTTGCCTTACTTTCGGTGCTTCCAGTATTTCTTCATTCTTTCACTGTGTGCTCTCCGCTTTACATCTTTGCATGCAGTGGCGTGCTTCTGAGCGCTCCCTTAACACCCCCAACTTCATGTAGTTTTTTCTAAAAGCAGGCCTGTCTACAATATCTGCTTTGTAAGTTAATTTCGTCTTAGTCCTTTTCCACTTCTCGTTTCGAAATATTTGTACAAATGGGCAAATTTTTCTTAGGGAGCCTTTAAGTCACCTGTAAATAAAAGTCTCATTTTCCTGAGAGCATTAGATAATTTTTTTCAGTTTGGGTGCAGATTTCTTCTTTACTTCTTCTCAACCACGTACACCCAACTTCTCTCGGGCAAAGTATTTTCTGTAGTATCTTCGTTTCCCTTTGCTTCATCTCTTCAATTCTTTCGCTTTTGTTGACGATTAAACATGCTACTGCGGAAGTGCATTCTTTTATGACAGTGTTGTAGTGTTGGACTGTTTGGTTTCACTGAGAGAGATTCGCTATTGAAAATATCCGTTGATAAATTACTTCCATTTTCTGTGCTTAGTTTTTGTTTGTTTCTTTATATAGACCGATTTACTCTTTTATTTCCTAGAAGGACTAAAAATAATTAAAACTGTTGATTCTACAGCATCTTATGCTTAGGAATTAGCGAGCGTTTTAATCTCCGTAGTGAAACATGGCGAAAAGGAATTTGTAATCCTGCCTGTTCCGTGGTTTCTTCCAACACGTGGATATACTTACTTGCTGTATTAGTGTTTTAGTATCGTTTTTTGTGTCTCACAGTTAAGGTATTTATTTACGTTGTCTCATTCCTTGCTGTATTTGATTCTACGTTCACTGATGTTCAGCTTCAACAAAGTTTTTTGGATGCTTATAGTGTCCATCTACTGCCGGAATTTGTAATGTATTGTATCCCACCTGGAATGCGGTGCGTGGGTGTGCTCCTGAGATTTGCAAAATAGGCCGAATGAGGGAAGCGAATAGGAGCAGGTGAGGTAGAGCAATTCGGTACTGCAAGTAAAGTTAAAGCACCTTTACTGGCGTATAAACGTATACAAACACATTAGTTATCTTTTGGTACAGATGAGCACGTAGGTGCGAAACCGTTCATGTATCAAAGCTAACAGTTGCTAGAAGTTACAAAGGCAAAGTCTATAATGGCTAGTCCTCCTACAATTAGAAGCTAAGTAGCTCGGTCGTCTGCTCTTGATCAACTGTGCCGAAAGCAGAGCGGCGCTCGTTGAGCTCCACAGCGTCGGCTAGAGGGCGCAGTGACAGTCGTTCGTCCGCTCTCGTAGTACCAACTACGAGCATGTAACTACACTGTGGCATCGGAACTATAGATACCACAATATGTACAGATGATGTCGTTGGGATCCAGCAGCTAACGCTTATCTGAGACAAATTATGAAAATTTATAGAGAAATACGCGTGTGTGGTGCGTGTGCGTGTGTGTGTGGGGGGGAAAGGGGAGACAGAGAGAGACAGAGAGAGAGGGAGAGAGGGAGAGAGAGATGATTAAGATGTTAGCACGTGCGGGGAATGGATTTGTATTCTGCTCAGACGACAGAATTTGAATTGGCGTATCAGCCAGCGTAGGGATAATCTGTAGCTGCAGAATTTCACCAGACATCGAGATTTCTGTATTCCCCATATTCAGCAGAACTGAGCACCTTACATACGTTGAAAATGACGGTCTAAGACATTAGTGTATGGTAACGGACAACAACTGAAAGAGACAGCTACAAATATATTTCTGTTTGCTTTTTAATATACAGGGCGAGACTCACATGGCGATCATGATCGTCTGCTGTCTCATTTGGTAGTACTATCCCCTATTTTATTAAAGGATGGCTACGCTGGTTATGGATTAATTTCTTCAGTTTTATTTTTTCGCTCTTACGTCTGCGGCGCTGCTGACGATATTATCTGCAAGAAATGTATTAAGCAGTTTGTGGTGTCACGTTTGTAAAGAAATAGTTACAAATGACTAATTGTGTTAACATCTGTATTAAATGCTCTGTTGTCTATTTACCTCTCCACTCCTCCACAGTCCCGCCCCCTTGCCTCCATCTCGAACCGCGATGACGATACACCATCACGTGCAAAGAAAGTATAATGATAACTACTAATGATAAGCAAAAAATGGTACACTGCAGTACAATAAAAGACAATAGAAAACGTTTATTCTTTGTACGGACCACCAGAAGCATCTAACCACGAGAAATGATACACGACACGATCTAGGTGCGTGTTACTGGCTGAAGAATCCCAGGACATTGGGGATATTGGCGTCCACTGTCTTCCCTACCAACGGGTCCATGTATACGACCCTCGAGGTGATCAGTTGCCATCGTCTGTTTACCGTGATGGCCAGAGAACAGGATCACTACGTTGAGTCTATTGCTTTCAAAGTCTTACATCGCTTAGGATTGTAGCATCGAGTGCATAATGTGCAGGTACATCGTCACTTTGATTTCACATAAGCAGACGTATTGCCACTGGCTCTACTCCTAATGTCTACGGGAGGAAAAGCGACTAACAATATCTGACAGGCAAATCCTCTCGGTCAGCCGAGAAATCCACCAAATACCTGTTATAAATAACTGCTCGCTTATTCACAGACTAGATTCACTCTACTTTTTACCTCTATATGATCTTATGATGACTGCATCACCTGTTCGACATTCAGCTGGGTGGGATGGCAGAGCCGGATTTTCGTAACTAATAATGCGATAATTGCTCTTTAAGCTTTCTACATTAGTCAAAGCAACAGTGGCCACTGATTAATGGAAAATTTGGGGATTTATCATCGAGTTTAGAATTTGCTATGATAACAGTAAATTTTTGAAATTTTGGCGTAGTTGCTATTTATGTATACATTGTTGACTTTCACTATAGCCCATACCATTATGCCCACCAGTTTAACAACATGGAGATCCACCTTTGGTACGCAATACACCTTAAGTGTGGTAGGTTTTGCGGAAATTTCAGCTCATAGTTCACACATTTCCTGTAAATTACATGCTGTGGTCTGTGGCGCGGAGCCGACGTCCAATTGCGGTCCAGATTTGTTCCCACGCGTTCAGATCGGGCGAATTTGGTGTTCAAAATATCCTGGCCCTCTGACGTCGATATTTATCCTGCTGGAAGATTCCAAAGCAATCATGCAGTAGTCAGCAATAATTTTCAAGTACTCTACAGCGGCCACTTTGCCTTCGATTACTATTACAGGTTCAATGGAATCTGAGGGAATGTCCCCCATAGCAGAATACTGCCCTGCCAGAATACGCCCGTGGTGAGAAGCATCTATCGAACAGGCATTAACTGACCATGCAACGCACTTCCATTGGATCTAGTCCAGTGTCGATGATCCACGGCCCATAGTTGTCATTGTTGACGATGTGTTTGGATCATCTTGAAAAGACGTAGGGGACTTTCACTCTGGAGCCACATGTTCAACAATGTGCACCTAACTTTGTTCCCGAAACACTCTGTTATCATATTTGCTACAGATAGTCAAGACTTCTACCTCCATGCTTTGTGATAAGACATGGAAGTGCGCCACCTTGTTATCTATGCATGTATTTATCGTCCATTAACCATTTTCCACACGCACTCACGACAGTAGGATGCGAACGGGTGACCACTTTCACCGGTTCTGGGATGTTAGTTCCGAAGTATCAGGTCATAGCAAACTTTCCCATCGTCAAATTAAAATGCGTTGATAGCAATCATTCGTGTTTTTGTAATATTAGTATTTCCTACGTAATAATGTCAATCGCAGCCGGCCGAGGTGGCCGAGCGGTTCTAGGCCCTACAGTTTGGAACCGCGCGACCATTACGGTCACAGGTTCGAATCATGCCTCGGGTATGGATATGTGTGGTGTCCTTAGGTTAGTTAGGTTTAAGTAGTTCTAAGTTCTAGGGGACTGATGACCTCAGAATTTAAGTCCCATAATGCTCAGAGTCATTTGAACCAATATCAATCGCAAATCAACCTGGACTGTCAAGTAGCTATTCTCTTTTTTTAGGTAATAGTGTCGTTTTTCTTCAAATGAATAACGTGAAAAACCACATCATTGTCTTAAATCTAAATGTTAGCACAACAACAAAATCTCCTCATAAAAATAGACAATATCACCTGTGCATGTCACTATACCTCCAGACGCGAACTTGTAGGCCCGTGGGTATTACATGGTATGGTACCCTTCCATCGGCATCCTTGAAGAATTTTTTTTTTTTTTTTGTTTGTGAAACTGAAGGGGCTGAGTTCGTCTGGACGTCACACTAACGAACTTCTAATGGGAAGTCGGTAAAGCAGCTGAAAATTTTGTGCTGAAGTGTATGAGACCAACCAGAATGTTTCTTCTGGAATTTCGAGGATGTTCCAGAAACTTACAAAACTTTCCAGAAGGTCTGAGAACTTTCTAGAGTTTTCGAGAATGTTCTTGAATGTTACAGGTAGTTGGAGAATGCTCTTAAACATTTCATTATCCGACTGCCTTGCAGATACGTGCCAATCCAGAAGAGTATATATAGGAGATGCCTAGACACATTTTCAGTATACTTTTGGAAATCATTTAGAGCTCGTAAAGAAAGAGTGAAAGTGATAGAAAATGAAGAAAATGTAAGTGGAAGTTAATTGCGTAAGACAATGTAACACTGTATCAAGTGGAATTTTAATGTGCCAAGCATCATGTACATTCAACTGGACGCCTAAGCGTAAAAGCAGTGGGTATTTTATCACTGATGAATTGAAAATAAAGAAACGAAATAAACAGCAAAGAAATGAAACACATCAGGAGAGAGAAGCTTGTTAGGCTTCACAATGGAAGAGAATAAACAGAGTGAGAGAATAGTTAACAGGTTAACTACGAATAAAGTTAGAGAAGAGGATCGAGTGAAATATTCAATAAGCTGTCATAGAAAACTTCAATATAAACAATCACAACCGCAATAAACTTTTTTTTGTATACTGTTACCGGTTTCGGTCTGTTTTAGACCACCTTCGGACTCACACCATGTTGTAGATGGTGTCTGCGAACGGAGCAGGCGCTACGCCTCTACGAACGCTAAAACTATAAAAAAAAGTTTATTGCGGCTGTGAGCGTTCATATTCAATATTAAATGATAAATACATCGCTGTTCTCCAGACACTCATGTTCTCAAAAATTACTGAGAGCTAGGAAAACCGCTGAAGGCACAAAATTACGATATGAACTTAATAGAGTTACAATGAGTGAAGTTCGTGAAAGATAACGATCACAAGCGAATGAATAAAAAATTTGTGTAAGAAAAGTGCACAGCAGAAGTTGGGTTTACAGTTTGGCATATGAAGAGTTCCGTTATGATCCCACTGATGAGTATAACAAAAATGTTGGTTTTGGAAAATGGATTAGGTACAAAGAAATGCAGTAAGGAAAAACTAGGAATGCATTGCATGAGTTGAAAAATTCACATGACTGTAGAAACTCCGAAATCAAAACATTTTCTGCGAAATAGGAAAGGTTACAATGCTCACTTTCAAACAGCATCATTTAGTACTACATTCATTGCCATACAGACCAAGCGAAGTTGGCTTTTTCACCTAATATGTGAACAAAATTATATGTTCATACGAACCAAATCATAGTGTAACACTCGGTCACCATATAATGTCGTGCTTTAAAGAATTCTATTCGTCCACAATTAGTGAATGTGGTCTTTAGCTTTCAGTAGTTAACAAATGGTGGTCTAAATCGAAGGATTCTAAGGGTGTCTTGAACATGATCCACGTGAACAATGATTAACGATGCTAATAAATATTGAAATCTCGAGATATTTGAATTTGTAATAAATATCTGAGAGAACTTGCACTTCACAAGAAAGAGCACGGTATATCTTTTATGGAGACCTGACGATGAGAAAGTTCTGTTCAAAACGGCCGTCACGTTTATTGTGTAATGACTGAAAACGAAGTTTCTGTTAGTGTTTCAGAATTAATCCAACAGATTTTGTGAGCCCTTAGCACAAATCTCCCGGTGCATAAAACCATTTTAAACCGTAGAATATCATCAAAATAGCGGGTTAACGTCAGCGAAGCTCTGCTAATAAACGTGAAGTCGATTTGATTGGTTTTCGGAACTGTTCAACGGATTATTCTTACTGATTGCTTTGGGAGGATAAAATAATAACTGTAGCATACTACACAAATCTTCTTCATAAATACATGGAAAAAAGTTTAAGAATATATCTAAGTTTGAAAAGAAATTAATCATCTTTGAATGGGAACCAACGGGTCTACTTAAGGACTTGTATTTGGAAGAGGTTCTGAATCTACCGAAGTGGTTACGGTAGTTGCACGTGACTGTTCTGCACGCCTTACAGATAACATTTCAGGATAGAGTATGCTAACAGCAAAAACACATTTACCGAAGTACGTAGACCGTATTGGAATACTGCACGTCTTTCGGAATGCTCCTCAGGGTGGAATCAACCAACAGGAGAAATACATTGATTAAAGTACCTTGGCCTGGCTGAGTGTTAATTTTTTGTCGCCTGTGAACGTATTTGTTGACAAAACTGTACCGCCCTGGCCGGCCGGTGTGGCCGTGCGGTTCTAGGCGCTTCAGTTTAGAGCCGCGTGCCCGCTACTTTCGCCGGTTCGAATCCTGCCTCGGGCATGGATGTGTGTGATGTCCTTAGGTTAGTTAGGTTTAAGTAGTTCTAAGTTCTAGGGGACTGATGACCTCAGATATTAAGTCCCATAGTACTCAGAGCAGTTTTAACCATTCCTACCGTCCTCACATTTTTGCTATCTGTTTTTCGGCTGGATAGAGCGTCTTTTGTAAATAATTATCGGTTTGCTAACGCACTCCATTCGCTTGCCTAGTTAAACCAGACAATCCCTCTCTGTCTGTAAAACAAAAGGTGAAATCCATTCACAAATGGCAACGATTATCTGCAATGCGTTAAACGCAGAATTAAATAATAATAGCGCCTAGCTGATGTAGCGCCGTGCCATTGAAAACCGGTGACTGTTTGACCTTTTTCCAGAGAGTATTAACATTTTAGTTTTAAACACAGCATGTCCCAATAATTTCCGGCTGTCACTACTTGAGGCTGTAGAAGATATTTCAATACCATTAATAGTTTCATTGTCACTACCAAAGAGATGGCGAGGTGACTAAGACAGGACTCCTGAATCAGGAAATATATGGAGGTGCGGTCTTCAATTAGCTGTAGTGGACAGTATTGCAAGCTTTAAGAAACTACACAGGTAATTTTCATCGCCTATAGTTGGCGAACTATAATAGTATTTTTTTAAAAATTGAAACTACATACTTCCCACTGTGGCATTAGAATAAGTCTCTGAAGAGGGCTTATGTGCAAAATGTAAGCAAAAATGTTATTAAATAAATGGGATTACTAGGGAACACTGGCGCCTTTTTTATTCGGTTGACATTGAAATTGTTATATGTACTTACTGTTTCCAACGAATGGATGTTAACTGCTTCAGAATTTTTGTCGAGCAGTATGTTTTGCAAGTCTGTTACCCTAAGCAGAACTCGTCCATATCGAAGCTTTATGATAACTGATTCATTTTATTTTATTTTCCATACATTATATTCATGTAACATGAGATAGTATCGTAACGCGAATTAATTATGAAGTGCTTGACTAATCATTCAACTATTAAAAGAAAGAGTATTAAATTGATGGTACAAGTTACGATGTATGTCGTGTGCATAAGAAAAAATTGTTGGAAATATTATTTATGACATCAATTTAATATGACTAATAACGGCAGAGGAAACGGTAAGTGTGTACAACTTCCTTCAGCTACACTCGTACTAGCATTCTCTTTGAAATGATTTGGAAAAAAATTGAGAAATCATTACGCCTGCACTAAGCATCATCGCACATTTTTATTAAAATAGTAATTCTTAAATTTAAAATATTTTTCAGCTTTTGATTGTCGCGTACACAGCAAAATTTTGATTATCTTTACAAGGAAATTACATTACAGTTATTGGAAACCACCTCATAACGTAAACCACATGGTACCAACTGGTGGTTGTGCCACCCATTCCGCATAGATAATTACAGACATTCTTAACAGGAGACTGTAGGATCACTCGTTCGAGAAACACAAAATAGCCTTCCCTATGAAGGGAGTTAGCACCTCCTCTTTCGAGGCATTTCCCAGTGCCACACGGTCGGTCATAATTCAGCAGCTACAAACATTTAAATTTACGCGGTTGTGTTGGAAAAGTCACCACAACTTCCGCTATAAATTAGCAAAAACCACACTTCAATATACTGTGTTTGCTTCTTCTGGATATATTTGGAGTTACCCGTGCTATTTCCCTCAAAATAGGAATCATTTTGCTACGTTATTTGAGTTTTAATTCGGAAAACGATGTCCTCAGTGATAAAAAGTTCTGACAGACAGCGGACAGAGAACTAAAACTCGTATGAGAAACACATGATCACAATCATCATCATCTGTCGCTGAGAAAAACAGCATTACTGTGCCACGATTTTCAATTGGCTGCCGCCCAGCTTGAAAGACATCAGTGAGCAACAACAGACTTCGTAACCACGATTAACCATTTATCTCGTGTTGAAATCATTTTTCATTTTTCAAAGAACTGACAGTATCCTTATTATAGTTATTGTTGTTTAGAAATAAATATTAAAATTTAGAAGATGATATAATTGGTATGACGTTACGTAGGTCCTTGATTTCATCATCCAGATTTTCCACAGGGTCTCCTAAACATTCGTAGCAAATGGCGGGATAATTTTTAGCTAAATGTAGTAGCGCTCATTTTCTCATTTCTCTGAGGTTTTTGGATTTCTTAAATTAAATACTTATGCCTTGATTTTAATGCTACACTGAGCGAAAAAAGTAACATCATCAAAAAATAATTAACGCAGGTAACAAATGTAAGTAACTAACATTGCAACATCACAGAGTAATATGAGTGCAAGATAAACCATTGCAGATATGAAATATGTGAAATGCTGGTACATTAATAACTGGCGTAACCGACATAATCCTGAATACAACCATGCAAACATGCATGCATTGTGTTGTACAGGTTCCGGACGCCAGTTTGTGGGACGGAGTTCTATGCCTGTTCCACTTGGTGGGTCAATACAGGTGCGATTAATGCCGTTTGTGGAAGACACTGCAGGTGTCGTTAAATGATGTCCCATATGTGCTCGATTTAAGACAGATTTAATGATCGAGCAGCCAAAGGAAACATGTTGGGCTACAACAGGTGTATGTGAGTGGTTGTTATCCTGTTGGAAAACAGCCCCCGAAACGCTATTCACGAATGGCAGCACAACAGCTCTAATACCGAGACAAACGCACAGATATGCGTGGGATAACCATAAAAGTGTTTCTGCTGTCATAGGAAGTCGCGGCCCATACCATAGCTCCAGGTGTAAGTCCAGTGTGTCTAGCTTGTAGACAGGTTTTTTGCAGGCCCTCAACTAGTCTCCTTCTAACTAACACACGGCCATCACTAGCACCGAAGCAAAAACAGCTGTCTTCAGAAAACACAAAAGATCACCACCCTGCTCTCCAACGAGCTCTCGCTTGACACCAGTGAAGTCGCAAATGGCGTTGGTTGGAGATAAGTAGAATGCATGCTACATGGCGTCTGATTCGGAGATGTCCTTGAAGTAACCGATTTGCAACAGTTCACTGTGTCTCTATGGTGCCAACTGCTGCTCAGATTGCTGCTGCAATTTTTTTAGTCATTTAATTGAAAGCTTTGTTACTTTGGTAAAAATAAAATTGGTTCTTTTTGTCGTGACAGAATAAATTACTATTAATCACACCAGATTTGTCGGAGAACAGCAGCAACATGTGTAATTGATCCAGCTTTAAGAAATTCTATTACCTTTTAGCGGAAAATTCGTGCGGTACTCTCCGACGTTAGAAAAGTCGTGGTGTTCCGTTCGGAGCAGGAGGCGGCTGTCTTTTCTCATTCGCGATATTGAAAATTACTAAAAAAAAAAGAACAAATTTTTTTTCGGAGGAAGATCGCGCGGTGAAAACAGACGGAAGTTACATGAAAGAAACCTAAGGCACCAACTAATTGGGTTTGTACGAACATATAAACGGAACTGAAAGAACTTGGAATAAATCCTATAACGATGTCGTCACGACAGCCTCCTGTTCCGACAGAACACACGCTGGATCATAAGCTGCATAAATCTTTTAAACAGGAAAGATTATCACAAGTATAATTAATGAAAATAAGGTTGAGAGATTTTCTTTGAAATTAAGTAAACTTCAAGGCTTCAAGTATTATATTATGAAACGGAAACTTACATTAACATGGCCACCCATTGTGGCGGTGGAGCGAATTTTCATGATATACATGCTCACTTGTTTGTGGCTACATATATTTTTTAATCACTTAAACTCTTAAAGTTACAATAAAATGATTATATCAGTATGGAGCACAATACTTTTGCGTCCGACTCGCAACACATTCACAGAACAGCTAGAGAGCGGCGCGGCTCCCTGCATAAGTAAAAAATGGCAATTGTTAATTTGAAACATAGGTGCATCGTTTTTTTTTTTTTTTACTGATCGATAGCAGCGTATAACAGTTTATAGCTATCGTGATATCCTGCACTCTTCAGGAGCGCGGCAAAGATATCTGGTTACAACATTCATTGTTATATGTTAAAAGTTCGCACATACTGACGCGAATACAGAAAAAAAAACTTTTACATGTTAAAAATCGAAGTGATAAAGGCTGTAATGTCACAATGCCTCCCATGTGAGGCATGATGATTCCGGAAGGATCATCAGGACTCACATGTAGTTTCAAGACATTACTGTGTTTTATCATCTGTTTACTTTCGCTCTAACATAAATTTGGAATGAGTTTGTCATCTAGTTATTTTATGCTTCCAGTACAGTTATGAAAACAATTAGTCTCTCAGTGTCTTTTGTGCACTTTGGCACTTCTCTCAGTTCATTGTAAGGTGTCCTTGCACTGTTATCTTAATTGCAGTTACTGTGAAACAAAATATGACAAAAAACAATCTTAAGTCTAACACACACAAAGATAAATGAATAATACTCTATATAGAAAACAAAACATGTCAGTAGACAAACATACACAGATACATTGAAATAATTACTTAAACAGTCCTCTAAAATTGTCTGTGACCTGTTTGGTCTCGTAATGTTTTTTATCCGTTTTATTAGATTCTTTTTAGAATGTCGTTGTTAATCAGGACGTTTTACTTAACACTATACTGTACACTTTAATTTGTCACGCGCTCACTTAACGGGAGTCTGCAACGTCTATTCTCGTTCGGTGAGCGGCGTCGTCCGAGAGGTCACGACCCTGGGTAGTGTATTTTTTTGTGTTCGCTCGTGTTGCCTCTCTAGTGTCTCGCATCAAGCGTCATGTCGTTTACATGCAAATAAACAGAAAGAAACCTGTGTTAGGTTCGTGCTATAATGTAGACTTACAGGTAAAGGTTTTATAGGATTCTGGACAGGATTGATAACCTTCCCTTCCAGTTAACGTTTCAGTGCTCAGTAATGCCTTGTCTTTATTTAACTATCTATCGCAAAATATCCGACGTGACTGATTAAATGGAAATTAATTTGAAGCTAAGACCTCTCTTTTTACAGAATAAATAAAGTTCATAATTAAGTTTCACTGTGATAGCTTTAGCAATGTCTCTTGCGTAGTTGTGAGACGGAAAACATTCTAAGGTCAATGACACGCCTCCACAGCGTGCGCGTCGGTTGTGTTTCAAATGTTAATTGTTCAGTCCAATTGCAAGCAGCTCCGCGCTGTTGCCGGTTACTAGTCCAGTGCAACACGCGCTTGTGTATGCTCGTATGAAGTTTAACGTGTGTCACTCGCGCTCTGCTAAAATGAGAACACGCGGAAAATACACGTCTAGTGTCCTTTCTCCATCGTCGATCGGCGTATCGAAAACTTGGGTAGAAAATACCACCGTCTGTTTCGAGGATTTCACACGACAGTCCCTGCGACCTGCCATGCTGCTTACACACAGGTAAGTGAAGTCAACGTTTTACATATAGTTTGCAAAATGCTTTGCTGTGATCGCTGTCACTATCTGCACTTGCGTGTACACATGTCACTGCACACGTATTTTGTACACTTTATCACTCGCATTTTGTTTAGAACGTCTCAGAGTGTCTGTAAATTCACATCTCCCATCTCACATTGTTATTTCAAAGTTCACAGTTCAAGTTACTCACAGGTAAATACATTACAAGATTAAACAATGTCCATAAATTACATACATACATTTCTTAAGTTTGCTTACAGTCACAAAATTCTGTTAACCTTTTCAGTCACGCCACGCCTGATTAGCGTATTGAGTACCACTACTTGTGCATCAAGGCACAATTATTTCGGTTATTCTCTCTCCCTTTTACAAAGGTAAATTTTTTTTTAAACAATTCTTTTAAGCAGCTTGTTATTTCGTTTCTCTTCAAAATTTAGTGTCACTGTTTATGTAGAGCACAGATTGAACAAATTCTGTCTCTACTGGTCGAGCATACTCATGCATTTCTCTCCGGAAGATTCATGCTTCATAAAGTTACTGGCTGCAAGTACTACTCGCGGAATGTATTATAATCTCTCAACATTGCTACTCGCGATATGCAATTAGAACAAAACTTTCGTTAACGGATCTCTCGCACAAATTTCGTTTCCACTTCAACCGTCTAAAGAGCACTCAGATGAGCCTGTCAAATTCTAATCCTCACTTTTTTTTAATGGGATAGGACGGGGAAGTGGAAGAGGAGAGGATCAAATATGAACATAAATACACTATATGTTGTTGTTGTTGTGGTCTTCAGTCCTGAGACTGGTTTGATGCAGCTCTCCATGCTACTCTATCCTGTGCAAGCTTTTTCATCTCCCAGTACCTACTGCAACCTACATCCTTCTGAATCTGCTTAGTGTATTCATCTCTTGGCCTCCCTCTACGATTTTTACCCTCCACGCTGCCCTCCAATACTAAATTGGTAATCCCTTGATGCCTCAGAACATGTCCTACCAACCGATCCCTTCTTCTGGTCAAGTTGTGCCACAAACTTCTCTTCTCCCCAATCCTATTCAATACTTCCTCATTAGTTATGTGATCTACCCATCTAATCTTCAGCATTCTTCTGTAGCACCACATTTCGAAAGCTTCTATTTTCTTCTTGTCCAAACTGGTTATCGTCCATATTTCACTTCCATACATGGCTACACTCCATACGAACACTTTCAGAAATGACTTCCTGACACTTAAATCAATACTGGATGTTAACAAATTTCTCTTCTTCAGAAACGCTTTCCTTGCCATTGCCAGCCTACATTTTATATCCTCTCTACTTCGACCATCATCAGTTATTTTGCTCCCCAAATAGCAAAACTCCTTTACTACTTTAAGTGCCTCATTTCCTAATCTAATTCCCTCAGCATCACCCGACTTAATTAGGCTACATTCCATTATCCTTGTTTTGCTTTTGTTGATGTTCATCTTATATCCTCCTTTCAAGACACTGTCCATTCCATTCAACTGCTCTTCCAAGTCCTTTGCTGTCTCTGACAGAATTACAATGTCATCGGCGAACCTCAAAGTTTTTATTTCTTCTCCATGAATTTTAATACCTACTCCGAATTTTTCTTTTGTTTCCTTTACTGCTTGCTCAATATACAGATTGAACAACATCGGGGAGAGGCTACAACCCTGTCTTACTCCCTTCCCAACCACTGCTTCCCTTTCATGTCCCTCGACTCTTATAACTGCCATCTGGTTTCTGTACAAATTGTAAATAGCTTTTCGCTCCCTGTATTTTACCCCTGCCACCTTTAGAATTTGAAAGACAGTATTCCAGTCAACATTGTCAAAAGCTTTCTCTAAGTCTACAAATGCTAGAAACGTAGGTTTGCCTTTCCTTAATCTTTCTTCTAAGATAAGTCGTAAGGTCAGTATTGCCTCACGTGTTCCAGTGATTCTACGGAATCCAAACTGATCTTCCCCGAGGTTGGCTTCTACTAGTTTTTCCATTCGTCTGTAAAGAATTCGTTTTAGTATTTTGCAGCTGTGACTTATTAAGCTGATAGTTCGGTAATTTTCACATCTGTCAACACCTGCTTTCTTTGGGATTGGAATTATTATATTCTTCTTTAAGTCTGAGGGTATTTCGCCTGTTTCATACATCTTGCTCACCAGATGGTAGAGTTTTGTCAGGACTGGCACTCCCACGGCCGTCAGTAGTTCCAATGGAATATTGTCTACTCCGGGGGCCTTGTTTCGACTCAGGTATTTCAGTGCTCTGTCAAACTCTTCACGCAGTATCATATCTCCCATTTCATCTTCATCTACATCCTCTTCCATTTCCATAATATTGTCCTCAAGTACATCGCCCTTGTATAGACCCTCTATATACTCCTTCCACCTTTCTGCTTTCCCTTCTTTGCTTAGAACTGGGTTTCCATCTGAGCTCTTGATATTCATACAAGTCGTTCTCTTATCTCCGAAGGTCTCTTTAATTTTCCTGTAGGCGGTATCTATCTTACCTCTAGTGAGATAGGCCTCTACATCCTTACATTTGTCCTCTAGCCATCCCTGCTTAGCCATTTTGCACTTCCTGACGATCTCATTTTTGAGACGTTTGTATTCCTTTTTGCCTGTTTCACTTACTGCAGTTTTATATTTTCTCCTTTCATCAATTAAATTCAATATTTCTTCTGTTACCCAAGGATTTCTACTAGCCCTCGTCTTTTTACCTACTTGATCCTCTGCTGCCTTCACTACTTCATCCCTCAAAGCTACCCTGTATTTATTTCCCCCATTCCTGTCAATTGCTCCCTTATGCTCTCCCTGAATCTCTGTACAACCTCTGGTTCTTTTAGTTTATCCAGGTCCCATCTCCTTAAATTCCCACCTTTTTGCAGTTTCTTCAGTTTTAATGTACAGGTCATAACCAATAGATTGTGGTCAGAGTCCACATCTGCCCCTGGAAATGTCTTACACTATATACATATACAAATTCTAGCACAACTACACTAGGATATTTTTGTGACCTTAGATGCATGACATGCGTCACGTGTGCCTTCAAGTGGCTATTCTTTAATCTGATATCAGATCTTAGTTTTATTATTATAATGTGAGTCATATCTGGTGACAGCTTTCTAGTTTCTCACGCTTCCTTCTGGGCGATTGTCGGGCTTGGCTGTGAAATAGCTAATTACTTTAGTGCATCTTACATGTTTAAAGAAGAAACGTTTACCATCAGGAATACTTCAGACTTGTCAGTACGACGTATATGTTTCCATGTAGTGGCACTCTCGACTACATGACCTAACAGCTGTTGTAAAACAGAATAAAGGAAATGCTTTGTTGCTTAGCTATTAAATCTTGATGAGGCTTACTGTTCGTAGATGATACTTTGAATCTGAGATTGAATCTCCTGAAAACTATCAAATACTACGTGATACTCTCTCTCTCTGTTATTTACTGCTTTTGACAGTTCAAACACTTGGCTACACAAATCTGTTTAATTCTGAAGATCGCGCTAACAAAAGGTATAGTTCATGGCGGTGTTACAATAACGCACACTTCACACGCAATAGGCTGTACTCTGTACACTTAAAGACTAACATTTCCTCTTGAGGGCTGAAAAAGAAATTGCTTAACCTAATATTTCACATACATATATATTCATTGGAGTTGGAAGGTGGCAATCTGCTACTTTCTTCCGTATCTCCTTTCACCAATAACGGCATTTCTCAATGCCAACAGCCAACTTGGACTGCTTACACCTATGACTAACTTAAAACTAACTGAGAATCTGTCCTCTCGAATGGAATGTGCTTTCTTTCAATTACCTCCATAGTTTTTCGCCAAAATGTGAGTACTCGTATTGGTGTGTTTGAATACCGAAGTGTTTCACAGGTTAAACCTTAGGCTAATGTTTCTTTGCTTGTTACTTTGCCTGGTTATACTTCTTGAGATCCTGGTGGTGATACAATCCTTTAATTCTGCCAGATGCTGGATCCGCTATTAGATAACATCCTGTATATGGTTTTCTAATTACTACAAATTGTCCGTCGTACAATAGCCTCCATTTCCGATTTCTTTTCAACAACTTCGATGGCTTAAAATGTGTCCGTAAAAGCACCTTTTCATTAATATCATATGTAAGAGCCTTAGATACTTTCTTGTCATAAGACTTCTTGCGTAGATTCGCCTGTACAGCCTAGGATACCAATGCTTGCCTAAGTTTTGCATCTAAATCTAATTCTGGTTCTACAATTTTAGGTATGGGATCTAACCATTCATTTCTTTCCCGATGACTCGTCATTAATTCCGCAGGTGTAAATCCAGTTGAGAAGTGTGGAAGATTGTTGACAATCTGCTCGAATGAAGATACAAAGTCAATCCAATGGGTTTGTCGATTAGGTATGTAGGTTCGAATGAATCTATTGAACTCTTTGAAGATACGTTCGGTGGGATTAGATTGCGGTCTGAAACGAGATATAAGTATTTGTTTGATGCCATGTCTGGCAAGAAAATTGCGCCATTGTCTGCCAGTGAAATTCGATGCATTATCTGATAGAATGGCCACCGGCTTGCCAAATCTAGGAAAATAGTCTTGTTCGATTCGACGGATGATCGGAAGTGCACGGGATGATTTCACTACATAAAGTCTCACATGTTTTGTGAAAAGATCCATCAATGCGACTAGGTATTTCACCCCTCCCCTCCCTTGCGGCGGGGGCCGGCGAGATCAAGGGCCAGAACTTGATTTGGTCTCTCAGTAATAATTGGATTCAGAGGAATTAGGTTCGAATGGTTGAAGGGTTTTGCCTTCTGGCAGATAAGACATGTACTTAACAACTTGCGGATTCGATGGTGCAAGTTTGGTACATAGCAATACGCAGAAATCTTTCGTTTGGATTTTTCAGGTCCATAATGACCCCAGGAAAGATGTGTGTACCAGATAAGGTGTTCAACGTATGCGTGTGGTATACACACACACACACACCATCTACCAGAGAGGAGAGAAGTTCGATGGAATAAAACGTCGTTGTGTAGTTTATAAAATTTGGACAAGTGGTGATCGGTTTTTGTTAGAAGAAGTTGTTTGACCTTACGCCATTTGGGATCTGTTTCTTGGAGTATACGCATCTGCTTGCAGAGCTGAAGGAAATACTTTCTATGTAGTGGGTCTTTCATTAGAAGAATTCGGTAGTTAGACATCTGCTCGATAAGTTCACTGGACTCGGGAAGTCCTTGCGGCATGCGTGACAAAGCATCCGTGATAATGTTGTTTTTACCCTTGATGTATACTATTTCGAAATCATACTCTTGCAAGAAGAGACTCCATCGTGTAAGACGAGGATGAAGAAGTTTACACGAGAGCAAGAAACTAAGAGCTTGGTGATCAGAAAAGACCCTAATTTTCCAACCGTGGATGTATTAATTGAACCTTTTAATGGACCATACAATGGCCAGAGCCTCCTACTCTGTCACCGAGTATGACCTCTCACATTCTGTGAGAACCCTACTTGCAAAGCTGATAACTCTTATCTCTTCTTTTCCATCAATTACTTCTATTTGAAACAAACAAGAACCAAGCCCCTGAAATGAAGCATCTGACGAAATACAGAATTCTTTATCCATGTCCGGATGGAACAAAATATTGCTGTTAAGAAGTGCTTGTTTAATGCGATCAAAATCTGCCTGACACTCTGGCGTCCAATGCCAGTGAGTACTTTTCTTTAGAAGATCATGCAATGCTTGACTGTTCATCGACTGGTCCGAAATAAACTTTCTGAAAAAGGAAGTCATTCCGAGGAAGCCTTTCAACTGGCGTTTAGAAGAGGGCACAGGAAAGTTTTTAATAGCTGCTAGTTTGTCTGGATCTGGGGTAATTCCCTGTGATGATACAAGATGTCCTAAAAATTAATTCTCGCTTTTACCAAATTTAGACTTATGTAGATTAGCTGTGACTCCATAGTCAACAAACCTCTGGAAAACTTTGCTTATTATGTCTAAATGTTCTTCCCAAGATTTTGTAGCAATCAGTAAGTCATCAACATACACTATTACTCGATCCAACAGTTCAGGTCCTAATACATGATCAAGTGCAGCTATGAATACGCCTGAACTCACATTCAAACCAAATGGAACTACATTGAATTGGTATGATCTACCTGCAAATATAAACGCTGTATATTTTCGAGACTGTGATGTCATCTTGACCTGCCAGTAGCTCGATCTCAAGTCTACCGATGTGAGGAATTTTACTCCATGAAACCTTTGTAATTTTTCATCCATAGCCTCAGGTCGAGTTCTTACTGGAATAATTATTTTATTTATGTTTCTTGCATCCAAAACTATACGTACACTACCATCTTGCTTCAAAACTGGCAATAACGGACTACTGTAAGGTGAGTCTGACGGTTCAATGATCTCCCACTTAAGCATTTTACGTATTTCATTTTTCACAGCCTCGCGCCTTGCATACGGGACAGAGTACGTTGTCTTGCAAAAAGTAGAATGGGGAGCGACCTTCATGTCATATTCGTAGTCACGTATTACTCCAAGTTTCGAAGAAAAGACATGAAGATACCTCATAAATAAGTGCAGTAAATCTTGCCTTTGTATGTAATCAAGTTCACTTGATTCGCTTACTTTATTCAAAATCTCTTCTCTAGTCGGAAGTCCGTCATCAGTATCAAAATCCGTCCAACTGTTACCCTGTCTTGTCATGTGTGCTTGGTTCAAAAACATTCGCTGTACCAGTCTGCGTACCTTAACTTTGTGCTCAGTGTTGACTCTTTTGACCTTGCCGCGCAACAATTGCAGCGTTACCTCCTGTTCACCTACTCGGATTGTACAGATACCCTTTCTATATCAATCACTGCCTTATTCTTCCTCAGGAACTCCATTCCTAATAAGCATGACACTGACAAATTCTTAACTACTAGAAATACACACATGAAAGAAGTAGAATTAATCCTTATCGGTACCTGAGCTTGCAAATTGACTCGCTGTGATAAAGATCCTACCGCTCCTGTTACTGAACAACCTTGTACTGGTAACGTTAAAATTTTCATCCCTGCAGAAACTTTCTTAAACATACATAGTGATAAAGCATTTACGTTTGCACCAGTATCAATAATAGCATCTATTGGTGTATTGGCCATGTAAATTTTACTCATGGCTTGTACTTCGTCTTCCCATACGTCATTCAAGTCTGTCTCAATATTTTCCTGCAACAAATCGTCTCTCAAGTCAGTGTCGCGATCATAACGTATTACGTTAAGTCGTTCAAGGTCGAGTGTGCCCCCATTATGTCCCGCAGCATCCCCAAGGAGGCGAAAAGGTGCTGCCTTTAGTTTTCCGCTTTCTTGTGATGCGACTGATTTGATTCTTCTGTCACATCACTTGACCATTCTGGCTGGTTTTTTACCCATTGTGTGTGTTGATTTGTATCAAACCCTTGTTGGTACTGCACTTGGTTACCAGGCTGAAAAATCGGTACATTACTTGCCTGCGTAAAATATACCTGTGGATTGTATTGTTTTCTTGGTTTATTGTTATCGTACCTAAAGTCCTGTTGTGGTGGCGTGTACTGTTGTTGTTGCATGAATGGTTGTTGCTGAGGCGTGTATTGCTGTTGTTGCTGGTGTTGTGGCTGCCCATAGGGTTGTGGTGGAGGTAGCTGACCTCCGCAATTTTGATTGTTGCAACGTTTACCCTTGTATTTGTTCCCATTCTGGTAGAAGTTACTACCGTTATTGTTTGATTGGTATGGGGCATTCCCGTAATACTGTTGTTGCGTGTTGTATATTGGATTGTACCGTTGGTTGCCGTAATGCTTATTTTTGTGTTTACCATTACGGTAACCATTGTTTCGGCCTCTATTGCGGTTATTGTACTGTTTGTTTCCGTATTGTGCTTCGTGTGAACCATTTCCATTACTACCGTTTCCATTCGAATACGTGCCTGCGTTGTTGTTCTTACGGTTAGCATTCGCACGCGCGTCTTCGTGTATAAGATCGAGCGAATCAAGGACGGATAAAAATGCGTCCTGATCTTCCTCTGACACGTTCACTAATTTTTCGCGTATGGAAATGGGTAGTTTTGACTTAAGAATCATAATAACATCTTTTGTTGTTATGGGAGTGTCCCAATATTGTATCTTTCACAAGTACTTTTCAAAGTACCGGCGAAGTCCGCCACTGTTCGAATGGAAAGGTTCGGCGTTGTAGACCTCTTTGCGTAGGCGTTGCTGAACACCTGCGCTCCAAAATTTGCTTAAAAAGTTCTTCTCGAACTCGCTAAATGTTTTGCACTTATCAACCATCTCGGTTCCCCATATAGCACTTTCTCCTTGTATGTATCCGGTAATGAACTGTATTCTCTGTTTGTCATTCCAGGCAGCTGGAAGGACTCCTGAAAAGTTCTTTAGGAAAACGACTGGATGAATATTTCGCTTTTCCGGTTGGAATGGTTGAAAAACTCTGTGTTTCAATACACTCTCCTCTTTCATGAGGGTTGTGAGTGTCAATTGTTCGGTGTTGTTGTGTGAATCGTTAAATTCATTTTTCGGTCGCGGAGTGTACTGTGGTGTGTTGTGTTGTTGTGTTGTCTGGTATTGATGTTCATCTGGCTCAGAAGGTAGTGAGTGTTTCCCGTCACTCTGGTTATCATACTGTAGTGTTTGAATTTGCTGTTTTAGGTCGGATATCTCATCTGTTACTTGCTTCCGCCATTCCGGCAAATCCCGGGTAAACACTCGTCTAATTTGGCCTAGTTCAGTACAAACAGTGTCTCCTGAACTGCCGGGTGCAGATAATATGTCTAAGGTTGCGGATTTAACAACATCTTTCAAGTCACGTGTAACCATCTCCTCAACAAGCTTCTCTTGTACATCAATCCATTCTTTGTAATGTTCGGTAAGTGCTTCAGTGTGCGAAGCAACACTACTGTTAACTATTTCCTCAATAGTTCGGTCCGAAATGTCATTCGCCATTGCACTTACTTTTGATTCTACAGTGGCTACCGCTGTCGCTAACTCGTCTACCTGTCGTGCAACTGTTTTATACGTAAGTTTTACCGAATCGGTTTCTTTGCGACACGCTTCGATTTGAGTTGTGAGATTCTGACCAATGTTATCAATTTTGTTATTCAGAGTGCTTATCTGTGTTGTCAAAGTGGTTACTTGCGCCGTGACGTCACCCTTAACCGAATCTATCTGTGCTGTGAGAGAGCCTACTTGCGTAGTGAGGGTACCTACTTTCGCATCAATGGTGGTATTTACGTCATTCCTAACTGAGTCAATCTGTGTTGTCATATCCGTTTTCAACTCTGATAAAAACTTGTCTCTGTCTTTCTCACGTTGTTCGCGATCACGTTCGCGCTGTTCCCTCTCCTGTCTGTCTAGTATCAATCCCTGTAACATTTTGACAATGTCAATTGATACCGTTATCGGGGAGGTGGGTGTTTCCTGCTGAGTGTCGTCCACGTTAACTACCTCTTGTCTGTCGTCTGTCCTGGCCGTCGTTCCGCGTGAGCGGAGTCGGTAACGTTTGTTAACAGTGCCGTCGCTTTCGTCTGCAGAGTTCGCGCTCGATTGTCCGTCCGCCTTAATGAAATTCAACTATTGCCAACTTAAAATGGGTACTGCCAACTGAAATTCTGATTGTCAATTATTCTTGCCGCGCAAGTTAAAGTCGCGGCGCGTCCGTCAAATGTCTAATGTTACGTGGGTATTAACTGACACACGTCTGTAGCAAAAAGACAAGATGGAGTCAACGCCGTTGAAACAATTGATTGCCTACGCTGTTACACAGAAAAGACTGGAATGGCATCCATCTTGAACTTACACGAGAATACTAACTACAGTATAAAACAAATAGTCAAGCAAAATGTTACAGAAAATGTTCAAATATTTACGTAGAAGAAAAAGTTGGTTTTTTACGTTAAGCTACAGAAAGGATGGAGTGAGGTCGAATTTGAAGGTCAAATGAGCTACTCTTTAGACAGAACTATGGGAAACGAAAATTTGGTACTCACTCGGCGTTGTCTTCAAAACTGCAAATCTGCGTCTTATTAAATCCCAAGATATTTGTGTGAATACCGCGTCCTTCAATATTGCGTATATTTATTGCTCATCCGTAATTTTATGCAGCGTTGTGTTCCAAAGAGCGATACATGAAATAAGACAATCATATATTAGTACCGTGACACTTTCAATATGTTAGTCAAGTCCCTGTTCGGGCGCCAGATCTGGTTTGATTTTTTTTTTTTTTTTAGTAATTTAATTGAAAGCTTTGTTGCTTTGGTAAAAATAAAATTGGTTCTTTTTGTCGTGACAGAATAAATTACTATTAATCACACCAGATTTGTCGGAGAACAGCAGCAACATGTGTAATTGATCCAGCTTTAAAAAATTCTATTACCTTTTAGCGGAAAATTCGTGCGGTACTCTCCGACGTTGGAAAAGTCGTGGTGTTCCGTTCAGAGCAGGAGGCGGCTGTCTTTTCTCATTCGCGATATCGAAAATTACTAAAAAAAAAATGAACAGAAATTTTTTTTCGGAGGAAGATCGCGCGGTGAAAACAGACGGAAGTTACATGAAAGAAACCTAAGGGACCAACTAATTGGATTTGTAAGAAACATATAAACGGAACTGAAAGAACTTGGAATAAATCCTATAACGATGTCGTCACGACAGCCTCCTGTTCCGACAGAACACACGCTGGATCATAAGCTGCATAAATCTTTTAAACAGGAAAGATTATCACAGGTATAATTAATGAAAATAAGGTTGAGAGATTTTCTTTGAAATTAAGTAAACTTCAAGGCTTCAAGTATTATATTATGAAACGGAAACTTACATTAACATGGCCACCCATTGTGGCGGTGGAGCGAATTTTCATGATATACATGCTCACTTGTTTGTGGCTACATATATTTTTTAATCACTTAAACTCTTAAAGTTACAATAAAATGATTATATCAGTATGGAGCACAATACTTTTGCGTCCGACTCGCAACACATTCACAGAACAGCTAGAGAGCGGCGCGGCTCCCTGCAGAAGTAAAAAATGGCAATTGTTATTTTGAAACATAGGTGCATCGTTTTTTTTACTGATCGATAGCAGCGTATAACAGTTTATAGATATCGTGATATTCTGCGCTTTTCAGGAGCGCGGCAAAGATATCTGGTTACAACATTCATTGTTATATGTTAAAAGTTCGCAAATACTGACGCGAATACAGAAAAAAAAACTTTTACATGTTAAAAATCGCAGTGATAAAGGCTGTAATGTCACAATCTCCTTCTAACTAACACACGGCCATCACTAGCACCGAAGCAAAAACAGCTGTCTTCAGAAAACACAAATGATCTCCACCCTGCTCTCCAATGAGCTCTCGCTTGACACCAGTGAAGTCGCAAATGGCGTTGGTTGGAGATAAGTAGAATGCATGCTACAGGGCGTCTGATTCGGAGATGTCCTTGAAGTAACCGATTTGCAACAGTTCACTGTGCCTCTATGGTGCCAACTGCTGCTCAGATTGCTGCTGCAGATGCAGTACGATGCGCCAGAGCCAACTCCACGCACGATTGTCTTTCCATCTGTAGTATCCCATGGCCGTTCGGAGCCCTGTCTTCTTGCGACCGTAGATTCTCGAGACCATTGTCAGATATAGCGTACAGTAACCACTTTCCTGCAAAGTCTTCCTACAGTATGGCAGAACTAACATCCGCCTCCTTGAGCTGTGCTGGCCCAGTCTTATGCGCTGGTTTAAACCTTGGCTGTTACTGTGCATTTGGTTTCCCACGGTTATTGCAGTTATCCCGTGGTTCTTCCTTTTGCTATGTGTGGTAGCAGCGGTTTATATCCATATTCGCACCTTGTACTATCTTTGGTCTGGTGCTTATACTTTCCGGCTAGCTGGTGGGCGGCAGTCGGTCGGTTGGTGTGGATCAGCCAGGAAATCTCCGCGCGGCGCAGTGGGCCGGGCCTGCTGGCGGTCTCTATGCAGTGACAGAGTGTGTGGCAGCTGTTCCGATTGCTACAAGGTTCGTAACTCACCTACCCAGGACATCAAAGTTGAGTGGTGATTTAATTACCGAAACCAGTCTCTTCACATCGCGCCATTGGTTATCATGGTTGGCGGTTGGGGGTAATCCCGTGAGCAACAGTGAGTGTTTGAGTTGGAGAACGTTTGGCCACCATCCTGTGAAGTATAACTGTATTTTGGTTACTTGTAGTCCAAGTGCAGCATCGGAATTTTCTGCCTTGTGGCCGTTAGCGTTCCGGTTACCTGCCCTGGCCGCTGACGTAAAATTTACGCAGTGTCTTTTCCTCGCCATGTTGTCGCTGTCCAACACTTGTGTATAGTTTTGACAGCTTATGCATACTTGGTTGTGGGCGGCTACGCCTTTTACGTTTTGGCATTGGAGTTCCCTGTGTACTGGTCGGGTGGAGAGCAAGTCGTCGGTGGGTCCATTGACCGTTTTTTTTTTTTTTTTTGGTTGGGTTGCCGGCGGATCGGATATAGTTGGGCCGACTACCTGTCTCCCATAAGCGAACGTTAATATTTCAAGTGCAGACCGACCCCGGAAATTTCTGAGCGCTGCTAACTGTACTGCCGTTTCTTGTTGGTGTTTGATTGTGTATTTTAATGGCTCATAGCCGATGGTTTGAATTTGTGTCCCTTTAGTTGGGTTTTAAATAATGGGGCTTCAGCCTTTTAATATTGAAAGTTCCTTACTTGCCAAGTCTTGCATTGTCTGGGCCTTCAGCCTCATTTAAAATATTTTTTTGGATAAAGCTTTGGGCCTTCTGCCTTTTGAAAATTTAGTGTAGTTGTGTTTTACAATCATGGGCCTTCAGCCATACTAAAATTAAAATTCCTTACTTGTTAAATATTAGACTGTTTTGGCCTTCAGCCTCATTTTTAAAATAATATTTAAGGTTAAAGCCTTGGGCTCTCTGCCTTGTAAAAATTTATTGTAGCTGTCTTTTGAAATATTGACCTTCAGCCGTTCTAAAAGTAAAATTCCGCATTGTTAAGTCTTAGACTGTTTGGGCATTCAGCCTCTCTTTTTGAAAACTATTTAAGGATAAAGCTTTGGGCCTTCTGACTTTCGAAAATTGATTGTAGTTGTGTTTTTAAATCATGGGCCTTCAGCCATTTTAAACTTAAGATTTCTTACTTGTCAAGTCTTAGATTGCTTAGGCCTTCAGCCTCATTGAAATATTATTTAAGGATATAACCTTGCGCTCTCTGCGTTTTGAAAATTTATTGTAGTTGTGTTTTAAATCATGGGCCTTCAGGCGTTTTAAAAATTAAAGAGGTTGTGCCCTTAAGCCCTAAGATTGTGTGACATATTCAGTCGATAGTTAAGCTCGGAAATTTGCGCTGTAATGTTTGGACAACTAAATAAAGTTATATGTGTTCGAGTGTAACTGACAGCCGCTAATTTTTGGCCCCATTCCACAATTCCAAGTACCTGTTCTGTCCTGCGGATTTAACCAGGCGTCTCAGCCCATTTACACAACCTCGTTCAGACTCAATGAAGTCTCTATTGCCTTAAATGCATTCTTGACTAACATCCCATTCACCAAGTCCAGCCTCAAAGGTAGATAACGTTCGCGACCGTTATAACATGCATCTTAAGCAAAGCTGTTTTGTATCCTCGAGGTAGCGCTACTAGCGTCTCTTCTGCAACTGGTGCGAAACTTGAACAGACCTCATCTTCCAGATGCAGAAATACGTCTACAACTACTGCTTACGTGGCACAACTCTTTCTTCGTGTTGCTATTTTATTCCATTAGCGTATATGTAATGAAATGGCTTACTGTTCATGTGATGTGTATAATATTTGAGTAAGTAATGAATGAAAGATTAAATAAAATACACACCTGGAAATTGAAATAAGAACATCGTGAATTCATTGTCCCAGGAAGGGGAAACTTTATTGACACATTCCTGGGGTCAGATACATCACATGATCACACTGACAGAACCACAGCAAATAGACACAGGCAACAGAGCATGCACAATGTCGGCACTAGTACAGCGTATATCCACCTTTCGCAGCAATGCGGGCTGCTATTCTCCCATGGAGACGATCGTGGAGATGCTGGATGTAGTCCTGTGGAACGGCTTGGCATGCCATTTCCACCTGGCGCCTCAGTTGGACCAGCGTTCGTGCTGGACGTGCAGACCGCGTGAGACGACGCTTCATCCAGTCCCAAACATGCTCAATGGGGGACAGATCCGGAGATCTTGCTGGCCAGGGTAGTTGACTTACACCTTCTAGAGCACGTTGGGTGGCACGGGATACATGCGGACGTGCATTGTCCTGTTGGAACAGCAAGTTCCCTTGCCGGTCTAGGAATGGTAGAACGATGGGTTCGATGACGGTTTGGATGTACCGTGCACTATTCAGTGTCCCCTCGACGATCACCAGTGGTGTACGGCCAGTGTAGGAGATCGCTCCCCACACCATGATGCCGGGTGTTGGCCCTGTGTGCCTCGGTCGTATGCAGTCCTGATTGTGGCGCTCACCTGCACGGCGCCAAACACGCATACGACCATTATTGGCACCAAGGCAGAAGCGACTCTCATCACTGAAGAAGACACGTCTCCATTCGTCCCTCCATTCACGCCTGTCGCGACACCACTGGAGGCGGGCTGCACGATGTTGGGGCGTGAGCGGAAGACGGCCTAACGGTGTGCGGGACCGTAGCCCAGCTTCATGGAGACGGTTGCGAGTGGTCCTCGCCGATACCCCAGGGGCAACAGTGTCCCTAATTTGCTGGGAAGTGGCGGTGCGGTCCCCTACAGCACTGCGTAGGATCCTACGGTCTTGGCGTGCATCCGTGCGTCGCTGCGGTCCGGTCCCAGGTCGACGGGCACGTGCACCTTCCGCCGACCACTGGCGACAACATCGATCTACTGTGGAGACCTCACGCCCCACGTGTTGAGCAATTCGGCGGTACGTCCACCCGGCCTCCCGCATGCCCACTATACGCCCTCGCTCAAAGTCCGTCAACTGCACATACGGTTCACGTCCACGCTGTCGCGGCATGCTACCAGTGTTAAAGACTGCGATGGAGCTCCGTATGCCACGGCAAACTGGCTGACACTGACGGCGGAGGTGCACAAATGCTGCGCAGCTAGCGCCATTCGACGGCCAACACCGCGGTTCCTGGTGTGTCCGCTGTGCCGTGCGTGTGATCATTGCTTGTACAGCCCTCTCGCAGTGTCCGGAGCAAGTATGGTGGGTCTGACACACCGGTGTCAATGTGTTCTTTTTTCCATTTCCAGGAGTGTATACCAGTTAACACAAAGCTTGGGTATAAACAAGTTCTTTGAAAAATTTGTGGTAAAGTCTTAAGGAACGAAACTGTTGAGGTCTTCGGTTCCTAAGCTTACGCACTATTTTATATAACTTAAACTAACTTACGCTAAAGACAACACGCACATCCATGCCCAAGGAAGGACTTGAACCTACGACCGGGGGAGCCGCGAGGACCGTCACGAGGCCCCTCGCGGCTACAAGTTCTTTCTTACGAAACACGTAGACTAAAAAAGCACGTTGCTCGACAAAATGGTTGAAGCAACACGAGGAAACAATTCTCAAAATAAATGTATATAAGTAAAACGTAACTAACGCGATCATCGGACTCTGCTTCACTCGAGAAAGCTTAATACTCTGCAAACACTCCTTTTTCTTATATCGAACTTTTATTTTGTGCACAAACTACAACACATTCTAAGCATTTTCCTCTAATTAAGGCCTTAGATCCGAGGCTTTTTCCTAAGGTGATTGTGACCAGAGTCCAAGGTTTTTGTTAAACATGCCTTTTGCGTTCTTCTGGTGATATTTTCGTAGGAACTTTCATCCCCTAATGTATCTTCATATCCAACCGAGAATTGAAGAACGAATTTTCATAGTTTCATCTTTAAAAGTTTTCCAATATAACAAAATATTATCTCAAAAATTTTCTTCCCCTCTTTGAACGCCATAAGGGCTGAATTTCTGAAGCAGCGAAAAACGTATTTCTTTTATTTCTGACAGCGAAGCCAAGTACAAATTTTCGTTGATGTAGCTTCAAATTTCCTTGCATAATGAAACATCCAAAACAAAATTTCACCACTGTGTTACCCCTTAGGAATGGTATTTTCAATCGTTTCTTCTCAAACGATGCTTAAATTATAAGGTCCACATCCTCTCCAAATTTTAAATTTCTATCTTTACTGGTTTGTTTACTGGTTTGTGCTGGACGATGGTGCCTATTTCACCTTCTTGGGGCTGACTCTCCAAAACCAGTAAAACACATATTTTTTCCATTTCTAGCCGAGAACGGGAATTGTTTTCAATGATTTATCTTTAAAATGCTTACCCATTGAAATATATTCATAGAAAATTTCCTCTTTACCCCGCTTAGGTTTTGAATTTCCGAAAACAGTGAAATGTATATTTTTTAAAATTTCTAACAAAGAAGCCAAATACAATTTCTCATAGACTTAGCTTCAAAAATTCTTGCAGAATGAAACAATTCCTTAAAATCTTCCAACCCCTCATTCACCCAGACAGGGTTTGAATTTCCAAAAACACAGTTGATTACCAAATTTCATACATGTAGCTATAAAAATACTTTAGTATATCTGTAACAACGATTTTTTTTTTTCAAAAATCTTTTACCTTCTATTTCATATCCGTAGGGGTAAAATTTCGAAAAATGCTCAAACAGGTATATCCTTATTTCTGACGGAGACACCAAATACCAGTTTTCGTTGGTCTCGCTTCAAAATTGCCTTAGTAGCAACATACTTTCCAAAAACCTTTCACCACCTTCGGAGTGGAGTTTCGAAAAATCTCTTCTTAAACAACGCCAACGGTATATTGTCAACACCCTCTCTCAATCTGAGGTTTCTGTTGTTAGCGGTATGGGCTGGGAGCTGTTAAGTCAGTGAATCAGTATTGTCATGTTTCACCACCTTAACGGCCGTATTGCCATTTATAACCAAGAGCGCAAATATCAGTTTTCACTGATTAAGCTTTCAAATGCTTACGCACTTAGTCGGTACATTGCCTCTATAT